>NW_021604697.1:90916-162135 GCF_004785775.1 Grammomys surdaster
GGAAGGAAGGAAGGAAGGAAGGAAGGAAGGAAGGAAGGAAGGAAGGAGGAGAGGGAGGGAGGGAGGGGGGAGGGAGGGAAGAAAAGAAAGAGAGAAAGAAAGAAAGAAAGAAAGAAAGAAAGAAAGAAAGAAAGAAAGAAAGAAAGAAAGAAAGAAAGAGACAGAGAGTCCTTGAAGCACACAGGCAGGCAGGTCTCTGTGACTTCAGGGCAGCCAGTGCTATTTAAAGAAACCTTGCCTCAACATAAATTTTAAAATTTTGAATAATACAGTCCATCACAGTGTCCTCTTGAAGTCCAGACCTGAAACATTTCAGATATAAGTTAACATCATTCATGGCTAATTTTAAAAAATTAAGAAAAATTTTTGCACAGAGGCCTCGTTTAGATATTAATGTTCAATTTTTGAATTGACGCTGTATGTCAACTAAATTATTTCTAAGAATAATTTATCAACTTATCTGAACAGACAGAAGTGTTCATTATATTTTCTAAGATTTATAAATGAAAATAATGTCTATATTCCACTCTATGTTGTTCATTTTCTTTCAGCTATTTAAAAGAAAGCACTGCAAATGGCCCACATCGGTGAAGTCCTAGAAAACAAAGTGTTAAAACACTGAATTTAGGATCAGTCACAAAAAAGGTCAAAACTAGAAGTGAAAAGCTCATATTCATAAAGAAGACATACCTTGACTTTTGAGCAAAGCACTGAACTGCTAGTCATTCACATGAAGAGATAAGCACTTTTTTTTCCTACTCTGGTGAAAACAACTGCCTCTTAGAATTCTTATCTAATTCAAACTTCAAGCCAGTGAAGCAAATTAAATTGCTTTATGTGCCTTCTGGTGGGTAACTTTTAGCCTAGAGACCTATAATCACATTGTCCTCTCATATCATACGCAACAACATTCAGAAAATGTCTGGTGTGTTTTAGATAGAAAAATAAACTTCATTTCTGATTTAAATTTTTCTCACTAATTTTAAAAATATTTTCAAATCTTTCCTTTATCAAAGCACCAGTCTTCTATCACTAAAGAAGGGTCAAAGAATGCTATAATAAAAAGATTTAGTGCTGGCATGGTGTTTGTAGATAAGCAAAGCTGCACCACCTTTTTAGTGCAATTTTATGTTTTATTTGTTTTACTGTTAAATTTTAATGATCATTGAGCCACCATAATTATTGCATAACACACAGATTTTTTTAAGGATCTAAAATGCTACCAGAGCAGTGAGGCACATTCTTTAGCTGATGCACAAAGGCATCAAAAAATTAAAAGAAATGAAGATTGCTCTTTCAAAAGTTCCTTGGAAAGGAAAATGAGAGGAATTTCTTTAACAATTATGTAAAACATTTAGCAATCTAGGAAGAAAAGCTTGTTCTATTTAACAGAAGAGATAGTTGAGATCCAATCACCCTTTCATAAATTAGTTTTGTATGTAGCACATTTAAATGGAAGCTCTAAGCTCTGTTTATGTGTGTCTGTATATGACATACAAGTGGTATTTTCTTACCCACTTACAAAGTTGTCAAAATTAAATCATAAAAGCTCTAATTTACTGATCTAAACAAAAGCAAATACATATATGAATGAAATGTTGCTTCAGAAAATTAAGAATCCAATACAGCCTGCCTCTCCCATTCATGTGTTTAGAAATGATGTCCAGAGTAACAATATCATATGGTCGTGGAGCTTTAAGGGTAGGGCCTACTGCAGGTCCTAATGTCATTAGAATTAAAAGGTGTTTTTTTCATGTCACGCTTAGTAACTCTGGTAAGAAGATTCTACAAGCTTGGTCCCATTAGATCAGATATGGCCACCATGGCTGACATGACAGGATACAGCCCTCACTAGAACTGATCTGATACAGACCCACAAGCATGATGTGAGTAAACCTCTCCCCTTGATAAAGTTATCTGTGCCAGATACAGTAAATACTGAAAAAAATTCAAAACCCAAGTTCACAGGACTTACTTAACCTTTAGAATAATAAGAATATGAGTGATTCCATTAAAGCAGAAATGTCTCAAGAGCTTTCACCATTAAATGTGACACAAATGCATGACTTACCATGCTGTGATTACCACTAAAATATAAAATTTATCAGCAAGAAAAATAATTTAAGATGGTGACATATTATTTATTGTCTCATCTTCATAAGCAATCCAAGTGTGTTGAGATAGGGATGTAGTTCACTAGTAGAATATTTTTCAAGCATACACAGGATCCTAAATAAATAAATATTATATTATATTGTATTGTATTGTATTTATTATATTTATTATATTATTTGAAAAGATTAAAAGAATGGAAGGGGAAGCTTAGGGAACATTTTAACTCCTAAGTCTACAAAAAACTAAAATTTTGCTCTTTAGTTTAATAAAGAGATGACAGAAATCATTTGAGACTCACAGGAAACGTGTCTGTGCAATGACAAGCTGACTGTGAGAGAATCATTCTTCTAGAAGTTACGATCCAAAGACTGTGCGATTGCTGAGTGCTGGCATGGCACTTCACAGCTACTTGGTTCCTATTATTCATGATAAGTTTAGATTACTAAGGGTGAGCTGAAGAGTTGACTCAGAGATTAAGAGCGCTTGTAGTTCTTTCAAAAGACCTGGGTTCAATTTCCAGCACCTACATGGTGGCTCTAAACCATCTGTAACTCCAATCTCGGGAGATGCGATGTTCTCTTTTGACATCCATGGGTATACATGTAGTATGCACATATTCATGCAAACAAAACACATAAAATAATTAAAAAGTAAGTATTGTAAAAATTAGATTATTAATCTAATTATTACAGGTAACTAAAGTTATTTAGGATAGTAAGAAAAGTATATATTGAAACTTCCAAGAAAATTATGATTTTTGTAAAGAGAAACTATAAACTATAAGGATGTTTTGTTTTGTTTAGCTAAAAGTAAAAAAGGGCAGTTTGTTATAAAGTAAGTGACTGTCTCAAAATGAATAAGATAAAAACTAAAGGACACAAAAAATAAGTGACAGAAAAACTGAAGGAAATTTGTAGAAGACAAATCCTATCAAAGGTATTTTATGCATGACAACCAAATTTTATATGTTGTGTTAAAAATAACTTTGAGAAAGTTTTCAGAACATAAAATCAATAACATTTTTATTTGTTAACAGTGATTCAGATTCATAACATTCCGATATGTTAACAGTGAATAATTTAGGGGGAGCAGGGCAATAATTTTATTCACAATAGCCTTCACAAAATTAAATGTCTACAAATAAAGTTATGCAAATAGGTAAAAATCTTCACAATAAAAAATATAAAACACCAATTAATGACATTAAAAAAATATAAGCACATGGAAATGTAGCTTGTGTTCATGGATTGGAAGAAATAATGTTATTAAGATGTCTATCCTAGCCATAGTAATTTATAGAATAAATGCAAACCCTGCCAAAATAGCAACATCTCTCTTTACAGAATTAGAAAGAACAATCTTGAAAATTAATTATATGAAGTTACAAAAACTACTCATCAAGAAAGCATAAAATCCTCTCATTTGTGACAATGTAGACAGATTGAGAGGGAACTTCCTTGAGTGAAATTAGTCAAAGCACAGAGGAAACGGTCCTGCATGATCTCTCTCTTAAGTGGAATCTTGAAAGATTGGCCTCATCGAAATTACTACTAGTAGGAATCTCAAAGAAAGAAAGATTTGACCAATGGGCATAATTTGGTAAGCAGAATCAGTTCTGGTGTTTTATCATTTGAAGGAGGAATACGTTCTGGTGACCAATTCTACTGCAGAATAATTATTAAATTATGCATCTCAATATAGTCAGAAAAAAGAAATTTAATTGACTCAACCATTAAAAAGTGAAAACAATTTAAAGTATCAGGTCCACTAATAACTATGAATTGATCACTACTCAGTATATATGTGAATCACATTGTACCTTATATAGATGCAATATACAAATCAAAAATAAATAATGAATTTTTGCAACAAACACTCCTTATAAAAAAAAATTCCAGTCCCACTTTACACAAATGCCAGTGCTATGGTGATGATGATTTTCAAGTAAAATTAATAGTGTCTGTAGTGGTTTCAATAAAAATGGCTACCATAGACTCATAGGGAGTGGCACTATTAGGAGATGGAGCCTTGTTGAAGTAGGTGTGGTCTTGTCAGAGGAGCTGTGTCACTGGAAGTGGGCTTTGAAGTTTCAGAAGCTCAAACCAGGCCCAGTGTGTCATTGTCTCTTCTTGTTGCCTGAAGATCAAGCTGTAGAACTCTCAAGTACCATGTGTGCCCGTATGTCACGATGGATTAAACATCTGAACTGTAAGCCAGGCCCAATTAAATGCTTTCCTTTCGAAGAGTTGCTGTAGTCAAGGTGCCTCTTCACAATAGAAACCGTAATTATGACAGTGACATTTTATTTTTTTTACAATTAAAATGAGTACAAAAACAAAAGACAAGAAACTTTGAAGTCATAAAATTGATGTCAACTAATTATTTCAGAAACAAAAGATTTCAAAGCTTGGTTTTAATGTCAATTAATTTCAAATAAATTATTTTTATTTTTAACATTTCCTGAAGGAGTCATATTGGTGAATAGGAGATGTTTGACTGAACACTATTTTGGAGCTTAGGTTCAGTCATTTCTGTGAGAATATGTACTCCTGAGAGTACACCATTCTTCAAACAGGAAAATCATGAAACAGTTCCTTTATCTCTGAGTAATTAGCCAGTTAAACAGATATTGTTCTTTACCAAGATAATTCCTATACTCCCTGTTATCTTTGTTATGTTTTTGTTACATTAAAAACAAAGTTCACTCTATTAAAACAATTGGATTTTCTAAAAATATGCAACTTTTCACAATGATTTCAGTTAATAAGTACTATGTCATAGAAATACGTAATCTTATTTGGTTGTGTCATTCCTTTTACGTTGTCTTATTTTGTTTATAAGATGACATTGTCTTACGTAGCTCAGGCTGACCAGGAATGCACTTATCCCTGGCCTAAAACTGATCATCTTCACTCTTCAGCCTTGTAAGTGCTGTAAGTTTAGGTATGTGCCATCACCTCCTGATTAGTTTGGGTGTTTTGTTTGGTCTTCTTTCCTTTTCTGCTATATTAGTTTAGTTAAGTGGTTTGTGGAGTTTGTTTGTTTGTTTGTGACAGGTCTCTCTACATAGCCTTGGCTGTCCTGAAATGCACTATGAAGACCTGGCTGGCCTCAAACTCACATAGTCTCGGCCTCTCAGGTACTGGAATTAAAGGCATGTGCAACTATGCCACACTGGATCAAGTTTTGTTTTGTTTTGTTTTTGTCTTCTTTAGATTCCAACTCTTCCCTTGTTTTGTTTGTTTTTTTCATAATTTACTTTTTTTATTCACATTATATCCCAATCACAGCTCCTTCTCCTCCTTCTCCCAGTCCTACCCCTAAAGGGGAAGTTTCGATAAAAATCTTTATAAACCCCCGCCTCCGAGCCCAAGCAGTGTGAAGAAGCAGCGAGGATGACCCCCGGATAGAACAAACCCATGCGCTGCTTTATACCTATGTTCCGCCGCCATGCCCAAAAGAAAGGCTGAAGGGGATGCTAAAGGAGACAAAGCCAAGGAGAAGGATGAGAGAATTGGAATGTCCCCTGGAATCTCCTGATGAGGCCCTGGTGCCAGCCAAAGGAGGAATAATTTGTGAAACCATCATTCAGGACAGACTGGAGCAGAGGCAAAGATGGATTAGTGATAGGTGAGACTATTCTTTGACCATGATGCTTACTTATGAAATCTCCTGCCCTCTATCTAAACCTAAATTTAAAAAGTACCCAAAGATGAACTTAAGGAAATTATTGGATCTCTTTGTCCTTTTCCCCAATGTGGCCCATTGAATGTCTTCTTTTTTTTACTTTTCACTATTAATTTGGCTCTTTCAAGTTACAGGCATAGGCAAGGATGTTCTGGAAGACATGGAAACAGTTTAGGAAATAATTGTAAGATCTATTTCTTCTAAATTAAAAAGTTTCTGCATAGCAGAGGAAACATTAAAACAGAATAAAGAAAGTCTAGGTCTGGAAAATCACCCAGCTTGTAAAAGCACTTGCTTGAAAGCTTGACAACTTGAGCTTGTCTTCCCAAAATCCATGTGAAAACAGGACGCAGTGGTTCTGTTTGTGTGTCTTTATACACCTAGTATCCCTACAGCAAGATGGGAGGAGGAAATAGGAGAATACTCCAAAAGGTCACTGGTTAACTAAGTCTCTATGAATCACAGCATAAGAGAGAGAAAAAGAGAGGAGAGAGAGAAAGAATCTTAAACAATGTAGGAGGCAAGGAGTAGCCCTCAAGATTGACCTCTGACCTCCAGACATGTATATTAAAAATATCCATTTTTACATATAAACATGTATATATGCACACATGTTTAAAAGTAAATTAAAAATATTTAAGAAACCATCTACATAATAGGAGAAAACTTTTGCCAACTATACTTCTAGCAGAGAATTAATGTCTACAATGTATAAACTCAAATAATTAAGTACACACAAAGATAATCATCCAATCAATAAATCTGTAAATAAATTTAACAAATAGATGTCAGTAGAAATACAAATAGCCGGCTCTCTGCTCCTCCCTGTTCCAGAGATCGCCGCATCTTCTTGTGCAGTGCCAGCCTCATCCCGTAGACAAAATGGTGAAGGTCGGTGTGAACGGATTTGGCCGTATTGGGCGCCTAGTTACCAGGGCTGCCTTCTGCTCTCCATCTGGTGGCAAAGTGGAGATTGTTGCCATCAATGACCCCTTCATTGACCTCAACTACATGGTCTACATGTTCCAGTATGACTCCACCCATGGCAAGTTCAATGGCACAGTCAAGGCTGAGAATGGGAAGCTTGTCATCAACGGGAAGGCCATCACCATCTTCCAGGAGTGAGATCCCGCTAACATCAAATGGGCCAATGCTGGTGCTGAGTATGTCGTGGAGTCCACTGGCATCTTCACCACCATGGAGAAGGCCAGGGCCCACTTGAAGGGTGGGGCCAAAAGGGTCATCATCTCCGCCCCTTCTGCTGATGTCCCCATGTTTGTGATGGGTGTGAACCACGAGAAATACAACAACTCGCTCAAGATTGTCAGCAATGCGTCCTGCACCACCAACTGCTTAGACTCCCTGGCCAAGGTCATCCATGACAACTTTGGCATCGTGGAAGGGCTCATGACCACAGTCTATGCCATCACTGCCACTCAGAAGACTGTGGATGGCCCCTCTGGAAAGCTGTGGTGTGATGGCCGTGGGGCTGCCCAGAACATCATCCCTGCATCCACTGGTGCTGCCAAGGCTGTGGGCAAGATCATCCCAGAGCTGAACAGGAAGCACACTGGCATGACCTTCGGTGTTCCTACCCCCAATGTATCCGTTGTGGATCTGACATGCCGCCTGGAGAAACCTGCCAAGTATGATGACATCAAGAAGGTGGTGAAGCAGGCATCTGAGGGCCCACTGAAGGGCATCCTGGGCTACACTGAGGACCAGGTTGTCTCCTGTGACTTCAACAGCAACTCCCACTCCTCCACCTTTGATGCTGGGGCTGGCATTGCTCTCAATGACAACTTTGTAAAGCTCATTTCCTGGTATGACAATGAATATGGCTACAGCAACAAGGTCGTGGACCTCATGGCCTACATGGCCTCCAAGGAGTAAGAAACCCTGGACCACCGCCCCAGCAAGGACACTGAGAGCAAGAGAGAGGCCCTCAGTTGCTGAGGAGTCCCTGTCCCCAACACTGAACATCTCCCTCACAATTTCCTTCCCGGACCCCGATAACAACAGGAAGGGCCTAGGGAGCCCTCTTTACCCTCTGAAATACCATCAATAAATGTTCGCTGCACAAAAAAAAGAAAGAAAGAAAGAAAGAAAGAAAGAAAGAAAGAAAGAAAGAAAGACAAATAGCCAATAAATATGAGAAACTGTTCAAAATCCTTAACCATCCAGGAAATGAAAATTGAAGTAAGGGAGATTTCATTTCACCTCAATTAAAATGGGAATCATTTTTAAAAAAATAAAGGATGGTAACATATGTTGGAGAAGTTGTGGAGAAAAGAAACTCTTCTACACTGCTGATAGGATGTAAACAAGTTAGCAAGTATGGAAATTGATATAGAGGTTTCTCAAAAAAGAAAGCAATAAATAAATAAATAAATAAATAAATAAAGCCTCCAAAAGATCCAGCTGTACCATTTCTGAGTATACATCCAAAGTACTATAAAGACACCACAGAGACAAATGCACATCCATACTTCCTGCTGCACTTAATTCACAGTAGCCAAGATATGGAACCAGACCAGATCCTCATCAATAGATGAACGGATAGAGAGAAATGTGGCATGTATACTCAATGAAACTTTATGAGTGTTTGGCTTACATGAATTATTGCATCATATGCATGTCTGGTGCCCACAGAGGCCAACAGAGAGTGTCAGATACTCTCTAACTGGAGTTACAGACAGTTATATGCCACCAAATGGGTGTTTGGCATTGAACTAGGTCTTCTGGAAGAGCAGCAAGAGCTTTTAGCCACTGAGACATCTCTCCAGCCTCAATTTTGTTTCTCTTCGTGTCTAAATTAAAGTTCCAATGGGTAAAGGCTAAAGAGAACTCAGTGGTTAAGAGCACTGGCTGCTCGTCCAGTGGACCTGCGTTCAGTGCTCAACACCCACATTAGATGACTCCTAGTATCCTATGCACCAGGCCTCAGTGGGCACCTGCAAACAAATGGTTTACACACAGAGAGACATCCTCATAAACATAAATAAAAATAAATCATAAAAATGTTTTTAAAGAATGAAATTTGATCATTTCTAAGGAAATGTGTGTAACTGTATAGCAGTATATTAATTGAAATAAATCTAATTCAGACAGAAAATTATGTTTTCTCTCAAGTGAGTCTGTGTGTACGTACATGAAAAGAGGGCCTGTTTTGTAAATGGAGGCCAGAAACCAACAAGAGAAGACAGATGGGAAAAGGAGGAAACTGCAGAATGAAACGGGCAAATATAACAATATACACGTATGAAGATGCCATAAAGAAACCAATTATGCTGTGTGCCACCTAAAAATAACTAATTTTTAAAATTCTGAATTATTTCTCCTGACTTCAAATAAAGATTGAGATTTTTCTAAATAGGTTATTTGAGCATCCCAAAGGCACATCTGTTTTAATTAAGAAAGACATGATAGAAATTAAACTAGTCAAAATTATTTGGTAATGCTAAAACTTCTTTAGTTTTAGTTTTATAAGAACAAACAAGTCATTATTTTAGATGGTATAAGAAAGTTTTAGAAACTTAATATTCCTAATAGAGATGTGTAAAATAAAGGGATATACGTTGCGGCAACAAATATTCAAAGGGTGACTGGGCTTGTGGCTTTCTGTAAAAGTACTTGTCTGGCATGCACATGGTCCTGTATTTGAGCCACTGCTCTACTGAAAACTTTTCAGAATATAGAGAGGAATAGGATGCAAGTGTAGCGTCTCCCACAACACACTCTCTCTCTCTCTCTCTCTCTCTCTCTCTCTCTCTCGCTCTCGCTCTCGCTCTCGCTCTCTCGCTCTCGCTCTCTCACTCTCTTGCTCTCTCTCACACACACACATAGATACACAAACACAGTAACACCTCCTCTGGGCCTTATAGTTATGCTAAGCTACTATAACTTCAAATTAGCATGTTATTTTTAAATACTAAAAATCTTTGCTTATTTATTTAATAATATAAATACTATGTCTTCACCTTTACTAGAAGAGGGAATGAGATCCCACTGCAGATGGTACTGAGCCACCATGTGGTTGCTGGGAATTGAACTCAGGACCTCTGGAAGAGCATTGGTGCTCTTAAGCACTGAGCCATCTCTCCAGCCCCAAAATGGCATGTTATAGTCAAAAGATTTTTAATGCAATTCATAGTAATCAAAAAGTAAAGCCTGTAATAGATATCAAAAATAACAAGGAATTAGAGCATGCTAGTATATAAAATCACTTGACCAAAGAAGACTATAAGAAAGAAGAAAAAAATATCAACTACTTAAAAAGCTAGAAAGCAAACAACAAAAGTTTCAAACTAGCAAACAATCCCCAAGCAGCATCTCCAGAATAATCTTGGGAAAGCTGAAGAACAGAATTAGAAAAGCGGCAAACATTCTAACCAGTTAGGTATAAAGGCTGCACCCAGGACCGCAGCAATAACAGAACAAAAACTCTGGGAAAACCCATCCCCTTGGTGCTGGGTGCTTGGCCCTGGCGACTAATAGAGCAGCATCTCAAAAGAACTTCTACCACCACAGAGGCTCAGCCTCTTCTGACCCTCTGTGAGCCATATCAAGTGCTACAGGACTATGTATTGAAACATGACAAACATAATGCTTCAAGATCATGGAAAAGAAACTTTAACTCAGATATAAACAGCATTCAGCAATTTTTTTATAGATGTTCTTTAAAGCATGACCAAGAGATATATGAAAAAATGTCCAACATCGTTAATAATCAGAAAAATCAAAATCACAGTAAGTTATTGCCGCTTAAAATATATAAATATTACTACTACTAAAAAGACCACAAAAATGTTTGTCAAGATAAAAGAATGATGGAAAAGTAAGTAAGGATGCATATAGCTGTTATTATAAATGGTACCTATGTTCTCCAAAATATAATAGAACTGCCAGGTGATCTAGCAATGGCACAGCTGGGTATATATTCAAAGGAAATCACATTCGCATATTGAGAACACATTTGTGTCTCCATACTTGTTACTGCAGTACCCCCAAGTGAAACTAATCTAGAAGTCCAGCAAAGAATGAGTTGATAAAGAAAATGTGGTATATTCATGTACAATGGAAAATAATACATCCATAAACGAGGATGAACTCTTGCTCTTTGTGACAGTGTGGATAAAACTGACAATCATCATGTTGAGTAGAATAAACCAGACCATGCTAAGAAAAACGAACTCATGGCACACAGGTGTAAAAGAATATCCAGACCAGAGGTGTTACAAAACTTTTCATAAAGCATGTACTCTGTTAACAGAAACATAGCAGTTGAATGCTCAGAATCATCCCTCTGAGAGGGAATGATATCCTTAATTAGCAGGGCTTTGTTTGGGGGGAAAGATGTTTCTGGTTTAGTTTGTTTGAATTTGTTTTGGTTTTATTTTTCCTTTATTTATTTATTCACTTTACATCCTGATCTCTGCTCCCCTGCCTCCTTTTCTCCCAGACACACACACACACACACACACACTCCTTCCCCTTCTCTCCTCCTTTCTCTCTTTTGAAAAGGGAAGGCCCTCCCTCCATGGGTACCAATCGACCCAAGCACATCAAGTAGCATCAGGACTAAGCACATCAACTCCCACTGAAGCCATACAAGGCAGCTCAGCTAGGAGAAAGGGATCCAAAGGGAGGCAACAGAGTCAGAGTTGGGCCCCTCCTCTGCCTCCAACTGTTAGGGGACCCACATGGAGACCATGCTGCACATCTGCTATATATATGTAGGGAACCTAGGTCCACCCCATTCATGCCCTTTGGTTGGTGGTTTAGTGTCAGTGAGTCCTCATGGGCCCAGGTTAGTTGACTCTGTAGGTCTTCTTGTGGTGTCCTTGATTCCTCTGGCTCCCTCAATTCTTTCTCTCACCCTTCCACAAGACTCCCTGAGCTCGGACTGATGTTTGGCTATGGGTTTCTGCATCTGTTTCTATCATCTGCTGGATGAAGCCTATCAGAGGACAGCTATATACTAGGCTGCTTTCTTCAAGCATAGTAGTATATCATTAATAGTGTCAGGGATTGGCTCTCTCCCATGAGATGGGTCACAAGTTGGGACAGTCATTCTTTGGGCATCCCCTCAATCTCTGCTCCATCTTTATCCCTGCATATCTTGTAGGCAGGACAAATTTCAGGTTGAAACTTTGTGGGTTCCCTCTACTGGTAGTCTTGCCTGGCTACTGGAGGTGGCCACATCAGCCTCTATATCCCCTACTGCTAAGAGTCTCAGCTAGGGTCACCTCCATAGACTCCAAGGAGCCTCCTTGACCCAGGTCCCAGCTTATCTTGGTTCGGTTTTGAAAGGTGGTAGGCAATAGTGTAGAAATTCAAGTTAAACTATAAACTGGGAAAGTTTTAATAGCATAGCAAATCAGACCTCCTAGGAGTTCACAGGTAGAAGTCACCACTAAAACGAAGATAAAAATATTTGTTCAACAAGAACTTTCAGTGAAACATCTTTTTTCTCATGTTGGGGGTATGTGTGTGGTGTTGAGCAAAATTAATGTTGCACTTGCCTCTCTTCTGATTTTTGCTGCTAACAGAAAGGTTAAGTGAAAAGGTGGCTGATGATGGTGTTTCTCTACCCATTGCAACCAAACACACTAAGGAAAATTCTTATGGGAGAAGGAACACACCCAGTGCATTTACAGGATCAAAGAATAGTCTGGTTCAGGAATACTGGCCAGTGGATAGTAGACTTAGCTATACAAACTGTTCCAAGTTTTTAGTGGATCTCCGGGTTGGGTTAGTCTGACTTGTGTTCTCAAGCTAACTAGAAAAAAAAAAAAACTGTAAACGTGTGAAACGTGTGTTTATATCAGGTCATTTTATTTGGAGCTGTTCTTCTGAATTGCCGTTATGGCCCAGAGAAAGCCCAGAACCAGATGGACTCAAATTCTGTTATGATATCTTTATTGCTTAAACTTTGAGCTGTTTGAATTAGATCAGTTAGGTTTATGGAGCAGTTGTTAAGGTGTGTACTTGAACTTCTTGATAATTTTTAAACCTAAGAATCACAATAAAACATAAGTACATCACAGTGAAATCTTTCATAAAAATTAAACTCAGGTTGGGTTGGTTTTTTTTTTCTCTGCTTGGAGGATAAATTCAGTCCCCACTTACACAAAGAGCCAAACCCTGAGCTGAAACTGTGAGTAAGCAGACTGCCAGCCTTGGGGAAAGAGCCTACTCTCCATGCAGGTCTCTTGGGAGCAACATGCTACAGGAATTTGACCTCAAGAAGACAAGCAGGTGAAAAGAATATGGGATGTGGGGTAAACACAGATACAACAGACCTAAAGACTAAAATAGAAAGAGCAACTAATTAAAATGATCAGAGAAAGTAGAGACACACAGAGATTAAGATATGCTAAAAACACAAAGATGAAGTTGTCATTCATTAACGTTTAAAACAAAAGCAAAAGCTAGGCGTGGTGCTGCATACTTTTAATCCCAGCACTCTGGAAGCAGAGGCAGGTGGATTTCTGTGAGTTTGAGGCCAGTCTTCTCTACATAAAGAGACCCAGTCTCACTTCAGGGTCCTAGAGGAAGAAGCTTACCCAGTGTTTGGTCAAGGTAAGAAACAGTTTGTTTTAAATAATCTTGAAGGATTAAATAATTCAGCTAATCTATGCGACAAAGAACGGGGACTGGAAGATCCTGTGATTGGCCTGTCACTAGTTATAAAGGGAAGCATGAGTCACAGCTAAGGTTTATGAATAACTCTGAAGTAGGCACTTTATCAAAACACAGAATGAATGGATTTTTAAACTCTAGCTAAAATTTTTTCCAAGAACAAAAGTTATAACATTGTTATTGCAAGTCAGGCGAATGACAGGGACTATTGTGGCTAGCACAAAACAGAGCCGATCATTTGACCAATATGGTCCATGAAATATACCACAGATATCACTAAGATAGGATAGAATATCACTGTCAAGCCCTAAGCAGAGACAGCATGAAAGTGACCAGGCGATAATGTACAAGGTCAACAACCATGAAGAGGAAGGAAGATGGGAGAGGATGGGCATTTAAGAAAAGGATGCATTGTAGCCCCTAACCTAAGGTCTGGCTCTGCATATAAACATTTACCAGTAATAAGTGAAAATGAAATAATATATGTAGAAGTTGGAAATGAATTCATTTACAGATTTAACAAAAACTGGAGATGTTAAGTGTAATGGCACAAGCCAGCATGTGAAGACAGACAGCAGCATCCTGACCAGTTCCCCTCTCCCTTAAGGACTTTCTACTCAGGTGAAACTGGATCCTTAACTACACTGCACAAAAGACTTCAATATGAGCCAGAGTAAAACAAATTGATGAGCTGGTTAAGTATTTAGACATAGAGACATAAGAAAAAGACAGTACACCCCATACCAAGACAAAGATGCCGATTTCCCAAGAGAATGACACTCTTAAGTGTTATTACCTTTACAATGGTTATATATGCCATCATGTTGCTAAGTTACATTCCTCAAAAGGTATGACTTATATCAAGGTTTAAGAGTAAGCTAAGGTTACCTTTTAAGAAAAGCTTAAAAGTTAAACATATATAAGCTGGTTTACTTATTTTTATCTTAGAGAATTTTTCTTTGAGTTTTTTTAATGATACTGTGTTCCTGTGAGGTACACCATTCAGATTTGGAGACTGATAATTTAACAAAACTCAACATTACAAATGTTCTTGCCCTAAGTAAACATAGTTTACTTGTTAATGTTTTTAGCCTGTTTGAGACGTCTTCAGGAAAACAGATTACCTGTACAGTTGATTTTGGTTCTCTAAGCTATATTGAAGTTTCTTGACTCTCAGTCATCAGGAAAGTCAACCTAAATCCCAAGGTAAGAGACTTCTTTATTTTTTCATAGACCATTAGTTTTCTTTGTCTTTTTTTATCTAGCCTTGATTTCCCCTTCCGAAACTTTGGTCCTTTAATTTTAGGAACTGGTGATGGTCAAAGATCCATTTTCTAAAGCTTGTTTAGGCTGAATGTTTCTCCTGTCTATAAGGGTCAATAAATTTGTATGCCTGATCTAAGGAAGATATGAGAGAGCTTGCACTTAGAGATCTGAAAATCTTCATTTGATAGGAATATGAAAGAAATTACTTCAGATGTCAAAACAACAAAGAATACACTACATTTTTAACTTTGATTCTTTTTTCTAAAGGCATAGTAATGTCAGTAGGTTTTTTTACCTTTTTAGACTAATTAAGTTATGATATCCCTTAATAATTATTTTATTGTTTTGTTTGGGACAAAAGTCTCTTATGTTTCCCTTGAGTTCAACAGCCATCTTTAGTCTATATCCTCACTGAGAGGTCCATTCCTTTTTGGAGTGTGAGATAAATTTGTATTTGCATTGAGGATAAGAGTATCTCTGTTGCCCCCTGGAGTGGTGCATGTGTAACACATACATCTGTTCATTTGTTGAGGCACTTTTCTTGCTAGGGTGAAAATTCCTAAAAATATGTTTGTGCCTAAAATAAATATCAAAAACAGAAAAGCAGAGGCCATTCATTGTTAAGTAACCACACACAACAACTGTGACAGGAACCTATGAGAGGTGACCACCCAGACACAACTTATAGCCATCTAGGAGTGGATGTTACACAAGCATACAGTTTAACAGAAGCTAAGATAAATTAGCTGGGGCATCCTGGCCTCAGGTCCTAGAATAGAGTTGGAAATTTTTCCACAGGATTCTCCATCAAGGAGATCAAATTCTAGTTAAATGTGAAATACCCTCATCAAAAATACAAAATGGAGGAACCTCTGCACTGTCTTGTCCTGTCACAAAGTTATTTTCTATAATCACTCGGCTTCAGTTACTTTTACAAGAATTGACACAAGTTACTTAACTTATGTTGTTAGCTTTGAGATAAATTCTCAATATGAAACCCAACCAGGCTGCAAACTCATTATACTCCAGCTTTAGCTATCCTGGTCAAGGTGTGGTCCTGCTCATCATTGGCCCATAGTTGTTTATGCTGTAGTCTCCCTGGCAAAGTGGTCTGGGAATAAATCCAATCCCTTGAAGTTCTCTGCTTCAACAATCCAGACAGCCAGAACAAGGAAGCATTTCTTTGGAATAGCTTCAAACATTCTGGGCATTCTGATTGCAAAACTTATGATGTTTTACCACATGCTACAGTCAAACTGACATAGGAGAAAGTGTTTGAGGGTTTCTTTTCTTTTTCTTAAGAGTATCTGTATTTATTTGTTTATAGTTTTACCCATAAGTATCTTTTTTTAATTTTTTTTAAACTTTACAAATTTTTATTGGATATTTTATTTACATTTCAGATGTAATCTCCTTTCCCCTTAAGAACAACAGAGTATTACTTCAGATAAGTAACAGTTCTGGAGAATACAGTCCCTGATAATTTTGATCAAAATTTCCTAGAAAGAAGCTATAACCTCAGAATAAAACCTGGAAGGCTGATTAACTGATTAGTATTTCAGTGATTGTGGAGAGTTTGAGATGTTTCAGGTTCACAGCCTAATTACAATTTACCTTGGGCTATCTTTACCCCCCTAATTGGTCTTTCCCACCTCCATACCAGATCTAACATCCTGTGACTAACAGATTAAAAGCCTATTGGAATATGTTAACATAAACCTAGATTCTATAGATCAAAACTCAGTTTCCAGGTACCATCTGAGGCCTATACCTGAGATTTCACCATTTTGTTTTAACCACCTATTTAATGTTTCCCCCAATGCATCTGAAAAACACCTCTATTCATGACTTTCTTTGTTCTGTTATAAAAATTTCATGAATTTTGGTAACCTGAATCTATGTTCCCGGGCCATAATCGCTGATGTTAATGGGGGAGGAATGCTGAGGGGCCTTGATCAGGTTCAATTTTCTGCCAGTTAAAGAATTAAAAGGTAGCAAAATTCTTGAGCACAACAAGTAGCAGAAGAGGAATCCCAAATACCTCATACAACAATAGTCAGCAGTTGGAGAAAGTTGTTGGGAAATGCATGCACACAACAGATAGAAAAAAAAAAAAAGACCCTCTGCAAAGCCAGGCCAGGGACTCAGAAGGGTGAAAGATATTGTCTTTTCTTGAGGGATAAAGTTTTTTTTAAGCCTCTGAAGAGTCTTCCTCCCATACTTTAGGCTTGGTCTGTTTGGAGGAAGCTAGTGTGTTTGATTGGCCCAGAACTGTTGTGTGGCATGTCCTGATCAGGCCTTGAACTTACTGAACCAGTCCACCAGCAGGAGGCCTACTGGTGGGAGACAAAAGCTTACAAGGACTTTGCTTTAAACTGCCAGGCTTTCCTCTCAAGTCAGGAGGATAAAGAAGAAGCCAGCCATCTTAGAAACACACCACCTTTATCACCTCTTCCTATGTAGCTGCCCACCAGGGAGCCAGTCTCACTCCTGGTCTCAATATTTGGATCTACAATAAACCTTTTATCCCATTTGAGTTGACTGTTATGTTTTTGTATTGCTACATCAAAGGCCACCAAAGCCACCCTGGACCAAATGGCTTCTTTGTCATCTGATTTGTAATCTTAAAGAATAAATTTCACAAACAGTAGGATGAGATTTTAGAAGAGTTCTAAACTCTTTTTAGGTTCCCAGATAAGAGCTTAACAGAAAGGAAACAAGAAGAGCTCCTGTCTAGTAAGAGGGTACTGCCACTGGGCTGCTAGATTAGGAAATTTCTATAGAACCTAATGGCAGAAACTGAGTAACAGCACAGAGATGAGCTGGTCAGTGCAGTTAGCCCATTCATGTGGTGACACTAGTCTAAAATTTTGGTCCCACCTTTATGTACAGCTGTATGCTACCAATGTTGCTATATAAAAGGAAAAGAAAGATAATGAAAATTCAATGAGAAGGAAAGACAGGCAAGAGCGAGTGACTTGTCCGCAATGCCAACCTTTATCTGGAGTTCCTCCAAGTAAAGCTGCAGAGAGGTTGCTGTAAGAATCAGAGCATGCCATCCACTTATAAGCCGGGATAGTGAAAGGACAAAAGTGTGGCTGGAAAGATGTATTCAAGTTCCCTTTTAGCACACCATTTGGCCACTGCTAGGGCTCACCAGTGAATTAAAGAATGTTAGGGGCTCTATAAACATCTATCATAGGTGATCATGATTTGGTGCCCATAGGGAAGGCAAGAATCTAGAGAAACATTAATTTACCTTATTAAGTTAAGTGAGTTAACACAGGTCAACCAAAATGGAAATGGTTTTACACAACAGCATGATCTGGCTAACAGACAGGAAACAAGAGTGAGCCAGTAGTATCCCAAAATATTTCTAGCATTTCTGTGTTCTAGCAAGAATAGAACTCCCATGGAACCAAAACCATTTCGGACCAAGAACAAGAAGCACCACTGCTCATCTTCTGTCCTGGCCCTACACCTCCTTACTCATTACACTCCCCTTCTCACCAAAACTGAATTACATTTTTTTTTTAAAGTTTTGGCACCATCTGCTTTAAATCACCCCTATTCTAGAGCATGAAAAGGATTCAAACGGAGAGCTCTCAAAGATGTATATTTGATTCCCTCAAGCTGTGCTATCCTTGTATGCACTTATATACCTAAAAGATAAAGGGTTCAGACAAAGTTTGCAGTACACAGTATTCTGAGTTCTCTCTCTTAAAAATCTGGGGTGCTCCTTTATCCAAATTCCCCTTTCTGTAGTAGACAATGTGGCAATTCCTGTGTTATGCTGTTATTTTTCCAGTAGCTCCAGTGCTCAGGTAACAAATTTTCTTCCACGGGCATCTGGGAGATCTCTGCATCTCCTTATATTCATCTTCCTATAGAGTTTCACAGATAAAGCTAGATAGTAGCATAACATACTGCATCTCCTTATCAAGCTTTAAAGATAAGGCTAGCTATATGACTCAAATACAGAGACAGTAAGACACACAGAGTAGACCTAGAGGTTCAACTACCCATTTCCTCTACCTTACCTGAAGCATTTACGAGAAGCAACCAGCAGACAAAACATGGTGTTTTGCAAGTCTAGGCTTAGAAAAATGAGACAAACTATTGGCCTCAGATAAATGCATTTCTTTTTAGTGTCTTGTGGGGTGGGTAGATGTTAGGTTGATAGGTGAAAGATGCTTGTGCTTAGAGAAGTTCACTGTCTGATTCATTCTTTGAAAGATATATAGGACAGAAACTAACTTTATTCTCCTCTTTGAAATTCACCTTTAGGCCTGATCTCCTGTAGCCATGCTAAAATACTGAATTTTGCAGGTTAAAAACATCACAACTTGCACAAAGGAAGAAAGCAAATGTCACCACTGTCTCTTCCTGAGATTTAGAGCCCATGTAACAAAGGTTGATTATTGCTGCTTAGGCTACTGGGAGGAAGGGTTGGCAGAACTTTGTTTACACTGCATGTCAAAAGCTGACAAGGAAATGGTATTCCCTAATAAAGTTTTCTTACAAGTTTTAGTGTTTAGTCTGTTCTGCTAGATTTAGCTATTTCCTACTGAGTAGGGGATCACAACCAGAATTAAAAAGAAACAAACAGACAAATACTTTGAAAACCTAAAGTCAATGATGAAAATGTTTAACAATCAACTTTCCAAAAAAAGGAAATTCCAGGCTTGTAATATTTAGCTATTTCCATTACAAAAAGACATCCTTCTTCTGTGGCCAATTTCAAGTTCCTAACTCCACTGGAAAGTTGGAAGATATGTGCATTAGCACCTAATTCTAATCTTATCTATTATACATATATGACAAAACAAAGTGAGCTCCAGAACATAGCTAATAATAAGTCCTTGGAAATTAACGGGCTTTGAGTTTTATTATCTTTGTTTTACATGCATCTTAGTTACACATCTATAGAACTTAATTTCATTGAAGTAAAATGTATATAGCATAAAATTAATCATTTTAAGTTGTGCAATTCAATGACATTCAGCATATTCACAAAGTTGTGTAACAACAATCTCTAGCAAATCCCAAAATATTTTTCTTACCACAGAAGAAAACCCCCATTCACAAATGCAATCAGCTCCCACTATTACCTCTCCAATTCCTTGGCAATGATCTGCCTTTAATCCCTAGGATTTGCCTAGTGTAGGTTTTCTTTTTTTTGGGGGGCGGGGGGTTCGAGACAGAGTTTCTCTGTGTAGCTCTGGCTGTCCTGGAACTCATTCTGTAGACCAGGCTGGCCTCGAACTCAGAAATCCGCCTGCTTCTGCCTCCCAAGTGCTGGGATTAAAGGCATGCGCCACCACCGCCCAGCTAGTGTAGATTTTCAAAGCATTTGACATTCTGACTTTCTTCACTTAGAACAATGTTGATAAAGTTTATCCATATTGTACCACACATCAATATTGTATTCCTTTTTATGATTTTACTTTTATCATGATTATTCCACAATTTGTTTATCTATCATCAGTTGATGGGCTTTTGGGTTCTTACCATCTTTTAGATACTGTGACTAGTACATTTATGTACAAGTACATACTTGAACACTCATTCTCAGTTCTTTAGAGTATGTATCTAGCAGTAGAATAGCTGCCCAGTATAATAAATTCAATACTAAATTTGCTCAGGAACTAACAGGTGTTTCATGCCTTTATCATTCTGAGAAGGTGTCCTCAATTCCTAGTTTGTTATTTTTATCATGAAACAAGGCTGGATTCTGCTAAGTGATTTTCCTCCTGGACTTCAAGTAATTGTGTGGAGTGTTTTCCCTTCATACTATTTATATGGCCATATTACGTTTAACAGCTTTCATACGTCAAATGATGCATATATGCCTGAAAGAAACTATAGTTGGTTAGTGTATAATCTTTATATTTCTGGATTGCCGTTTCTAGTGTTGTTATCCACATTCATAAAGGATATTTATGTTTTCTTTTTTTATGACATCCTTGTCTGACTTGGATACTAAGGTAATGCTGACTTCACAGAACAAGTTAAGAAATGTTTCCTCCTCTTTTATCTTTGTAAGAATGTGCTAAAGATTGGTACTAGTTTGTTAAGTGACTGGTGGAGTCTACTAGTGAAACTCTTTGGCTTGTTAGGAAGTTTTCAGTTGTTCAGGCTATCTGTTTATTATAGATCTATTGAGGTCTTGTCTCCCTGCTTCAGCTTTTGTATAGTGCTCTTTTCTCCTCTTTAATCAAGGTTATCTAATGCATTGGGTATATGTCTTCACAATATGTTCCCATATTTACTTTTCGTTTTGTTTAATTTTGTTGTATTTACTTGTGTGGTATATGTGTGTATGATGTTATATCACAGCATCAATGTTAGGCTTTATAACGTGAAGTAATGCAGCTACCACTGAAACAAGTTGGCAGACCGGCTACTGCCATGCAACAGACCTAATATAAAGAAAGTTTACTGGGAAAGGGAAGGGATTGAGGGCCTCAAAAGGAGTAGAGACAGATAAAGAGGGGTGGGGCAGAGAAGGACAGAAAGAGAGAAAAGGGAGACGAGAAAAAGAGGCTGGTTGGGAATACATGGGACAGAGAGAAAGAAGATGGAGAGAGAGAAGAGAGAGAGAGAGAGAGAGAGAGAGAGAGAGAGAGAGAGAGAGAGAGAGAGAGAGATGGGGTAACCCAGCAGTCCTACCTGGCTGCTAGTGGTAACTTGTTGCTAGGTTGCTGTTGCTAGGTTCCTAGGAGGAGCCTAGTTGAATCGAATCGTCTGTAAACTAACATATGGTACATGCAAATAATTGAAATGATGCTTTGACTAGGCCTGCTGGCCAGCTAGTTCCTATTTGTTTCTGTTCTTCAATTCCGAGGTTACAGACAAATGCAAACATGTCTAGCTTTTGTTTTGTTTTTGTTTTTGTTTTTGTTTTCAATTCATTTTTGAGGGTTTCTTTTTCTAATTTTGATATTATTTTGAGAAGTAGCTTGATCTTCATGCAGGACTTTTAACAGTGGGAACAGGGGCTGCCTCTGATTTTGTTGCCTGCCTTTAAAACCCTTTCCTCCTACTGGGCTGCCCTGTCTAGCCTCAACAAGAGAGGCTATACCTAGTCTTAATACAACTTGATATAACATGGCTGATATCCATGGGAAGCCTCCCCTTTTCTGAAGAGAACCAGAGGAGGGGTGGATGAGGAAATACAAGAGGAGAGGAGGGAGGGGAAACTGTGCTTGGGTATAAAATTAATTAATTAAAATTAAAAAGCAAAAAATTTTAAAGTATTTTGAGATTATAATATAATTACATCATTTGCCCATTCTCTTTCCTTCCTTCAAACCCTTCCACTCACCCAACTTTTATAAACTCTCTTTCAAATTCATGGCATCTTTTCCTTTGTGTGTGTGTGTGTGTGTGTGTGTGTGTGTGTGTGTGTGTGCGTTTATAATATATATTAAATATTATAATAGTATATATGTGTATACCACACACACACACACGCACACACACACACATGCACGAGTGTGCACACACACACATACATATATATTAGCAATTATTTGTAGGCTCCCCTGCAACAGCTATCTAGCAATAGCTTGCTTCTCTGCCTGCTAGGTAGAGCCAGGAGCCAACATATAAGGACTGCTCAGCTTGCATGCCTCCCCCCTTCTCTCTCCCTCTCCCTCCCCCACCTCTCTCTCCATCTTCTCTCTCTCTCTCTCTCTTCTCCACGTGTTCTCAGCCTCTTCTCGTCCCCTCTCTCTTTCTCTGTCCTTCTCTGTCTCCCTTTCTCTTTCCAGGTCCCCACTCTGCCCCCTGACTCCCTTCCCCCAATAAACTTCGTTTTGTACTAGGCCTTTCACATGGTGATTATTCCTCAAGGGAACAACTTGGTAGGGTCTGCTAAGGTACTCCCTCCCACCACATTATATTGCATTTTATAAAACACAATACATAATATATAAGTTATCATATATAGTAGAAGCACACACATATATAAGCTTATTATGTATGTTACAATATATATGTTATGTATCATACAGATAATATGTATTATATATTATATATGCATATGCTATGTGTATTATGTATAATATATATCTGACTTTTACAATATTCCATCCCCTTTTCTGCAATGATCCCTGAGCCTTAAGTATAGGAGTTGTATTGTAGATGGATCAGTTAGGCCTGAGCTCCACAATTCTTCTATTTGATTTGTTGTGGTTTTCTGTATTCGTCTCAATATATTACAGAGTTTTCTTGATGAGGAGTAAGACTATACTTATATGTGTGTATAGGGTATGTTCTAAATATAAGGACAAATACTTAGGATGTAGTTATGCATTGTACTGGTTTAGTAAAGTGGCAATTGTATGGTCTCCAAGATCCATGACTTCATTAGCATGGATTAGTTGGCTAAGTTTCCAGTCCCAGGCATGATTTCTCTCTTGTTGAGCTGTTCTTAAGTTCAATTAGAGAGCTACTGGTTATGCCAAAGTATTTGTGACACACCTGCAGCCTTCATGCCATTCTGGTTATTGCAGTGGTCCATAGGCATCATAACTAGGTTGGATCTATCCTTTGAAAGCTTGCATAGCCCCTTCTGCTAACATGAAAGCTAGTTCTCAATGAGGAAGCTTTCAGGTCAGATCCAGCTCAGGACCTCTGGGCCCTGTGTCTGAAGTGAACGATACCTTCAGCGATAGGCACTTATCTTCTATCTCTAAGAATGTGAGGGGGCTACCAGGGGCAATAGAAATAACTCACAATGTTTTGGAAGTCTCTTGGACAACCCTGACATAAAAAGGGCTTCTCAGCTTCTCATAGCTTTTTGGAGGGGCTTTAATAATCTATTAAATAGTCTCTCTCCCTCCCTCCCTCTCTCCCTTTCTCTCTATTTCTCTTTCTCCTCTCCCTCCTCTCTCTCTTCCTCCCTACATACTAAATTTTATATACTATAAAATTTATATATATGGACTAATGTGTATTATCGGTGTTTTTAGGTAGAAAGTTAATAGTATGATTCCTTGTGATTTTCTCAGATAGCCATACTGATATTTTATCCTCCTTCCTTATTCTTCTGTATTTATCTTTCTCTCCCTCCTTACATTTTCCCATTTCCTCTTTCAGATCCGTTGTGCCTTATTTGTTATTCCTTCTCTTTGCTACACACACACACACATACACACACACACATACATATTCCTTTTTATTTTCCTGGTTTCAGCAGTTAATCTAGACTATATATTCAATATGAAGAGTTGGATCTAGGCACCTCAAATGAGAGAGAACAAATGCTGCTTGTCTTTATGGGTCTTGTCTCAGTATGATCTTTTCTAGTTCCATCCATTTACCTGAAAGTTTTATTATTTCATTTTTCATTCTAGCTGAAAAGCATTCCATAGTGTGTGTACCACATTTTCATTTCCATTTGTTGGGAAAGTCTGGCACATTGTCCTTCTTGAACCCTGAACTTGAGACCTTATAAGGATCATGGTTTAAAAGATGGTTGAGTTATGTATTAGTCAGGATAGAGTTCTCTAAAGGACTGTGTGTGTGTGTGTGTGTGTGTGTGTGTGTGTGTGTGTGTGTGTGTTGGGGGGGATTTATTAGAATGGCCTGCAAGTTGTGATTCAGCTAGTCCAACAGTGGCTACTGAAAGGAGGTCCAAAAATCCAGCAGCTGGTGTTCAGTCCACATGGATGGATGTCTCAGCTGGTCTTCAGTATATATCAGAATCCCAAAGAAATAGGCTAGAATGACAGTGAAGAATGAGTCAGCTAGGGTGAGAGCAAACAGGCAAAGAGCAAGCTTCCATGTCCTTTATATAGGCTCCCAACAGAAGGTATGGCCCAGATTAATGGTGGATCTTCCCACTTCAAAAGAGCTATATTAAAGATGCATCTTCCCATCTCAAAAGATCCAATTAAAAGTTGGTCTTCCCATTTCAAATGATTTAACTTTAAAAATCCTTGGAGGTGTATTCCAGATGTAGTCAAGTTGACAGCCAAGAATAGTCATCATAGGTTATATGATGACATCCTGCCTTTTAAACAAAATGTTCTTGAATTTACACATTTGTGAATATCCTAATTTTCCTTTTGTTATTTCTAGTTTCAATCCATTATGATCAGAGAAAGAAATCTTTTATTACTTCAGCCTTTTAATATTTATTGATATTATCTTATGCTTACCATATGGAAAATGTTCATGTGTCCTATAGAAGAATGTGTATCTTGTTCTAGAGGAGAACATTATGTATGCATTCAGTTTTACTGGATTATGATTTTGTTCCAGTCCTCTATTTTCTTTTAATTTTCTATAGCATCATATTCTTTATTTAAATTGCCATGTAATTATTATAGAACTCTCCAATTATTTCTTTGCACCTACCCTAGCAAGAGATAAGATATTCTAAAGAAACTTGAGCTTGTGCCTTTGGTTATCAAACTATTGAAAAATGGACACCTCTTTCCCCAAGAATTAAAATGTTCTCAGGAGTTCATGGTGAGGGAAAGGAAACTCTGAAGTTCTATTGCCAATAAAAGAAGCTAGCCTCCCAGGAATAGAGTCCACACTGTTCTGACAACCTATTATATCACCTTGCAGGACAAAATGGAACCAAGACAACAGATAAAAGGACAGAACCATATTCTGTCAGGACTTTCCTATACCTGTAGGTCATCTGTATGTACTGTTTTAAAAGTTACATTCATTTATTGGTTTTCTGTATGTGTTCTGTGTGCCATGGCATACAAGTAGAAGTCAGAGGGCAATTTGAAGGGATTACCAGGATTAAACTCAAGTCATCAGGCTTGATAACCTTTACATGTCAAGCCATCTTGCTGGCCCTTGTATTCATTGTATTAAGAAATTGTATTAAGAAGGGTCTATTGCCCAATTTTTTATGAAAGAGGAGGAGTGTGTGTAGACATGCACATTGTAAATAAAGGTAGGAAGTCAACTCATAGGAAATAGTTCTTAGTGTAGATCCTAGAGATTAAATTCAGATCCTCAGAGATGGTGGCAAAGACCCTTAGTCACTGAGCCATCTCACAAGCCTCCTATTCTCTACTTTTGAATCAAATTTTTGCTTTCATCACTGAGATTTTTTTAGTTCTCTATATACTCTAGATATTAATGTGTTATCAAGTATTATCATTTTCAAGTATCTTCTAACCTGTTCATTGGAGTTCTCTTTAGGAAATTTTCCCCTATGCCAATGAGTTCAAGGCTCTTTCTCACTTTCTCTTCTAATAGATTCAGTGTATCTGGTTTTATGTTGAGGCCCTTGGTCCACTTGCACTTGAGCTTTGTACAAGGTGACAAATATGGGTTTATTTTCTACATACAGACAACCAGTTAGACCAGCACCATTTATTGAAGATGTTTTCTTTTTTCCTGTATATTTTTGGCATCTTTGTCAAAGATCAAGTGTCCATTAGTGTGTGGTTTTATTTCTGGGTCTTCAATTCTATTCCACTGATCAACATGTTTGTCTATAAAAATACCATGCAGTTTTTATAACTATTGCTCTGTAGTAAAGCTTGAGGTCAGGGATGGTGATCCCCCAGCTGTTCTTTTATTGTTAAGAATTGTTTTGGCTATTCTGGGATTTTTGTCTTTCCAGATGAATTTGAGAATTGCTTTTTCCATGTCTTTGAAGAATTGTGTTGGGATTTTGATGGGGATTGTGTTGAATCTGTAGGTTGCCTTCAGAAGGCCATTTTTTTGTATTAACTCTGCCAATCCATGAGCACGGGAGATCTCTCAATTTTCTGAGATCTTCTTTGATTTCTTTCTTGAGAGACTTGAAGTTATTGTCATACAGGTCTTTCACTTGTTTTGTTAGAGTTACCCCAAGATATTTTATATTATTTGTGGCTCTTGTGAAGGGATTTGTTTCCCTAATTTCTTTCTCAGCCTGTTTATCATTTGTATAAAGGAAGGCTACTGATTTTATTTGAGTTAGTTTTATATCTGGCCACTTTGCTGAAGTTGTTTATCAGCTGGAGAAGTTCTCTGGTAGAATTTTTGGGGTTGCTTATGTATGTTATCATATCATCTGCAAATAGTGATACCCCCCCTTACTTGTGATTGCTTTCTTCTCCCTCCCAAGTGGGACTGATACATCCTCACTTGGGCCCTTCAGCTTGTTGACCTTTTTGAGTTCTGTGGCCTGTATCTTGGATATTTTGTACTTTTTTTTTTGGCTAATATCCACTTATTAGTGAGTACATACCATGCATGTCCTTTTGGGTCCGAGATACCTCACTCAGGATGGTATTTTCTAGTTCTATCCATTTGCCTGCAAAACTCAAGATATCCTCGTTTTTCATAGCTGAGTAGTATTCCATTGTGTAAATGAACCACATTTTCTGTATCTATTCTTCTGTTGTGGGACATCTGGATTGTTTCCAGCTTCTGGCTATCACAAATAAGGTTGCTATGAACATAGTGGAATACCTGCCCCTGTGTTCCATGGTGAGATATCTTTTGGGTATATGCCTAAGAGTGGTATAGCTGGGTCTTCAGGTAGATCTATTTCCAATTTTCTGAGGAACCTCCAGGTGGTTTTACCAGTTTGCAATCCCACCAGCAATGGAGGAGTGTTCCTTCTTCTCCACATCCTCGCCACCATGTGCTGTCACCTGAGATTTTGATCCTAGCCATTTTGATTGGTGTAAGGAGAATCTCAGGGTCATTTTGATTTGCATTTCCTGATATCTAAGGACTTTGAACATTTCTTTAAGTACTTCTCACCCATTCAACATTCCTATGTTGTGAATTCTCTGTTCAGTTCTACACCCCATTTTTTGATTGGGTCGTTTGGTTTCTTGGTGGTTATCTTCTTGAGTTCTTATGTATTTTGGATATTAGCCCTCTATTGGATGTGGAGTTGTGAAGACTTTTTCCCAATCTGTAGGTTGCCAATTTGTCGTATTGGCTATGTCCTTTGCCTTACAGAAGCTTTCCGGTTTCATGAGGTCCCATTTATCAATTCATGAGCTCTTTATCTTAGAATTTTATCAAGTTATTTTATGTATCTTCATTAAGAATAGCAGTAAAATGTTTCATAAAATTTAAAGAGATAAAGAGTAGAGAGATTGACATAAACTAAGTTAGTAATGCATCTAAAAGTCAAGAGAGAAAAATAATATAGTGAGAATGTGTAACTGCCCGAGCTGTCTCACATTGGGGGGTCACTTTGTAACGGCCCGTTCTGTTGTTCTGGTCCGAGGGTCAGGGTCTAGCAAGAGAGAGAGTGGGGACGGAGATGGGAAGAATGGAGACAAGACAGGGAGTCTGATCAAGTCACTTCAAGTCTCATTTACTGAAAGGAAATCCTGGGTATTTATACCCTTTACCACGTGCCTTGCCCTCGTGGACAAGTACAGCTGAAGGCTCTACATCATGTGCCTTGCAGTGTGGATATCACATGCACCTAGCTAGCAGTGAGGAGACCACGTGCGCCTTGCAGCTGGCAGCACTAAACAACAAAACAAGATATGTGAGAAAAACAAGATGTTTATCAGAGTGTGCCCAGCTGTTGTGGGCTGTTGAAAACAAGTCTCTTGTCAGGGTATATGGCTTGAGATGGCTGCAAAGATGATAGCCACTTTCGGCTAGGTGTTGGCTCCCAACAAGAATGTAAATAAACTGGCTTGCAATTCTGGAGATAGGGAAGTCTCAGATAAAGACACTGGTGTCTAGTCAATACATTCTTTCTACAACATCTCATGAATTTAGAGAAGCAAAAGAGTAAAAGGAGGCTGAACTTGCCCAGTTACACAGTCACTAACCCCACACATAATGGTTAGCTCTCACACTCTACTCCCCATTTCTTATTACTATTAGAATGGCAAGTAAATCTCATGTTTCTATGATTTTGGAAAATAGAATTTTGGGTCTACAGCTATACTGCCTTGAACATGCTTGATCTCTTCTGAAAAACAGAATTTAGCTTGTTCTATCATACTAATTTCTTTTTCAAATGGCTGTTAGACTCTTTCTTTGGTTTTCTCTCCTACATATATTTCCTTATTTTTACGCAGGTAGATTAAGAATTTTTTAAATCTTTAAATTGTGCTTTCCCTTAAATTGTATTTTTAAATCACTTCTCTTTTTACTTTTTAATGTAAATAGTTAAAATTGAGTTATGTAGCATATTGCTGGTTACATACCTCTTCAGCCATATATTCTAACTCATCACTCTTAAGTTGCAATTTCGTAGAACCCTACAGCCAAAGTTTGGGCACAGTTCAGTTAAATCTTTGCCACCTTAGAACAAGAAGAACCTTGCCTCTAGCTCTCCAATATTGCTTTCTTGTTTTTGTCCGAGACCTTGTGGGAATTACTTTAACTAACCACATTATGATCCTAATATTTAGGTAATTTCTAAGAAATTTCTGACTTGTCTTGTAAATCTTTTCTTCCGAGCTGTCACCAGAATTACCTCTATATTCTTATTCATATAAATATAAGCTTACATAGCCTATGCATCCAATTCCTTCCAGCCTATTGTCCAACTCCAGGGCTATCTGTAAAATTTGACATCTCTGTCACAAAAACTCACACTCCACTTCTCTGGTATAAATTTTGTCTTTATCTTTTCAAGGTCACCATAACAGATTAATTCAGTTCAGAGGTTAGGAAGTTCAAGATCAGGGAGGCAGCCAGCACCAGGGTACCAAAACAGCAAATGAAGGTAAACTTGCACTTTTACAATAGTGTTAATCTTATCTTCAAAAGTATGACATCTTGCCAGTCATGATAATACATGCCTTTAATCCCACTACTCAGGAAGTAGAATCTCAGAATTCAAAGCCAGGTTGACCTATATAACCAGTTGCAGACCAGCCAGAGCTACATAGTGAGACCATATCTTAAAAATAAATAAATAAATCTCACATCTTAATATTGTATAATAACAAATAAATTTAAATGAGACTTTGAAGGATGACAAACACTCAAACCATGTCAAATTGGTTAACTATGATTGCAACTCAACAAAAAGATAAAGAAGGCAAAATCTAAAGGAGACATAGCAGGGGAGTACAAAATGAAATGAGATTGAATGCAGATATAAGAGAGCAGATTAAGTATTAGGAGTATACTAAATTCATATTCAGAGTAAAAGAAATAAACAGAACACTTGCTGACCTGGACATATGGTAGTTTAATTCAGTAGGGAAAAAATGATAGGAGGAAAGGAAACTTGAATAGGTATGAAACTGAAGTGTGAAATCTTACATAACTGAATGCTTTAGTGGCAATGAGGAAGAGATTTCCATAAACTTGACAAAATATTGGACACAGAGAAGTAGTTTTATCTACATTCACAGGTGTGGATGCCATTAGTAAATCATCTTAATATGATTCAAAGATGATATTAACGAAAGGAGAAAAATAATAAGAAACAACACAAATTAGTAATGTGTCTAAATGCCAGGAGATAAATTTAATATTATGAAACTATCTACAAGGACATGACAAGGCCAGGCATGGTGATGCACACTGGTAATCCCAGAAGTCAAGAGGCCATAGGGGAAAAAATCATGAGTTAGAGTCCAGCCTAGGATAAGTAACAAACTCTGAGACATCATGAGCTACATTGTAAAATTCTGTCTGAAGAGTAAGGGGAAAATGACAGAGAAATAGAAAGGAACCAGTCAACACTGGTTTCATTAGGAAAATCAATAAAGAAAACATAATCAACTGGTGATATTACTTGTTTTTAAAAACATCAAACAAGAAAACTCATGTATGTTATCAAATACTATCTTTCACATTAATTCCCTCAAAGCAATTGATTCTGTGCAAGAGAACATTTAAAAATCAGGCAAAGTATCAGGAAGTGGTGTTATACACCTTAATCCCAGCACACAGGAGGCAGAAGCAAACAGATCTCCAAGTTCACTACCAGTTTGGTATACACAGTGAATTCCAGAAAAGCCAGGGCTACACAAAGAAATCCTGTCTTGAAAACAAATGAAATCAGACAAAGTGGCAACTCACCACAGTATCACACACATACACACAGAGACATACACACACACACACACACACACACACACAGTTGTTTTAAAATACACTTGAACAATTACAGGAGATGAAGAAAACTAACAGAGTTGAAACATTAGTAATTCACTTTTCTGGCCACATAGATGACACTAATTCAGGAAAAACAAAACTAACTATAATCTGTTCCTCACAGAGCCATGGCAACAGCAACGTGCATCTCTGATGAGCCTCAGCTAAGAAGCAGAAGGATACATGATCTCCAGGAGATGCTGACAGAAGTGGGACTGTCTGCTGACTACTGGCTGCCTAAGCTTCAGGAAGACCTAGGTGTGACCTCTGCCCAGGCCTTACAATATTTAGACAGAAGAGACCTGCAGAAGCTGAAGTCCCAGACAAAACACACATGGGAAAAAAAGGCTGTGGAGAAACTGCTTGACCTCTCACAGACAAATAGTGTTGCAGAGCTGCAGGAGACTCCAGAGGAGACGATAAAGAACAGGCAGAGGCAGGCAGAACAGGCACTACAGGATCTGAAAGCCTTGCAGTCAGAAGGGAAGCACAGAGAAGAAGAGGCAGTGAGGAGAAAAGAAGCAGAGCTGAGGCAAGCACTGGAGATCCCTGAGGAGTGCTGGCCAATGCCTCAAGTGCCCCTAAAAGACATCACTGAAACAATGGAGAGACATCTCAGTCACATGGAACGGACCCTGGCTCACAGTCAAAACCTCTCAGATAGAGACCTGATAAGATGGGCATCTGGAGGGCTGGCCCTGCAGGGAATTTATAAGACCAGCCACCAAAGAAGCCTGGTTCAGAAGAGAGAAGAGCTACTCAGTGTCCCTAAGCAGTTCTCACTTGTTGGCCCAGAACGAGGCACATGGATAGAAACAAAGGAATTTTCATCTTTTCAAGAACAAGCCATGTTTACACAGACTATAGAGAAGCTGGGTTGCAGTTCAAACTCCTTGATTAAAGGCGAAGGTTGGGGACTTAGTCTAGAAGCTGGTATGGATCAAAACAAACAGACAGAATCTGAGGATACCCACAAATCCCATTCAGAGCAATCGTATTACTGTTCAGCCAGGTTCAGCTACATCCCATTGGCCACCTGCCATTTTCACATCAATCACCTTCAACTCTCCAAGGCTGCTCTCCAGGAACTAAAAGGTATTGAAGAAATCCTGGAACAGACTACACACCCAGATGGATTACCCTTACTGAGGCACAGGACTGAAAACTTTTTCCACAGGTTTGGCTCTCATGCTAACCAAGGCCCACTTCACCTTGGGGGAATCTACTGCTGGAAAGCCATTTCAGAAGGTTTCAAAAGTGAGCAATTGGCTGATGTAAAGCAGCAAGCAGAAAAGTCTTTGAATATTTACATAAGGGGCAGCTATAGCGGCTTTGGAGTTAAAATTGGTGCAAATCTAGATATGGCAGACTCACATTCAAAAACAGCCTCTGACAGTGCAACTCATCAAAACTTTCAAACCAAGGTGCAACTATCTGTAGCCCAGACAGGTGGACCAGCAGAAGCAGATGGAATCACCCAGTGGACAGCTGGTCTTGTAGCTAGCAATAAAACCTGGTCTGTCATTGATAGGAGACTCCAGTTGGTACCTATTTGGGACATCATCTTGTCTAGTCACAGAACTGATTTTAAGGACGCCCTTCAAGTGGCTAACTGCCTAAAAGACAACTACACTGCTCTGACTGGAGTCGCTGCCCAGATTCAAGAAGGAGAAGAATTTCTTACTGCTAGAAAAGAAGCTAAGCTTTTCCTAGAGGATGTGAAATGCTGGGAGGTTTCAGATCCTGAAGAACAGCTTAGTAAGTTAATAGATTTTATGCAAACATTGAGTCAAAAAATAAAAAGTTACAACATTTGGATTAATACATGCCTCACAGATTGGGATCTGCAGAATTTTCTAATAAACACTGTCAACTTCTGCAAAAATTCACCCACTTATAAAACTCACTTTATTAAATCTCAGTTGTGCAGCCTTCTAGAACCTCATGTCTACAAAGTGACAAACTTTCCTCAGGCACAATCCATCATACAGTGGATCAGTCAGTCAGAGTCAGAGGAAGAGCAAGTCAAAATCACCTCATTTTCTGAATTCATTAAGACCTTAAAGAAAACACACAAAAACCTGATGGAAGTGAATTTCAAAAGTGAGTCCCCAGAAACAGTAGAAGAAGTGAAAAGAACGGCTACATATGAGGTCACCACAGCTCTCAGCTCCTTCTTGAAGTACCTCAGAGAAACAGACCAGCCAGATATGCAGCTGCTGCTACTCTCCATTGCAGCTGGTGCAGGTTATCAATTGGTAAACAGTATTTTTCAGCATCTTCTGGGGTGTGATGAGTTAAACTTCCTCTTGGATCAAATGCAAAGTAACCAACACAAATACCAAGAGCTTAAAAATATTTGCAATTACAGAGCCCAGGCATTCCTGGTACTCACATCTCTAAGAGCCACAGTTGAAATCACAGATATTTCTACAGAAGAGAAAAGTCAGCGTTTGACATTGATAAAACAACATATGGGGAAATTGTTGTCTGAAGAAGTTGCACATATTCTCACAAAACATGAAGCACATCATGACTGGGAAACTCTGGAGAATGATTTAAGATTACTCATTGATGGGGACTATAGAGCCACCACCCCTTCTTTACAAATGGACGAGGTAAAAAAACAATTGCAAAGTCTCTACCATGAAAAGAAACAGACTTATAAACAACAAAGTAATGAAAACAACACAAAGGAAATGATAGAAAATGGACCTTTCCTAGACTTGCTCCAACGTCTAGGCCTAGACCATTGCTATCCAAAAAGGATGAGCAGAGCCGACTTCCACCTGATCTATAAGACCTCTGTGTACAATTCACAGCCAAGATCTGAAAAGGAGCTTCCATTCTATTTTCTACAAAAGCTACTGATGTTGGATTATGGGTTGAGACATCTTGTCTTCAAAGATGATGAAAACATAAAAAAACAGATCTCCGTCGGCTGCTCCAATCAAGAAAATGAAGATTTTGATCCATATGAAGATGTCATTAAAGGCAATGACAGTCCTAGCTATCCTTCAGCCACTGAGTCCTGGCCCCACATTCACCCAATGGATATCCAGATGGCTATTTTACACTGTGCAGATGATCTTACCAGGCAATATATTCTGTCCAAACTTTCTATTTGTCAATTTGCACTCCCCCTTGTTGTGCCAAATCCCAACACTTCTCAGAATGAATTTTATCTCTGGTCTCTCAGACAAATTAGGAAAAGTTGGCAAGATGCAAGTAAATCTCTGCAGGACAAGAGCTACAGTCACAAGAATCAGCAGATATGCCGTGTCCCTACCCCCATTGTGTCCTTCATTAGAGTTGGAAATGGCCTCTCTGCTTCCAAATCTCAGATCATGAACTCTCTCCTCAGTAAACGTAAACATGATGTGTTTTTTCACAGACACTGCAGAGGAAGCAGCAAACACTGTCTCTTGATGGAGGGAGTGGTAGAAATCTGCTGGTTCTGTCCTGCCGGCCAAGGTGAGGACATATTTGACAAGTGTCTGACTTTCACCAATCTTCACGGAGATGCCAAGGAACATAGACAACAACTCAGCTTCCTGCAAGATGTCTCTTCTCTCATTGTAATCCTCATGTCAGCTTCTGATATCAATAAAAAAAATAAAAAGCTTGTCAGACACCTCTGTCAGTCATCAACACCTTTGATCTGCTTGATTGATGACAAAGAAAAGGCCGTAGCAAATAATTCTGGTAAAAGAATGAGAATTGGCATTAAGAATAGAAATGAGGCAGAATTAACAGAGGAGCTCACCAATGTCATCAAACATTTTCTAGAGCTCTCTAATACTGCTCTCAGTTTGGAGGACTGTTCACAGACAGCTAGAAAACAAGGATTCCTTATTGATGAAGACCAGAGAGACTGCAAAGAAGCCAAAGAAAAGGCACAGATTATAATGGCCCTCCTGGAGGAATGCAAGTTATCTCAGACAAAAGAAAATTTACTACCCCTTCAAGGACAACTTTGGCACCTTTGGTGTAAGAAAGACAAAGAATTCTATCATCTGAGAGAAAAGGGGAATCGGAGCATTGAACAACATAAGAGTGAGATTGAAACAGATAAAAGAATAATTCGGCGTCGGCAATTGGAAAAAGCCTTTCCTCTTAATGATTTAATGCGCTCTGTTCTCGAACTTCTCCAAGGCTATTCAGAAACCCATCACAAACTCTATTTTTTGCAGTGGCTGACTCTGTTTTTTGACAACCTGACTATAGAACACCTGGAAAAGTTACATGAAAAGCAGAGATCTTTGTGGTTAATGGTACAAAGAGAAAAGCAAAGTGCACAGAAGAGCAATTCCCTGACACTCTGGCAGAAGCAGATAGAAGCCATCTCCACAGAGATTCAGGACTGTACTTTAGGAATTGAGCACCTTCTCCGAGAAGTTGCCCAGATCTATGAAGCTCTGGAAGAAACTTCCTCCTCTAGAGATAGCCTTTTTCTCTGCCTCCCTCAAATTGCTGCAGACCTGATGATAGCTGGTATTCCCATTGAGCTAATGGATGGAGATGCTTCATACGTGCCTCTAAAGTGGGTAGCAGCTATTTTTGACAAAATCTCAGAGAAAGTTGGAGACAAAAGGCTGTTTGTTCTCTCTGTCCTTGGCCTGCAGAGCTCAGGGAAATCTACCCTGCTGAATGCCCTGTTTGGGCTGCAGTTCACAGTCAGTGCAGGCAGGTGTACCAAGGGGGCCTACATGCAACTCCTAAAGGTGGAAGAGACATTCACAGAAGAACTTGGCTTTGATTATGTGCTTGTTGTAGACACGGAAGGACTTCGGGCTCCAGAACTCAACAATAAATCCCAGAATTGGGACAATGAGTTGGCAACCTTTGTGATTGGCCTTGGAAACTTGACTCTGATCAACATTTTTGGGGAGAATCCATCAGAGATGCAAGACATCCTACAAATAGCTGTCCAAGCCTTTCTAAGGATGAAACAAGTGAAAATCTCCCCCAGTTGCCTCTTTGTCCATCAGAATGTGGGAGAAGTTACAGCTAAAGACCAAAATATGGAAGGACGGAGGTGCTTAGAGCAGAGACTGGATGAAATGGCAGTAACAGCTGCAGAACAAGAAGAGTGCTCAAATGTATCCCACTTCAATGATGTCATTAAGTTTGATGTCAATAATCATGTCTACTACTTTGCTCACCTCTGGGATGGCAATCCCCCAATGGCCCCTCCCAATCCTCGCTATAGTCACAATGTTCAGGAACTAAAGAGTAGAATTATTTTGACTGCCAAACAGGAACCCAGAGGTAGTATCATGAAGATATCAGATGTCAAATTCCGAGTTCAAGATTTGTGGAAAGCCCTGGTCAATGAGAACTTTATTTTCAGCTTCAGGAACACCAGAGAGATCATGGCCATAAGCAAGCTGGAAACCATGTATAACCACTGGACCTGGGAGCTGAGGAGTCACATGCTGGACTTTCAGAACCAGCTAATCAATCAGATTCAGAACGGGAAAGTTCAGGCACTCAAAACAAGCATATTTGAAGCTCCAGTCACAGAAAAGTATATAGCAATTAAGCAAGAGCTTGAAAAATATTTCAGTGAAGACCCAGACAATGAAATACTGGTTCAATGGAAATCAAATTTTGAAAATAAGCTAACAATTCTTAAAGAGGCACTTATTTCAGACACCAGAAGGAAAGCCAATGAACTTATTCATTTAAAAAAGAATCAAGAAAGGCTGGATAAGAAAAAGTCAAGTTATGAAAATGAATTGTTGGAAAGAAGCAGAAAGTTGGCTTTAACTGTAAAAGGTAAAGAATTAACTGAAGAAGAGTTACATGAAAAATTCAATCAACTTTGGAAAAAATGGGTCTGTGATGTGTCCTTAGATCTTCCTCCAGTCATAGAACCTGACATTGACACAGATTCTGAAAACATCCTCTGGGAATATTTTCAAAAGGAGATAAACATGGTGGATATACTAATGAGATATTCTGAAGACAAATTTCAAATAAATTATGATGAGCATATAAAAATGAATAAGAAGTATAACTTCATGACTCGAACATTAAAGGTCTGTGATAGGGAATCAATTAATATGACTACTGAAAATATTATTACAAGATTTAATAAAACTATCAACAATATTCATAAGCAACAATGTGATTATAATACAAGTTATTTCCATGAAATCCTGAGAATAATAGAAGAAGAAGTAAAATGTGCACATACTGAGGAAAGATATACATTTACAAGCAAATACATCATTGAGTTGTCATTATGTTTATTTCAAAGAGCATCTAAGAGTTTTAAGGAAATGCACAAGGCATTCAAGAGAGCAAATGACCCTGTGAACTACCTGGAAAGAAAGAAAGATGATTTCTTTATGAGTTTTAAGATCTCCTGCCAAGGTGCCACCTCCATTAAAACATTTGTTGACTTTCTTTGGCACAAGCTCACCCCTGCTATCTCTGCCACCATAAGGGGGAAAATGGTCATTAAAATTGCTGGAGACATGCGATCTAGCTGCCCTGAATTCAATGGAAACAGGGCTAACCTGGAGAAACATATTCTCATTTCTCTGGCAGAAGAAGAAAACTTTGATAACTACTGGCGGTACCTTCATCATACAAAATCGTTTTTTAGCAACTATATTGAAAACCATATTAAACGATACTGTTCAGATGAAGGAAGTAAAAAAATAAAGACTTTTTTAAAAATAAGTTTAGGTGACATCAAGAATGCCATCCTGTCTGCCATTCATGAGTCCACAGCAGTAGCTAAAGATAAAGGCAGCACTGCATCTGGCTGGCTGGATTTGTTCTGTGACCATCTAGGGAGCAACCTGATCTTCCCAAGAAGAGACTTGGTAAGCATCGAGCACCAGGAGATAACGGATACTGAGTTTCTCAAAGAAGCCATGAGCACAGCTTTGGGTCCTGCAATGAGGAAAGTAGAAGAGGACTGTTCAAGTAAGCCCATGGATGAAATTGTTCCTGACATTGAGAAAATTCTCTCTGAGCATCTCTGTGGCTGCTGGAAACAGTGTCCTTTGTGTAATGCAATTTGTACAAACACCATTCCTCAACATGAAGGAGACCACAGTGTGCCATTCCACCGTCCTCAGGCTGTCAGTGGTTGGCATAAGCATAAAACAGACCACTTTGTCATTGACTGTTGTACCAGTTCAGTAGCAAGTGACCGCTTCATTCTTTTGGGAAATAACCGGGAAATCCCATATAAGAACTACCGACAGGCAGGAGGGGACTATGCCACGTGGAGCATCACCCCAGATTCATCCACCCAGTCATACTGGAAATGGTTTGTCTCACACTTCAGATCAAAGCTAGAGGAAAAATACCAGAAAAAATTTACGGATACAGGTGAAATCCCAGCGGCATGGGCCAAAATCACAAAGGAGGATGTGCTCAATGACTTGAAAGAACAATAATATTCAATGAGTGACCCAATATCAGAAAGAGTCACAGCATACCTAAATAATTCTAAAACTCTTCCTACTAACAAGAGTCTACAATATTTCCATTTTTAGGATGAAATGTGTAAAATCTAGAAGCTTGACTAAAAAATATCTTTAATACTCTTTGTCTTGATTTCTTCTTGTTTAAAATATAATTATCATGGCTAGGAAGATGTCTCAGAAGTTATGAGCAGGTGTTGTTCTTGTTGAGGACTTGGGAGAGCTAGTTCCTGGCATCCACTTGGAAGCTCCACAGCCATTTGTAACTCCAGTGTCAGGGAATCTGGATACCCTTTTCTGGCCTCTGTAGGAAACTTGCACACATAGCAGGCAATCATAACATACAAAAAAATCAATTACCAATATATGTGAACATATGACAAAATAAAATCCACTTAAAATATCTAAGTCATACTTCAAACTATGCATATTTTTACAGTATATAAACTTAGGGACATTCCTGTTGATTACAGCAGAGATGCCAGGAAAGGAACCATAAGGCCTGTATATATGGAGCTAGCACATATGTAATATTCTACAGCATCCAATCTCATAATACGTGAGGTATTCACTTATAAATACACTCTAAAATTAGAATAAAGAATACATAGAATGCATAAAAGTAGAGAATATAGTAGCAGCTATCATGGGATGAGGGTAGCATAAGAGAAAGGAGACATTCATTATTCAAAGGGGAGAAAGGCTCAGACACAAGGAATAGCTCTGTTTCACCATGGTTAATAATGTACATTTTGAAACTCTAAAAGAGCACATTTTAGATGTTCTTGAGACAATAAGTGATTAGTATGTGAAGTGATGGACATGTTTATTTGCTTGTGTGTTTATATGCTTATTTGTTCATTTCACAATTTACAAATGGTACTACATTGAACTCATCAATAAATATCAATAAAAACATTAAGTTTCAAAAGTATAAACATGTAGGTTTCTTTTTAATTAATTCACTTATTCATTTTACACATCTCAATATTAGCTCCCCCCTCTCCTCCCAGTAGCCTCTCACACAGATCCTGCCCCCCTCTCTTCCTCTTCTCAGAGCCCAACCCTCACCCCTAGCACATTAAGTCACATATAGGTTTCTTAAATGAAGACTGACAATTATGCCAAGAAGGTTTTCAGTTTTTTGTTTATGTGTTGGGGGTTGGGGGGAGGGCTTGAGGGTTTTTTGTTTTTATGTTTTGTTTTTAGACAAGGTCTTATGTAATCTAAACTGGCCTCAAATTCATTGTGTAGCTGAAGATGACCTTTAACTCTTGATCCACCAGGCCCAATTTATGTGATGTCAGAAATAAACCCCAGAGCCTTATTGTGTTAGGCAAGCACTCTACCAATTATACTGAGGATCTTTGAAAGGATTCTCTTTTTCTTAGAGGATGGAAGTATATCAATATGAGAAAGTCTAACAATTGAGATGTGTCTAAAAACTACATCCTTAAGTTTAATGCTTTTCATTTGGACTTTGGAGAAAAAGAAAATCTGCAAAGCATATTTTATTTTACCTTCCCCTCGAAGTTGCAATTCTCTTCATTCCAACACCTCAGTATTATCTAGGAAAACAATTTAACATTTCACATTAGCACTGTGTTACATGAGTTGACAAGAGAGCAAAGGAGAAGTGTGATATCATCCCAGATACTCTCATAATACTCTCATAATTAGATACTCTCACTAGTACTGCTATCATTGTAATAATGGTGCCTGTGGAAACATAGTCACTGTGCCCTCACAGGTACCTTAACAGTGAAACAGTAGATTTCTAATGCTTTTTGAGGAATTAAATAAATCACTGCAAGTAAAATTGAAACATCTACAAATAAAATAGAAACTCAGAGAGCAAGTAAGTATGCATACATAAGCTTAAGTTATTACATTATAGTGCCTCTTCTTACTCTTTTCCTTTCAAATAAAATTTTACTAGGTCACATTGATAGGCTTAAACAGCCTCACCCACTCCTCACTAGGAGTAATATTCAATATGACTCCTTGGGAAATCACATTAGATGATATAGCTGATCCCGCATAACTGTGATTATAACTTAATAGTTCAAATGCACTTCAGATTATTGAAGTCTTTGGAAAATTTATTAATAGTTACAATGATTCCAATATTGACCAGCCAAGTACTTAACAAAGTAACTGCAACAATTATTATTTATCATTATAAAAATGCTGTTTTGGATTCCTCAGAAGCATAGTTTTACACACAAGTGAATTGTTAAAGAAAGGGGAAGCAAGAAGAGAAAGAAACCAGGTATGATGGCACATGCTTATCATTCTAGCACTTAAGGAGATAGAGGCAAAAGAATCCAGTATTTGAAGCCATCCTGAACTACATAGAAAGATTGTCTCAAAAAAGGGAGTGGGGAGGAAGGGAAAGATTGTACATAAAGTTGTAAAGTTGTAAGTATAATGTAAGTGCTGAGAACTAGGGAAGCTATCCCGCAGTTCTAATCAAGAGCATTAAACTCCTAATTTAGACTTCTTAGCCATGCATACACTCTGAGTCATGTGACCCTGGATAAATTTACTATCTCTGCCTCATTTTCTTCATCTGCAAAATAACACCACCCAGGTATGAAAATGACTTAATAAAATATATATGCTTGTCACATGGTATGTGTTTTAGTGTTAGTAGTAACCAGTAGCAGCAACAAGAATAGCAAAAATCACATAAGCAGAATTATATAGGTTTTTAATATTATAATTATTGTTGTTATTATGGTTGAATATGTTTATGCTTATATAGTACTCAATTATAAATTCATGAAAAATCAGGTCAAAATTCTACATTTGGAACCAAATAGTGGAACTATTCTTTCCTCTGTTTTTTCCCTCTAAACATGATAATTTGGTTTTTTTAGAAAATAGAATTAAAACTTCTAAGTTCAAAATGAGTATGGAAAATGGAGGAAAGACAGAATATATGCATTATTAGATTTCTTTGACCACAGCTATAAGGTAACCTCCAATATTACCATTAATCCTAATATAACCCAAATGATAAAAATTTGCATTTATCCTAAATCAGAAAAGATGTGAACCAGGGCATGTCTTCCTATAAACAATCTCCCTAATAGTTTCTTCTTTTTGGAACAATTATGTTTGATCCATAGACTAGGCTGTAGTTCCTATCAACAGTAAAACAGAAATGCTTCTCCAAACTTCTCCTTCAAGGAAGAACTTGCTGGCCAAGTGAGGAAAATGAAGCAAGCATCCACTCTTCAACTGTCAAGTTGTTCAGATCTGTCTCAAACACACAAAGCCTCTTTATTGGAGGTCATGCCCTTCCTGGGGTTCTCTGTACACACTGAACAAGGCACAAAGACCCAACCGTGCAACCTAACACAGGATGCTCTGATGGTCTTCACCTACCCTAGTGCTTCTACCTGATTCAAGAAAGTTTATGAAGCCTGCATCGCCCTTCAGTTTTTTCCTTTACCAAGATTTCCTTCTGCCCCTCCTTGTTTGTCTGTAACAAATACCTCTCACAACTGTTTCAGCAACCTTCCTTTGCATAAACTAATTGGTAACATCCTTAAGGCCCTAGTAAAGACTGCTAAATACAAATAAACATGAACAACAGTTGTGAATCATAAAGACATAACACAAAGGAAAATAAGGGCAACCTAACATTCTCTTCCCAAATCTGAGGGAAGAGAATCCTTTCCATTCCAAGCCTTCCACAAGTCACCAGCAAGCAGGGACTGAGTACTAGGCATATGCTAACTTCTCACTGATGTGACAAACACCTGAGAAAATAGATCCAAATAAGGGAAAATATCTTTAGAGCTCAATTTTAGAGGTTTTAGTCCATGGTCACTTGGCTCCATTGCTTTGGGCCTGTGGTAAGGTCAAACAAATATGGCAGTGAGGATATGACAGAACAAGACTGCTCGTTAAATGGTGGCCAGGAAGCAGAATGGAATAGAAGGGTTCAGGAACAAAATATATCCCTCAAAGGCTGGTCCCAATGGCTATTTCCTCTAAATAGCCCCCACCTCTTCAGATATCATTCAGCTAAAAATTTATCAATAAAGCGACCCATTTATGAGGTTGGCACCTTCATAACCTAACAGTCTCTCCAAAGAGCTTCCAGATAGTGACCAAGACAACCAAAATAAGCCCTCCGCCCTCTTTAAAGTATTAGAGAGGAGTATGAGACATAGCTGCTGGGTAGGAAACTCATCAACAAGTGATTAGAAAACAGAAAAGCAGACAAAGAAAAAAGGCCAAACTGACTAATAGAGCAAGTACAGATCTTTTTTGCCACGTGCCTTTGAATTGCCCTCAAGGTAAACAGCAGAGGTCTTGCAAAGGCCTCTTAGAACCTTGCAAAGGTTCCTTAGAAAAGAAATGGAGGTAGTAGTTAAATTGAGACTGAATAGGAACCTCATCTTGTTCCCCCTGTGCTTCATGCTGGAATTACTCCTGTTAATACTAAAGCTTTATCGTGTTATGTGATGGAAGAGACCCAATGATGCAAGTAGAGATTCTCTTCATCCATCCTAAGGCTTTCTTTCTATGACAAGGAATGAGGCCTACCCTTAAGAGCTGTGAAACTCCCTTGGAGAAACTCAATTTTTTTGTTTGCAAGTAGTTATCAACTGGAGATAGCTTCTGGGCCAGGGATTGGAGCATGTGTTCACATCTCCTTTTCAAAGCTCCCTTGACTTGAGATCTAGTTATTGGATCTCTACAATCACAATGGGAAGAGAAAATGAAAAGCGTGATGTAAGCTTTAAAGACACAGATAACTGCAGGAGAAACTAAACATCTTAGTAAGAATTTCAAACACATTCACAACTATGAGTTTCCCCACTGCTTATGTATAGCTGGCATTGCTACTTTGTGGGTTCTTCTCCCGCCCTTCTCCACCCCTTGTCTACTCTTTCAATTCCCTCACAGTAGACAGAACAGAAGAAAGGACAGAGGAAAGAGCTCCCTGAATAAAGTCAAAGGTTGGAAGAAGGGGTACCATTAGACTACTTCCTGCTGATTAGTAGCATCAAGTTCCTTGAGGTAAGTTTGATCTTTGCCATCAAAGTACCTGATTTCTTCTTGTTATTTCTTCTTTATGCACAACTATATAACAAACCACAATCAACAACCCATAACCCTTTTCCAGGCCCTAGTACTCATATACACTCTAAAAAGTCCCCAAAATTCCAAATGTCACACAAATACAGAAACTATCTACAGCTGGAAAAATCATAACCCTGTAAGAGCACAAGGCAAATCATAGTCAGTTGCTGCACTCAGTCCAAAGCAGCCCCATATTCCACACCTGGGATTAAAACAAAAACACATTCTTATAATATTTCTGCATTTTTAAAGAAACTAAAATTTCAAAATTCTCAGTGCACTTAGGTATGTCATAATCTAGCTATAACAATTGTTCTTACAGGCTTTCTACTTCTGAGACTTTAGTTCATTCAGATTCCAGCTGAAGCAACACTAAAGTTGCAGGCCCCTATGTAACCACCAGATGGTGGCATTGAGTTTTAGCAAGATAAAGAATGCCAAGATAATTCAACTTCATAATTAAAAACAATTTAGGCCAGATAATTCTTTGTTGTGGTGGACTATCCTACACATTACACATTACAGGAAGCTAAGCAGACCTAAACCCTACATACAGCATGCTGATACAATTCCCAACAGCCATGATTAAAAAAAATTATCTCCAGACTTTGCCACATAGCTTTGAAACATTTACAGTCACCTTGTAGCCAGTCCCAGCAGTCAAGAGGCTGAGGTGAAATAATCAAGAGTTTAAAGCCAGCCTGGGCTACAAAATGAAACCCTACTTCAAAAAAAGATGAGGTAAAGTTGGGAGAAAAAGAATCACTATAGAATGAAAAGATTTTTAAGTTGGAAAAAAATCAAATATTGGTAGAATATTTGAAAGTTTGTGTTTTCTTTTTCCTATTAGAATAATTCATTCACTTGAAAATTCAAAACTGTGGGGAAACATTAAAAATGTAAAATCACTCCCTCTATGCACATTTTAACACTCCTTCTCCTTCAGGTTAAAAACATAATTTTGTATGCCTGGCATTTTTACATACTCTCTCATATCAGTCTCCTTTCCCACTTAAAAAAATCTACTACAAATACTTTTCTAGATCAGCAAATATTGATATAGTTTAATAATTAAACACCTCTATCGCTGGGCAGTGGTGGCGCACACCTTTAATCCCAGCACTTGGGAGGCAGAGGCAGGCGGATTTCTGAGTTCGAGGCCAACCTGGCCTACACAGTGAGATCCAGGACAGCCAGGGCTATACAAAGGAACCCTGTCTCAAAAAACCATAAAAAAAAAAACCTCTATCATATTCCTGTATACATGACTACCAGATCCATTCTGATAAACAACTGAAGTTTCTAAATTTCTCTGCTTTAAATAGAATTGCAGTTAACATGTGTGAATATATAACTTTGCACAACTTAACACTACCTATAAATGCATAATTTTTCCATGACTCAGTGAACTGAACTACACAAATCTTTTCCAAGAGATGTATACAAATGACATCAAGAACACAGAAAAAAGATTCAACTATGGTTAGGTCATTTAAATGCATGACAAAAATGTTGGCAAAAGATTAAAAAATAATAGCTTATAAGTCAGGTTTGCCATGGATATGAATCTAGGGAAAAGGTAATATTTTTCTGCAATGATAGTCATAACAGTCTGTCCCTATTTCTCTTACTCCATGTGTGCAGCATATGGTTCTTCTTCATGTACCCTGTATCTATTACAGAACCTGGTACTTAACGGACCTTCTCACACTTAATAGGGGTCTTTATTAGAAACCCTTCGACCTAGAAAACATTCTCTACAAGGAAGAAGGAACAATCATGTAAATGTGAGAGATCTATTGATACAAGTTCAAATCCCTCCAAATTCCCAAAAACTCAAATACAAATCAGGAAACACAAATTAGAGGAGGGAGAAAGAGGTCAATTGACATGCACTCTCTGATCCTTTCCCTTCTAAAGACCTTTAAAAGAAGAAATCTCAATAGCCTCGAAGAAGGGCAATCTGGGACTACATCTGAAATCATGTACAAGAATATTTTATTCTCTTTATTCAATAATCTGATATCTTGTCCAAGTCCCCATCCACTGATTAGCAGGACTGATCACTCAGACTCTTCCTTTTCCTTCTCTTCTGCCCGGGTTCGGTGGAAACAATGTGTTTTTGCAATCTCCTGTCACAAAGCTTCTTCAGTCGTTTTGTGTTGTAATCGCGCCATCTGGTGGTCACTTGTGCATAGCTCTTTTGCCATCTAAGTATCCTGCAGGACACCACTGCTGAATTGGCTGTTAGTGAGGCAGTTCTGTCAAGGAGAAAGGATTATACCCAAGTTTACTGCTACATCCTCCATCCTACAAATGGGTCCATTTGTCCATACTGCCAGCGATAGCTAGTTTTATGTCAACTTGACACAAGCTACAATTATCTGAAAGGAAGGAGCCTCAATTGAAAAAATGCCTCCAAAAGAGCCAGCTGGAAGGCATTTTCTCAATTAATGATTGACGGGGGAGGTCCCAGCCTAGTGTGGGTGGTGCCATCACTAGAAAGGTGGTACTGAGTATCTTAGTTGGGGTTTTATTGCTGTGAAGAGACCATGACCATGGCAACTTTTATAAAGAAAAACATTTAAATGGGGCTAGCTTTACTGTTTCAGAGATTTAGTTTGTTATCATTATGGCAGGAAACACAGCAGCATGCAGGCAGACATGGTGCTGGAAAAAGAGCAGAGAGTTCTACATCTTGAACCACAGGCAGCAAAAGAAGACTGAGACACACTGGCCAGACTTGAATTTCTTAGACTGTCCCAAGTGACCCACTTCCTCCAAGAAGGCCAGTAGTGATGTAGCTAGGTGTTCACGTAGAATTATATGGACACTTACTCTTAATAAAGCACCTTATGTCTGTTGCAGTTAATATTTACAGCAGCAGCACCCAATCTGGCTTGTGGTTCCAGGGCCACCATCTTCCCGACTAGGCAAGGCCTGATGCCATGAGAAGCTGCATGTTCTCACTGTTGCTCGGCTCAGGCCACCGGCTCGGTGGGCCAGAAGCACCTGCCCTGACACCCATGAGACACCAGCATGGGAGATGACTCTGCCAATCTGCCACGCTGTCTCCACAATGCTTGGCTGAGCCCAGACCATCCCAGTATCCACTCAGTACCCACTAAAGGTGAGACTAATGTTTAAAGATTAACCAATAGCTTCCTTTTCTTCTTCCTCTCCTTACTCCTCCCACCTTAGCTCCTCCTACAGTATATAACTTGTAAATCTTACAAAGAAATTAAAAAGCACATTTAAGTAATTGCTAGACCAGGCACTGTGGTGCACACCATTGATCCCCACACTCTGGAGTCAGAGACAGGTTGTTGGCACAAATTTTTATAACCTAATAATGGTTCAAACCTCTCCTCTAGCCCACAACCCAGCAGAGACAGTGGAAAAGAAACGCTATTAGGAAGGGGGGTGGGGGGATAGGCCTGTTCAGCAATAGATCTTTGGGGGCAAGCTTGATCTTCTTTAGCAGCAGTTCCGTCCCTGTAGCAAACACCAAATACAATCAGCAGCTGTAGATCAGCCCTCTAAGCAGGCAGACACCAGGCATGAACTAGCAGCTACAGTCCAGTCCTTTCAGCCAACAGACACCAGGCAGCTGTAGTTCAACCCTGAAGAAACCGCCAGGCTCCCAAACTGGCCTGAGTTGAAGCTGCAGAAAATGCAAGCTGCCACAAGAAACTGGCAAGCAGTTCCTAGGCACGTTTCTCTCAATGGCAATGTTATCACAAGTTGAGCTCCACAATGCTATGTAAGGTGAACCAATACTTGTGTGTCGTTAGTGAAGAATAGTGAGGCAAAACAAACCAAATCAATGCTCAGTCCTCCTTTTCCACTGTCTGTGGGGTCATATTTATACTCCTTCATCAAAGGTCCTTTCACCTGTGTCTGCTTCAGGAAAACAGTGAGAAAACAGGAAAACATGAAAAATTATTCTTTCATGTGCTTTCTTTAGCAAGACATCCTTTTACCGGTGTGCCCCAGCAAAACATCATTTAGCATAACTAATTTACCAAAGAACTAGAAGTTTCTACTTCAGACAGGCACATCTGTTTGAAGCTACTCTGGTTTTCATAGTGAATTCTGGACCAACCAGGACTACACAGTGAGATCTTTTCTCAAAAAGAATAAACAGCTGGCCGTGGTGGCCCACATATTTAACCCCAACACTAGGGAGACAGAGGCAGTCAGATCTGTGAGTTTGAGATAAGCCTGGTCTATAGAACAAGTTCTAAGACAGCCAGAGCTGTTATACAGAGAAACTGTGTCTTGAAAATTAATTCAACCAACCAACAAAAAAAAAACCCACCAAAACCCTCAAAAAAAAAAAAAATACAAAAACCAAAACAAAAAAAACAAACAAACAAAAAAAACAAAAATAATTATTAAATAAATACAAGTTAAAAATGAATGACATGTGTAGTGGCATATCTTCCCACTGCATTCATATAAAGCTCAGTGGTTGGGCTGTATGAGAGGTAGGCGGAGTGAGGAGTCTGGAGGAGAGGAAGAGGAGGAGTTAGGACAGAGATATAGGAGCCATGGAGAGCCATGCATGTATCAAGAGCAGTCCTAGGTAACAACTTATATATATGTTAGTTAATTGGTTAATACTTCCAATTGTGTGGGCATCTTGATATTTGAGCATTACCAAATATATAAAGCTATTGGATAATCTTTAAACATTAGAGTCTCATTTCTACCAGGCAGCATGGATGACAGGATACTCTGGGCTCAGCCCAGCCTTGTGGAGACAGCATGGAAGATTGCCAGAGTCATCTCCCACACTGGCGTCTTGTGGGTGGCAGGGCCGGTGTCTCTGGCTGCCTGAGCCAGTGGCCTGAGCAACGGCAGCAGCAAGAACACGATGCTGCTCGTGACCTCAGGCCTAGGCTAGTCAGGAAGATGACGGCTGATTAAGCACAAACCAGATTGGGAGCTGCCATTTAAAATATTACCACAACAATATGCATTGCTTCTCCACCACTGAAATATGTATATAAATTGAAATGTACATGACAATTAACTTTTTGGTTTGATTGTCTCAATTTTGTTAGAATAAACAGAGCAAAATAAAATATTTTCAATTTTGTGGTAATTTGTTTACAAATTTACAATAATTATTAAATTTGACATTGAAAATACAGCTATATATATAGACAGGGTGATTTTTAAGTATTTATCCTTATTTTTAGTTTATTTTTATTTTACTATTTAAGTGTTTTTAATTTATTCTTAGAATTTAACAGCCAAAAATAAAATGAATCCAGGTTCAATAGAAATTAATAGCCAAAAAAAAAAAAAAAGTTGGTGGACCACTGAGTAATGCAGGTGTAAAAGTGTACTTAATGAAAGCATTACATACAGTAGAATTTCTTTCAGTTAAAATAGCTTTTCCTCTACTTTTCATCAAAGTGACTCTAAAAAGTCTTCAATACCCAGGTTGGTCATCATTCCTTCATAGAAGCCTTTCCTGACCTACTAAACTAGTTTAAATTACCCCTTCGCCCACTGTCCTTTCTATGCGTGTAAAATGACCTCCACTTGTTTATCAGATGTTTAGCTACCCATTAGGTACACTGATAAAAAGGCAGTTGTCCTGTGAATCCCCAACAGCACATTGCAAGTTCTTATGCTCATTTACTCCATAAATGAAAGACACCGTGGGTAGGGGTAGATGCACACATTTGGGTATTGCTAAAGTATGCTACAATTTAACGTAGTTCTTTTCTTTCCAAAAAAAAAAAAAAAGACAGTTTCTTTTTGCTTGTTTTCACAGGGATCTTCCTCAGTTCTGTGTCTGCACAATAATGCAGTTGCTTCTTAACATGAAGGCCACAGAACCAAAGGGGTCAATGAATAAAATTCAGTAAGTTCATGTACTTGGGTAGAGGGAAAATGTCTTTGCTTTTATTGAAATGAAATTCCAATAAATTGTAAATGAAATGTAATTTTTCTTCAATTTGTACATGAGTAAAAACTGCAATAATATTACTAACAATTGTACTTCACCAGCATAAATTGGTAATTTTCCTATCAGTTGTTATAAATACCTTAAAATATCATTTACATTCATTGCTACTTTAAAAATCATAGTAATTATGAAACCTACCACTAGATCTTTTTATTTCATATATTGACAAAACATCACATATTATCACAGTCACTAATTTGGAGAGCTTTGAAAATATCTTGATAACAATATAATTTGTTTCCTTTGTGCTGCCTTATATTTTATTTTAATTCATATACCTAAAAAGATTATTCTCCAGAGAACAGTATTTATATTCATCAAAAGGCACAAAAAGTGTTTAAAGAGGCTTGGACTGGATAATCAGTCATGGCTCCTTAGGCAAAGTAGTTCTGACTGCAATCCCAGAATTCTGTAGGCTGAGATAGGAGAATTGCCAATTCAAACGCTTGAGTTTGAAACCAATCTGCATTCCACAGTGAACCCTAGGGGCAGCCTAGGCTACAGAGTAGCAAGACCCTGTGTCAAAACAAACAAAAACAAAATGTATTGTCTTTTCTGATATGTCTACTGTCCAATTTTGGAGACAGTGGTGTAGCTCAGAAGGTAAAGGTGCTTGCCATACAAGCCTGACTACCCCAAATCTCCTGGTGGAAGAACAGAACAGACTCTGGAAAATTGTCCTCCAACATCCACACGCAAACCATAGCACATGAGAATCTGCATTCAAACATAACATATCACACACACACACACACTTCTTTTTAAAAGGTTTTCTGACTCGAGGATTTCTAAAATAGGTCAGTGGGAAATAAGGAAAAAAATCAACTTCCAGTGGTGAAGAAATACATCCACTAGGGTGAGAAAAGGGATCAAAGCAAAAGCAAATCAGATAGTTTACAAACAGTGCAGTCAATGACATTCCTGAACTCCGGCTCGGGGGTGTGGGGGAAGAGGGCGGCAGTGGACTTACTTTGTTAATAATTTAGACCCAGTAGTGAAAGGTAATGGGAGAAAGGAATTTACCGAATAGACTCACAATGAATGAAATACTTGGTACTGAAGCATGGTGAAAGCTGGCTAGCAACAAGCCTACCTAAATAAGACATTTTCTTACAAATGAATGATGAAAAGGTAATTTTTCTAAGTAAGGGTGAAATTATCAAGGGACACCAAACTTTTAAAAAATAACAGTGATGATTTGTTTAAAAAAAAAAACCTATAAGGTTTAAAAGACAAAAAAGCAGAGTGCTGGCTTGATGGGGGAGGCAAGAGGAAAGGGGAAAGAAGGCCAAATGCATGAATCAGATCCTCTCTGACCTTGAAGGACTTTATAATTTCGGCAACAGGCAGTTTACCTCACTAAGAATACAAGGAAATGAAGCAGGGAGGGGACAGAACACCATGAAGAATGTAAGCCAAGTTGGAAACAGCCTGTCACTATTTCCAGAGTGAAACACCATCTGAAGAGTTATGTTGATTCCATCAAACTCTGGGTCCCTCTTTAGCGATGAGCCACCTCAACTTCTTCATATTGCATATGATCATAAACTTATTTTTCTAAAATGAAACTATTTAAGAATTACTCCTTTTCCATTTGAAATGTGTTTTTATTTGTTCTGTCCTCAATATTCTAGTAACTCCAACTGTGGTGAGTTAATTTTAAATAAGCCCTACTATTATCATGACTTTATTGGATATTAGAGCTAGATTGTATTTTCACCCAATTCCTCTGAGAAAACTGTTTTCAAAGAGCAGTAAGGATGCTAAGCAATGGAAGGGAACACACACACACACACACAATTTTTTTTTAAGAAAAAGTATTCATCCACCCAGAGACCTAGGGAAGAACCAAACCATACTGCCAAAAATGAATAGAAAATTCAATGAGATGGTTCCTAGTGCTATTCTGCTACATTCATATTGGTGCCTAATTCAGTCGTCATCATTCAGAGGCTGCCTCTGGCAACTGATGGGAGATGCAGAGGCCTACTGACAAACATTAAGTGGAGAAAAAGTGTTTTGGGGGGGACACCTAATTTAGGGAGATGGGTCTCTGACTCTTTTGCCTGCTCTTGGGACCCTTTTCCTCCTAGTGAGTTTCCTTGTCCACACTTGTTGTGAGTGAGGGTTTGTGCCTCGGTCTTATTGTATCTTCTTGCGCTCTGGTTGATGTCCCTGGGAGGCCTACTCTTTTCTAGGGGGAGAAAGAGGAGAAAGGGGAGTGGGGGCTGGGAGGAGTGGAGGGAGAGGAAGTTGCAGTCGGGGTGTATTGTATGAGAGAAGAATAAATGTTTTAAAAATTTCAAGTATTTGTCCATTACTTTAGCTTTTAGTGCTAACTTAGGTTTTTATTTATGTCAATTAAAGAATGTAATACCTGCAGCTTTCTTGGACATAATTCATCTCACTATCACTAATGAAAACTGGGTTTAAACTAGCATCGTAAGGAAGCCAGCCAGGGCTGCAATTCCTCAGGCAAGAGGGCCACATTCCACCACAGCTCCACCCGTAGTTCTCCTCAGATACTCACTTTCCCAGCATGCTCCACCCGGAAGGCGCCTCAGCCAAGATCGCCCCAGCCTGCCGACGCAGTGCAAGAAAAACCCGGCAGGGGGCGCCGAGATCCCCAGCTCGCCACCGAGCACCCGCAGACCATGAGGCCCGCCCAGCCCGCTGCTCCAGAAACGTCAACACGTCGGGGCCGCCCTCCCTCAGACTGCCAGCTAGGCAGGCTCTGCTGCGCACACGCAAACACGCCTGCCACGCGCCGAGCTACTGCGCATGCGTCCTCTGAAACGTGACTCCGCCCCTTCGTACCGCTCCACCCACCCACGCGTCCGCGCGCGCGCACACACACTGCTGAGTTTCCCTTTCCGGGCATCGGGGAGGTGGGGCTAAGGTGGGAGCATGAGGCTGTCGCTGGCTGCCGCTATCTCCCACGGCCGCGTCTACCGCCGCCTGGGCCTTGGTCCCGAGTCCCGCATCCACCTGCTGCGGAACTTGCTCACAGGCCTAGTTCGCCACGAACGCATCGAGGCGACATGGGCACGCGTGGACGAGATGAGGGGCTACGCGGAGAAGGTGAGACCCAAGCCATTCACCGCCAGGTCCAGCCTCAGCCCACCGCGCTGGCCGTGTGTAGGGAGTAGGGCCACGCTGGGAGACCTTTCCACGGTAGCGAATTCCGTGTGGCACTCAGCTGAGCACGTCACTCCCGCGCTGCAAATGGAAGGCTGGTTGGGGCTGCGGAGGGAGGAGCGCCCTGAATTAGTTTAGCTGGTGGGATGATTGGATGAAGGTAAGACATTAGAAGAGTAAGGTGAGCGCCTCGGTTTTTACTGGTGTTGCATCTGTGTGTTTGTCCTCACAGCTCATCGATTATGGAAAGCTGGGAGACACCAACGAACGAGCCATGCGTATGGCTGACTTCTGGCTCACTGTGAGTGCTCCCTGCCAGCTAGTGAAGAAAGAATCCTTAGAGAACCGGGTACCTGGCAGATTTAAGCCAGGGCATTCGCTTACGTACCAGAGTTACAAACTACCTTAGACTCGTGTTTCTCTTATTTAAACTGGAAAAGATGCACAACCGCATAACTTCCTATAAGTGTTTCTGTGTAACTTGGCACCTGATTGGGTGGTGGGGAAAGCCTGTGCAGATGGTTTGAACCCTACCTCTGGGAATAATAGAAAGTTAAATGCCTCTACAGTGGTGACTATTTTTTTCTGATTAACTCTCCCCATCTAGGAGAAGGACTTGATCCCAAAGCTGTTTAAAGTGCTAGCGCCTCGGTTCCAAGATCACAATGGGAACTACACAAGAATGCTACGGATCCCGAATCGGAAGGAGCAAGACCGGGCCAAGATGGCAGTGATAGAATATAAAGGGAACTGCCTCCCTCCCCTGCCTCTGCCTCACAGAGACAGCAACCTTACTCTCCTAAACCAGCTACTCCTGGGACTGAAGCAGGACCTGCACCATGACCAGGAAGCAAGCCTCCACAGCTCCCATACGGTTCAAACACCAAAGACTTAACTGGAGCTGGAGAATGCATAAGTGTGGTGCCCTTGTTCGTGGCTCTTGGAGCTCTTGTAGTGTGTGAGACCTGGAAGTAGCATTGTAAAGCACCCTCATAATGAGGCTCAGGCCTCCCTGCTGACTCAAATGATCTGCTTTGCCCAGTAGATAAAATTCTTGATATGAATATAAGATACTGATTTTCTTTTCCTTCCCTAGGATTTATGGGAAGTAAGAGGCATTCAGGTGCTCAGCTTCCTAAGACAATCCAGTTTTGCTTTGTTTTATTGTTCGTTTGTTTTGTCTTTTTTTTGGGGGGGGGGTCTCCTGCTGTGTAATCAAGGCTGTATCCACCATGTACCAGTCCTCCTGTCCCTGCTTTCCAAGTGCTGGGTTTGAAGGTGTTTACCACTACACAGTGACAGTTTGCTTATATTTTGTTTTTGTTTTGTTGAGAAAGAGTTTCTTTGGCTCTCCTGGAACTCTCTTTGTAGACCAGGCTGGCCTTGAACTAAGAGATCCACCGGCCTCTGCCTCCTGAGTGCTGGGATTAAAAGCATGAGGCATTACTTCCTGGCTCAGTTTGCTTATCTTAACACTAATTTAGATAGGCCCAAACTATCTTCCTATGGTGACTGTTTGATGTCTAGCCTAGAGACCCACTGTTGGGATTCCTTTTTTGTTTATGTTTTATAAGTTATATATGAGAATCTGTTTATGAATCCTATGAGAATAGGTTTCACCCTGGCATTTTCATATATGTCTATCAATGTCTTTTGACCATGCTCACCACCACTCATGTACCCCATTGTCCTGTCTACTTCAACTCCCCCTTCCACTTCATGTCTCTTTGTGTGTGGTTGTGTCCTGGTGAGTTTCGTTAGTCCTGTTTACAGGAGCATGTGTGTCTTACCAATGGCTATACCGGTGAAGAAAATTTCCCTCCCTTAGCAACCATTAACTGCCTATCAATCCACAAGGGAGGGTGCAGCCACCTGATCTTCTTCCCCCTTCTTGACAGGATTTTGACAGGCTACTATGAGAGCAAGCATTCAGTCCCAAGAGATTGCTTCCTGATAATTAGCTGTATGGACCTCTGTACAGGAATCTTCAAAGAGCATTCTCCCTAAACCTGAGAAATGTTTCTGGGCAAAGTCACATGTTGCATTTATGTGTTTCCCTCAATGAATGGGTTTTGAATGTGGACTCAAATAGAAGCATCACCACCCTGATCATAGATAGCACTGTAGATATCTGCCAGAATGTTGGCCTTCCGGATAAGTTCCTTCCTCCTAGTGGAGGGTGTGAAGAAGGTTGATAGAGGGTGATGCATTAGAAAGTTAAGTCTGCTGGGAATTTCCTGGAAGCTTTTGTTTCCAAAAGTGGACCTCTGTGGGAACCCAGAAAGAGGAAATCCGGTTTCAGAATGGCCGGGGTATGTGAGAAGCAAGGAACTTGTTTATACCCACTAAATATTATGGATATGACCCATCCTGGCTGCTGTTCTGTATGTTCAGAGACTTGACCAGGGAGTCATTGGAAGAAGTTCTCACTCCTGAACAATTGATGCAGGGTCTAAAGGAGGAAGAAGGTAGAAGGTCGCTGTGGAAGCAGAAAGACATTAGCTTCAGTGACACACTGTTCTAAGGCTGTTTGCCCTACACTAATCCCCTTGGTCCCCATGTCCTTCCTTCTGCTTAAAACTTGACATGTTTCTTTGTAAACCTTTATCTCTTTTCCTATCTTTTGAGCATTTACCAGTTAGATGCCTGAGTCATGACTTGTTCTAGGAAAATCCCTCTTAAAACCAAATCTTGGAAGAGTTTGCAATAGGTAAAACATGAAAGGTCTCCCAAAGATTTTCCTTTGAACATCCACCATTTGGAGCTTTAATATTTCCCTAAATGTTTTCTACTTCTTTATTGGCGAGAGAGGATGCATGTGTCACAGAGTGCAGATAGAGACCAGAGGGCAGCTTTCCCAAGTTATTCTTCTAACCTGTGGTTCTTAGGTATCAGGTCACCAGACTTGGTGACAAGTGCCTTTATTCTGCTGAGCTGTATCTTTACCCCATCTATATGTATTCTTTAAGTATCTTCTAATCTCCGGCATCACCTGACACACTAGAGATGGCATGCTTTGAGAGTGTTTGCAGTAAATCTGGCTCTGGCTAAAGGTGAAGCACCTCCAGTCAAGGAGCTCATAATTGTACAGGGCCCTACATCTCTAGTAATCTGGCCCCAAACAGTACAGGTTCCTAGGACATCTCCTGAAGGATTTGTTAATCTGCTTGTGTTTGTAAGTAACTGTCTTTGTGTAGTCATTCCCTAAATACCAAGCCAAAGAGAGCCCCCTCTCATCTTTGAAAGAATTGGTTCTCCACATGGAGTTCCAGATTTTGGTTTTTTGAGACATAGATTCTCTGTGTCGCCTTGGCTGTCCTGGAACTCACTCTGTAAACCAGGCTAGCCTTGAACTCTGAGGTCTACCTGCCTCTGCCTCCCTTGTGCTGGGATTGAAGGTATGTACCACCACTACTCAGCTTTTTTTTTTTCAATGGGGGATGGGGGGTTCATTTCTTTTCAATAAGGTTGACAAAGTAATGCCCCTCACCCACCCAAAAAACTTAACACACTTAAAACTTTAGCACCATGAACCTAACACCTCCCTATCATTTTTAAACCCAGTAACTATTTCTATATCTTAATTGGACCCATGTCCTGCTTTATCTCCATTAGCAAATACTCAGTTTTCCCTAGTGGGATACCCCAGGCACAAGGTTGTAGTGATAGGAATGTGATCATCTTAATTGCCAGGATTTCCAGTTTTCTATGGGACAATACCCAGATTTCTTACTCTGCCTACTGACCAGGCATCTGCTCGATGCTCCACCTACATGGTGCCTCTTGAGTTCATGCTGTAGAAGCATAGAACACACTTATTTGAGTGGTTTTTCTGGCATAGTTCCCTTTACACTTTTTTCACACAGTCCCTGTTATCCAGAGGCTCCACTTTGACCTACATAATCTGTACACAAAGTGTCGGGTGACTCTTCTGACCATCCCCATTACTTTGTCAAACAAGATATGCCTGCTGTGTGTCTGTGGTACACTGAAATACAACATTGCTTTACAGTTCCCTGTGTAGGGTGTTAGGCTGAAGACAACACTAAGAATAGCAGACTAAAAACTAACAAAGTGCTTCCAAACTGTAATCTGAGTTACAATGAAGTGTGTGAGAGAGATTACTGCCATTTGAGACTGGCCTTTCTTTTTATTGCTACCAAAAGCAGTCTAAAACATCAAGCTTTGTACCACTAAAACTAGTGTTGCTACCTCACCCCCCAAAAAATGTTTTACTAGGACCCGGATAAAAAAGCATTTTGCATCAGAACACATAATGGTCAATACGTGTATAAATCCTCACAAGACATTTTCCTTTACATTCGCATTACCTTTAACGTTGCTGCTTCCAGAGCTGGGGGCGGGGGATGACTCAGGAAAGTGCCCACCTCTCAAGCATGAGGTCCTGAATTTACATCCTAAGCCACACGCAAAAAGCTAGATATGGGGCCAGGAAGATGGTTCATTCGGTAAAGATGCTTACTGCCAAGCCCAATAACCTCAATTTGATTCCTAGAATCCGCATAGTAGGAAAAAAATGGCTCCCCACAACTGACTACACATGCTGTGGCACACACTAGTGATAGAAATTTGAACAAATGAAAGCCAGGTATGTGATAATATCGTGTAGCCCCAGTGCTGGACATTCAGGGCAGAGACGTGTAGATCACAGAAGCGCAACGGCCAGCCAACTTAGCCAAACTGATAAACTCTAGGTTCAAGAAGAAATCCTGTCTCAAAAAATCGTGAGGTTGACCTTTAGCCTCCACATGCGCGTGCGCTCACCCACAGGAACACACACACAATGCTGACCCCAATTCACTAGATTGGTTTTACAGCCTAGTAATGAATTACAACCTGCTTTTACTAGATTTGCTTAGCCTTTCAATGCCTAAGCATTGCCTTTGCTGGATAAAATCCAGACATTACATTGACAACCTGGTCCAGCCACATCTCAACCCTGCCATATTCAACTCTGGCTGACGTTTATAAAACAACTGTTCCGTGTGGAAACGGAAGACAAAAAAAAAAAAAAAATCCTCTACAGGGACTTAAATGCTGATGGTGATTGTCAAGAATATAAACATGTCTAATTAATTTCCCACACATTTCGCATTCCAACATCCTGGAATATTTCTAACCAAGCCACAGATAGAAAATACCTATATATTTCTACACTGGCAAAACCAGAAATGACGCCTCTTTTATGATATAACCACTGAATCCCTCAAGTGAAGCTCAACGTTATTACAGAGGGCCAAACTCTTCAGTGGATCTTTTAACCACATAGACCACCACCCATATTGTATATTAGATCTGAGATTTGTTCATTCTTCAAAGCAAAAAAGTTTGGACCCAGGACTTGGGTGGAGCTCTATAGTAATGTGTGCTTAGCATTTATCAAGTCCTGAGTTCAATCACCAGCACCAAAAAAAAAAAAAAAAAAGGAACCAACAAGAAAGTTGCCACTTCCTCAAGCCCTTAAGGCCAAGGTCACCCCATTTCCTCGAGCCCTTAGGCACTGATGGCAACAGCTCTGTTTCTGTGAGTCTGATTTGATTTTGTTGCTTTGTTTTCAGCTTTTGTTTTGTTTTAATTAGAATAATTTTTAATTAAAAAAATATAGCCCAAGCTAGAGAGATGGCTCAGTGGTTAAGAGCACTAACTGCTCTTCCAGAGGTCCTGAGTTCAGTTCCCAGCAACCACATGGTGGCTCACAACCATCTGTAACAGGATCTGATGCCCTCTTCTGGTGTGTCTGAAGAGAGCAATGGTGTACTCATATACATAAAATAAGTAAATCTTTAAAAAAAAATACACCCCAAAAATCTCTGGGCAGTACTCTAAAATACAGTTTAAAATCAGCAACAGTTAGTGTGGACTGTGTAGAGAAGGAGGCAAAACCAAACTTGCCAGGTCTAAAGCTGACCTGGCCTGGAGCAGGTAGAGGAGAATCCTTCGTCAATAGCAATTCCTACTTTGAGATTCCTAACCCTTGAAAAAGCCTTTGGAAGGACTTCATCAGAATTCAATAAAAGGTTGGCATTAGTCTGAGACAGCTCTTTCTAGGGTGGGTTCTGGAGGTGAATGCTTCTGATAGTCTCCCAGGGAAGTTTGTAAAGAGTCCTGGTGACTCTCCCTAACCCTATAATTTTAACCAACATGAACATTCTCAAAGCAATGTCCTGCGCCCACAACAAGAAGGTTACCTAGCTTCTTACATCTGCATCCATCTGTGAGAATGAAGTTTTGGCTGAAATGTGTCCTATTATCTGTTATCACAGAGCTTGATGCATTTCATAAATAAAAACTCACTTTAGTTTGTGACAATTCTCTCCCTGGCGAACTCTAGCTCTTCAGAGCTATCTTCTTGGCTAGCCTTCAACCTACCTTGTCCTATAAGACATAAGCACTATGATAGTGGCTAACAGCCCTAGCCTGCCTTAAAGTACCTACTCGACTTATCAAGGTGTGTTCAAAACTATACAAGGGAAGGTCTGTGTCTCCCATGCTTTGTAGGAAGGTTAAATTCTAACTTGGGGAGTGCCAGATGACCCTCACTGCTGGCCAAATCATCTTTATATGCACTAACAACCAATTGCATTTTCTTTTTTACTTTCCCGATTCTATTAAACCCTACTAACCCTTCCATGTTTGTTCTTTTCATTTAAAATAGTGTTAACTCTGTGAAAAATAAAGCTCCATTCACACTAGACTGTGGTCACTGAATAAAATCATAACATCTATCCTTACAATTTAAAAAAAAAAATATCAGTAAGAGTGTTACACACTTTGCTGATACGCAGTGGTTCCTTCAGTGAAAGTAGAGGCTTTCTAGAAGTTTCCACATTATTTTACACTGCTCTCCCTTACCCCCATTTTAGAAGTACTAGCTGAAAGGAGGACACTGAGGTACAGAAGTAAGGGGACTACCATATGGTCACTAGTTTTGTTCTTTTAACTTTGTGTGTGTGTGTGTGTGTGTGTGTGTGTGTGTGTGTGTGTATGGGAGTCAGAGGACAACTTTGTGGTTTCTTCCATCTTTATGAGGGTTTGTGGAATCAACCTCAAAGTTGTTAGACTGAAGATTAGTGATGACACTGTTCTCCCTGTGTAGCCCAGGCTAGCCTCCAGAGTGTTGGGATATGTGTGCACCACTAGATGTTTAACACTTCTTTATATACTTTTTGGCTATTTGCTTGTCCTTGAAATGTCTTTTGCCCATGTTTTAGTGAAGCTGTTTTGTTTGTTGAGTTGTGTGAGTTCTTTATATATTTTAAATTTCATTCTCTTTTCAGATACATAGATGGCAACTATTCTATCTCCAGCAGGTTACCTTTTCATGTTGTGATTGCTTTTTTGATGTTTAGAAACTTTTTGGTTCAATATCATCTAGTTGACTTTCTTTTCCTATTCTTTACTGTTTTACACAAAATTATGTTACCAAGGTCAGGATGGAGAAGTTTCTCCCTGTGTTCTCTTCTGTTTACTGGTCTTCCCAGGACTAAGAACTTTGTCTTTCGGCAAATTTTATTTGTCTTTAATATATTTGTGCTAACTGTATAAGGTTCAAGATTTAGCTCAGGGGTAGAGTGTGTGCCTAAAAAGTATGAGACCTTAGTTTCAATTCCTAGAACCAGAAGGGGGCAGGAGGATGGACACAAAAACCAAGTTAGTTATTTGAGTATGGTATAAAACAAGGGTTCTGATTGCCCCCTTCCCCACTTGACTTGAGGATATATGGTTTCTCAACAACATTTTTTGGAGTGATTTCTCCCAGTGTACACTCATACCTGGCTCATTTGACAAAAATTAGTTGATTATTCATGCATGTGTTTATTTCTGTGCTTTATCCTGTGCCATTGGCCTGTGTCTATTATACCAACATATCCGTGTTTGGTACTGTAGCTTTGTAATATAGCCTGCAATTGGGGAAGATGATGCCTCTAGGTTTTTTCTTTATGACATTATTTTGGTTGTATGGAATCTTTTGTGGTTACAATCTTTGTCTTTGTTTTTTTATTTCTGCTGTTTAAAAAGGCCATTGGTATTTTTATAGGGATTGCATGGACTCTATAGATTACTTTGAGTTCTGTGAATATTTTAATAATTTTCATTCTTCCAATCATGAGCGCACGGCAGTGTTCCACTTATCTGTGTTATTTTCAATGTCTTTTACCAGTGTTAATATTTTTGGCACAGATTGTTTTGGGGGGGGCGTTTTGGTTTTTTGAGTTCTCTGTAGCCTCGGATTCTCTGTCCTGAAGCTTGCTCTAATAACCAGTCTGACCTCAAACTCACAGATCCACCTGCCTCTGCTCCTACGTACTAGAATTAAAGGCATGTGCCCCCACTGCCCAGCTGAGCACAAATCTTTTACATCCTTAATTATATTTATTCCTATGTCTTTTAGGCTAGGGACTGGCCCCAGCCTCTAGCACATACTAAGGCAAATCCTCTAGAACTGAGCTACAGCTCCAGCCCTGATAGTTCTACAAATGGAATCATTTCCTTTACTTTCTTTTCCAGTGGTCCAGTTTCACACTGTACATCTTTTATTATGGTGACTGAATAATTCTACTGTTTAAAACCCTTCACTAAATAGAGAGTTTCTCAAGAAAACACATCTAATTCATTTCTCCCACCACCCAGTAAAGAACATGAGACAAAATTGGCATAAACTGTCTATTGTATGAATCAATGTGTTTTACAGACTTCTTCAGCCTGGATGTAACAATTTTGCTTATGAACTCCTCCCTTCCCCTGTTTCCTCCTACTTCATCTGAATAAAAGAACTTCCTTCAAGGCTGATTCCCCATTGTTCACCCTGGATAATGTCTGTACCCTGAAGGCTCCCTTCTGTATGCTCTTAAATGCATGGGTGTAGTGCAGATGTCCTTTGACTCTTCAGCATAAACTCAGAAGTTAAGTGTGAGATGCTTTAATCTTAGATGTGGTCTGTGTGCTTACATTTTAAGGAAAGGAGTTTAAACTTCCCCAAGATTTTGCATTCTCCTCCACAATGTGTCTGTTTAATATAAAAATAGTATTTTAGTTCTTACAAGTTATATGTAGTATATTGTACACACATACACACACTCACACATACACACATACAAACCCTCTATCACAACTGATGTTTTGAGAAGATAAGTTTTGCTTATTCTGTAGTTCGACATATGTCTTGGTAATCCACTATTCACCCAGTATGAGAACCCAGCATTAAAAGAGTTTTACCCATTTCATTTCAAGATGAAAATACAAAGCTACTTCCTCGTGATGGTAATGAAAGCCTAATGACATCGTCCTGGCTTAATTTCTAACAATTTTCCCTTCTAACAATGGTTTCCAAAACTTTTCTACAATTTTCTTCTCCTTCTAGCCCATAAAGAATGAAAAAGAAAGGAAAGAGTTCAATCTTGTACGTGCTGAGTCTGAGATGCCTGGGACCATCTGGAGCTTGAGAATGAGGTCTTTGCTGGGAGAACAGATTTGGGAGTTGTCAGCAATTAAAGCTAAGGAAATGGATGGAGTGACTCAGAGTACACATGCAGAAGGAAAAGAGGCTGAGGTCAGACACTGGGAAGACAGACAGGATACAGAACCTATGGAGGAGGCTGAGAATTTAAGACACAAAAAGGAACCTTAAAGATTCCTCACAGTGCCTGACACACATCTGTTTACATAGGCGACACTCAGAAATTATCAAATACATTTTCAAAAGTAATCCTTCAGAACACTGCCATGATAGAATATACAGAGATAAATATTCAGAGGTCCAGTGGCTCTCTGAGAAGATGCATCATAAAGAAGGACTACATAGCCACACAGTTATATCAAAGTGGTTGCATGCGAGGCACCCCAAAAGATCAAGAAAGAGGTTAAGGTAGAATGAAGAAATATTGCAAGTGCTGGCTCTCAGTGAGTAGGTATTCATTAAGAATGGGGGAGAGAAGAAGTTGGAGAGATGATGGCTCAGTGGTTAAGAGCACTGACTGCTCTTCCAGAGGTCCTGAGTTCAATTCCCAGCAACCACATGGTGGCTCTCAGCCATCCGTAATGGAATCCAATGCCTCCTTCCTTTTCTGAAGAAAGCCACAGTGTACTCATATACATAAAATAAATAAATCTCTAAAAAGAAATGGGGGAGAGGTAGGCATGGTGGTACACACCTTTAATCCCACCACTACAGGGGCAGGCATGTTCCAGGCCAGCTAAGGGTATACTGTGAAACTGTCACAAAACAACAGCAAACCAGAATGGAGGAAGAGAAATCAAAATTCCAGGCAACAAGATCTACAGGTATAAAGGCACTGAATTATGAAACAGCATACAGTGGTTTGGAAATGCCAAATAAGTAATTTGGTACAGCTGGGATTTCATACTTCAGGAAAAAGTGCAGGAAATGAAGCAGGAAGGCCAAGCAAGATCTGGTTACAAAGGATCCTGTAGGCCATGATAAAGTGCTTGGATAGTGTCCTGAAAACTAGAGGAAGCCATGAAAGGATTTTTAAATGGAGAGAAAAAGGATCAGATTTACATTTCAGAAAGACTTTTCTTGCATCAGACTGGAAGATGGGTTAAAAGTGCAAGACAAGAAGCAAAAATATCAAATAGACTAACTGAGGAATCCGAAAGAACTTGTTGAAATTAGGCTAGGTCAGAGGCAGGAGGGAAATGGAGATGAAGGACCAGACAACTATAGAAAAGGTGGTCATTGTGTGGGATTGCATGAAGTAGAAGAACACTTTGTTGCTTTTGGTTTTGCTGGTTGGATTATTTTTATACTTTTTATTTAAAATAGTTTTTACACAATATATTCTTGTCATGATTTCCCCTCCCGCTGTGTTTTCCAAATTCCTCTTCACCAGCCAGTTAAGTCAAGCTCGATACCCAGTTTCTGCTTAGGCAGCTGACTAGAAGCTTCAATTCACAAACAATGACTAGTAGAGTAGAAGCGTATTTGAGATTACAGCGATAAACTCTGTTGTAGGCATACTCCTGTTGAGGGACACACTCAGTGATCGATTTCCTGGAGTTCAGAGGGTATATGTGAACTAGCAACTTAAAGAACTGTGCACATGAAATGGAAATAAATGGGATTGGGTTAAGTAAGATTCTGCAGACTGAAAATATAGAAAAGAGGGAAAAGGCAGTCTAGGCTAGAGCTGAAATAGCAATGCTATACAGAAGGAAAGAAGAGCCCTGTTAAGATGCTCAAAAGAAGGCTTGTGTGTTGGAGTCTCAGGATCTGGAAGACAGTATGAAAGTATAAGCTGTGTGTGCCATCCAATACAACGTGAGTTTTGGGTGCAGACACCAGCTTGTTTTTGTATTCTTAGAACTAAAATTGGCCAGGATTTAGAGCACTGGCTTAATGAATGTCTTTAGCAATTGAACATAGAAATTTGGACATTTGTTGTTAAATAATGGAAACTCCCATTTGATAATTTGGTAAAATTATCAACTTTTAAAAGTTTGCTTTTGAAACCAAGTTCCAATGTGCTAAAACTGACATAGAACAGTTTAATAGGTTTTAGAATGTCTTTTTTGAGCTTTTCATATAGTTTCAGTTCATCTTAATTTAGTTTTATTTTTCAAAAGTCTCTTTATTAGATACATTATGTGGATTTCAGTCAAACTCTGCTGTCATTCTGTATGTGTTACATAGTTCAGATGCTTGGGACTAAGATGCCCGAAATAAATAGAAATACCCTTTAGTTGAGCTTATAAATATATCTGTGAATTAAAATAGCTAAAGTGAGCCAACTTGTTGTATGAGGCAAATATTACTGACACTAAAACCTCACAAAGGCATCTCAAGACAACAAGAAAAAAATCTTAGGAATATGAACAAAACTATTCATCAAAATGCTAGCAAATCCTACAGCTATAGAAAGAATCATACGCTATAGAAAATCCTATAGCTATAGAAAGAAGTATACACTATATCAGAGGAACCTTTTGCTAGGAATGCAAGGTGGATTTGCTCTCTTAAAATTAATTAATATATTGTTTACCATATCAAAAGAATAAAGAATGAGACCATACCATACAGACAAAAGGAAATGTACAAACTCTGATGCTTTTTCAAACTGGAAATAAAGGTAAATTTTTTAATTTATCAAGAGACATTTTTAATGTTGGTGGCACATACATTTTATCCCAGCACTGGGGAGGCAGAGGCAGGCAGATCTCTGTGAATCTGAGGCAAGTCTAGTCTACATAGTTGAGTTAAATGACAGCCAGTGCTACGTAGATAAACCGTGTCTCAAATAAAAGAAATCTGTCTGTCTATATCACACCCTACCCAAGACTCAGGGACCATCATGGAAGAGGAGGTAGAAAGATTGTTAGGAGCCAGGGGTCAGGGGAGACTAGAGCATGTCTTCTGGACATGACAGGATCCCAGCATTCATGAACTCATAGCAACTATGCTGCCTGCACAGATCTAGTCAGTTGCTATTCCAGCACTGGGGGAAGGGGTTCATGGGACCTTGCTCATTTCTGGGGAGCTATGGACAGTTGATGGTTCCCGGAGGATGGAAAGTCAGCCTTCTTAAGGTGTGGCCCCTTGCAGGGCAACCACAATCAGTGTATGGACCCACACCCAGGAGTCTATAGACACTAAAAACTGGACTAAACAGTCAGAAGGAGGGAGGGAGAGGAGGGTGCCTCTAGAAGGAGAAGGAGGAGAGAGGATACATTGTGTGTAATTTTCAAATAATTAATGAAAATAATTATAAAGAAGTATGCTTGAAATAATAGCTACCCCTAATGTCATACTTAATGTCAAAAGACAGGACACTATCCCTAAAATCTAGGACAAGAGGGCTCACTATCTCACTTCTATTTAATATTGTACTAGACTAGAGGTTCCATTAGGACAGTTAGGCAAGAAAAAAATGAAAAACATCTAAAATAAAGATGAAGAGTGCAGACTTAGCCCAGTGCTTAAAAGCACGAGCTGTACTTGCAGAAGACCAGCACTGTATAGAGCTCACAGTGACTCCAGTCCCAGAGGAACCAAAGCCCTCTTCTGACCTTTGAAGAAACCAGGCGTGCATGTGGTACATGTACATACATACAGGCAAAACAGTCACACACATAAAATAGTAAATATTTAAATGAAGAGATAAATTACCTCTAGATACTTGTGACATGATCATGTATATTTTTTAAAATTCTGGAAAGTGCATGCATGCAAAAAAATCAAGATTATAGAATATTGTATAGGTATTTAACTTATCTCTACATAAAAATATTTTATTTCTATACAAAAATAATCCAAAAAGGAAATGAAACAATTCTACTTGTAATAGCATTGATGAACAAACTAATAAAAAAATTTAACCAAAAAAAAAAAAGGACAAAATTTACACACGGAAAACTACAAAGCATTTTTGAGAGAAATTTTAAGAGGACTAAATAAATGAAAGTCATCACATGCCGTGGATTAACAGACTTAGTATGATTAAGATGTCAGTACCCCTCAAACCGGCTCACAGCTTTCAGAATCTTCCTATCAAAACCATGGATGCATGCTTGAGCACACAAAATGCAATTCAGATGGAAAGTCAAGGCACTTGAAATAAATAAAGTACTCCTCTAAAAGAAGACTAAAGATGGAAGCCCAATTTAAAAACATCCTAGGTGCAAGAAAGACTATGCAATACTAGCATAAAGAAACATGCATACTGATGAAATAGAAAAACAAAAATCTTAGTTACTATCGATTGGGGGAGAGGATGGACAGGGAATGTAACTCACTACGTAAGTAAACTAGGCTGACCTTGAAATCACTCAGATCCACCTACCTGGAGTACTGAGAGCACAGGCATGTGCCGCCACACCTGGCCCACCAATTAATTTTTGATAAATATACAAGAAAAATTTAAAAAGTAGCTTTATCAACAAATGGTCCTGGGAGGCCTAGAGATGGTCATCCAAACCATCACAGACCCTGACCTAACATCGCATATAAACATTAGCTCAAGTAGGAGTTGAAGTTACTGTTAATGTGCCATCTATATCACCTCCTTGCAAGGCTTGGGAAATATCAAGGAGGAAGGAGCAGAAGCAATGGGAGGGACAGAGAATGGGGAACAATTTAATAGTCTTTTGGACATAAGGTAAACATATTGCAGCTATGGGTACCTGACCTGCACAGGATTTAGGCCCACCAACATTGCATGTGGATGGGGGAGGAACCCGTGCGGTCCCAGCCCACTCTGAGGGTCTAATGGTAGTTAATGGTTGCAAGTAGAGACGGAGTTATTGAAACCACTGGTAAGTTGCCAATACTCCAGAGAATAGCTTCCCACCCATGTTCATGCAACAACTCTAATTAAACTCAGTGGATCACACTGAAAAGAAGACATGGAAATAGAGGGGGACTTTGGAAAAAAAAGAATGTCAGTGGAAGAAAAAAGAGAGAAAAAATCAAAGAAGGTAATGATTAAAGATCATTATATACAGGTATGAAACTGTCAAAGAATATGAACAAAGCAAATAAACAGCTACAAAATGCCTTATTAAACATATTAAAACTCTTGGGGGTAAAATCACAAATGTAAATCTTAATCTTGAATTAGACAACAGTATCTTAGAGATGGCCTCAAAAGCACAAGCAACAAAAGAAAAATTAGGTAAGTTGAACTTTATCAAAAAAACATTTTTGTGCTTAAATGCACACCATCAAGAGATGAAAAGGTAATGCACAGAAATGGAATTACTTGCAAATCATATCTGATGAGAAATCTGTGTAGAGAATATTTTTTAAACTATTGGATTTGGGCTTTAGCCCAGTTTGTAGCATACTGGCACGCAGAAAGTCCTGTGTTTAGACCCTAGCAGTACAAAAATTGGGCACGGACATCTGTAATTCTAACACTTGGGGATGGAGGATCCTAAGTTGAAGGTGTCTGTCTCAACAACAAAAAATATAAATAATCCTTACAACTCAACAATAAAAAAGACAACCCAATTTTAAAATGGGCAAAGGGTTTTAATAGGCATGTATCTTAACAAACCAATTGCTAACTGGCTAAGAACTGGGATCCCCACAGGCTCTCACCACGAACTAGGGGAAAAAAATCAATCCCTCCTGCTTCCAGTAGGGGGACAAGAAAAGCAATGAATCTAAAATCCACCCAGACCTCTCCTCACAAAGGCCCGACCTCAGGGGGAACCTACTTTCCCTGCGGCTGATCCACTTGAGTTCCACTGAGTCCCACCCAACATGAAGGAAAAGAAATATCTACTTTTAGTTCTCTTTAGCTTTCCTGTCTGTCTAAGATGTGAGGGGTATGGATGGAGCTGAGGTGTGACAGGATCAGTCACAGCAGGAACACAGGCTCACTAAAAGACTGACACATCACTGTCAGACTCCAGGGTGCTTCACACACCTTCTTCCTATTAACAGGGCCCTGTTTAATAGCAGGAGTTTAGGATTAAAACAACTGCAAGCCTTGGACTCTGTTTAAGAAGGAGTCTCTAGGAAAAACCCCAACAACAGAGAAGACAAAAACAAGGGGGAAAAGTGTAATCTCATTACAACAGCCAACATTACAACAGTAAGCTGGGCTTAAGTCCTCCCCCAAATAGGGATTAAAAGCCTCACACTAAAGGTGACCTTGGTTCCTTATGTCCGACACACCATGGCAGTTTTAACAAACGATTACAAGGCATGATAAAGGTTTTTTTTTAATGGTCTTATAAAACAGCACAGAACCAAGCATAGATATGGCACAGAGTTTTTTAATTATCAGACGTGGAGTTTTAAATGGCTATGTTGTTTAAATGTGCTAAGGAACAAATAAAAAATGTAGACAGCTAAGCAGAAAAAAGTGAAATCCAGGCTGGGGAGATGACTCAGTTGGTAAAATGCTTGTGGAGTAAGCATGAACACATGAGTTCAAACTCCCAATACCCACAGAAAAAACGGATATAGCAGAATCAATAGCCATTATGATAGCTTAGAACGGTTGAAGTAATGAGATTATAACAGAATTCAGACCACTAATTTTATCCCTTTCTCTAGTAACTGCTTATGAACCAGCCCAGAGAAATAGAATAAGGTAAGTTTTCAGGTCATGTTAACACAGTTATTAAAATGTTTGTATATGTATATCTATCTATCTATCTATGCATATGTCCATGTGGATGTAGGTGCTTTGGTGTGAACCTGTGTGTGAAGGCCAGCAAACAACTTCGGATGCTCCTCAGATGCCATACACTTTCCTTTGGTTTTTTTTTTTTAAGATTTATTTATTTATTTTTATGTGTATTGCTGTACTGCCTAAATGTATGGCTATGTAGCATGTGCATGCAGTACTCACAGAAGAGGGTGTCAGATCTCTGGACTGGAATTATAAACCTTATAGGTGCTAGGAGTTGAATCCTGGTCCTCTAGAAGATCAGCAAGTTCTCTTAATTGCTAAACCATCTCTCCAGCCCTTTATTTTATATATTTTATAAGTAAAGAATCACAAGGTTCAAATCTGACCTAAGCTGCATAACAAGCAAGACCTTATCTCAAAAACATATTTTAAACACACGCACACACACACACAGTAATAAAAAAAACAAATTATTATATTGAAAATATTTTGGAAGAACACTCGCCCCAGCTGTTTATAAAATCCTGTACGCTTGAGTCATTGCACAATTGTGGAGTAAAATACACAAGAAAATCCCATTCCCAAAAGTTATAATTTCAAAGTAAGGAAAAACTTAGAATACACTGAAACTTGGCCTGCCATGGCAAAATGACTTCAGTAGAACAGCTGCAAATAAATTAAAAACTAAATAAGTTAAATTGAATTGAATTGAATTAAACTTCAAACAACACTGATACTGAGTAGAAATCTTCAAAATTTGCTTAAATGAACCCCAATGTACAAATTGTTGTAAATTTTACACATAATTAAGAGAAATAACATTTTGGTAAATTGACAGAATTGGTCATTTCTAACAAGTTGGCCGCTCCATGAACTAACTTTCACAGAACTGGCTATCCTTACTTCCCATCCCAGAGGACCGAGGTCTCTCTCTCTGCTCCACATTTAAGCTCTCCACCTGTGTTCTAGATTCCGTGTCCTGCTTTCTCTGGCTTTGGCTCTGTGGGAGAGAACCGGGAGCTTCCTCTCTCTGTCCCTAGAGTCTCAACAGGGAGCTGAATGCCTTCAAAGCCTGGAAAACATTCCTGCTCTTGAAAGACTTCAACTTAAGCAGTGCTGGGTTTGGGCCATTTTCCAATACCGCTCACTTCCTCTGGGCCCAGGCTTCACTGAGACTCTCCGATGACTCGTGACTCCTTCGGAAACGCTCTGAAGGGGGGATGAAGACACAGACCGGACAGATTCTAAGCCTGATGCTACCTGGTGCCCCTTCTCCGAAAGAAATGACAAATGAGTGGAGGAGGCCATGAGAATCGCCTTCAGTGCTGTCACTCTGGATATGTGTGCACAAGGCAGGCCTTCCTGTCATCCTTCCTTTCCACTTTGGTCATCTGCACTGATTCTCCTTCTTCCTCAACTGCTTTCCCGAAAGTTGGCCTTTCCCACCATGGACTCACCCTACAACACTGCCTGCTCTGAGACCCCCATTTCATGGTGTCAAAGTCTTATCACTCCATTTTTGTAGCCCCCCCCCACAAACTTCCCCCCACAGCCTCTCCCCCTCCCCCAGCCTCCACTTCATGGTAAAGAGACCAGTTTTACTCATTTTTGCACCCTCCTCCACACCTCTCAAGATGAGAAGGAATGATCTATCCTTCTCCAAGCCCAAGTAAAGGCAACTATTTCTCCATCCTCATCCTTCAACCTTTTTGAGTCTGCCATCTTACTATACATGCCTCTCCCGTTCCCTTGAGGTCATGAAGTGGCCCTCCATCCTCCTCATCAGAGACTTCAGGTAAGTGAACATGTAATCTTTCTTCTCTTGCCAGCATCAACTCCCTAGTCCTTTAGTTCTGTAAGGCCACAAGTCATCCTTCTTTAAAAAAAATAAATAAATAAAATAACAATGTCTTGGGACTGGAGAGATATCTCAACTGTTGAGAGCACTGCTGTTCCTCCAGACGACCCGGGTTCAAGTCCCTAGCAGCCATATGGAACTCCAGCTCTGGGGGATCTAATACCCTTACGCAGACATACACACAGGAGAAACACTGATATACATAAAATAAAAAATCATTTTAAAAATTAAAATGTGCTGCTCCTTCAAAACTTTCCTTGAAATTTAGAACACATTGTCTCCCTCATTCCACATTTCCCACAAAATCCAAACTCCTCCCAGTAGGGATGACAGATTAAATCCAATGGCCTCAGACTCCTGTCTCATCTGCTGTCCCCTCCCCCACCTCACACCTCATACCTTCATTTGTGCAACACATCTGCACCATCCCCCATGGTCTCCTTTGGCTTTAAAGTCAAGAACATTTCTCTTCAACAAAAAGCAAACCTTCCTTGTTATCATGTGTGACTCTTTGATTGTAATTCCACAATCACTCTTCTTTCCTGGGATATGGCAACTACTACATTATCCCAGTGACTGAATGATCAGTAAAGACACTGTGTTGGTATCACACACCCCCTGGTAAGTCGGAGTAAGTCAAGACCTTCATCTCTGTGGTGCTCACTCCCCATAGTCTAATCCTAAGAAAAACCTTTAAGTTGAGGAAAATTCTACAAAAATATCAGAGCAGTGCTCTCTGGATCTGTCAAGGAGAGAGGGGAGGAAGAGGAGGGAGGAAGGGGAGG
>NW_021604697.1:162535-241373 GCF_004785775.1 Grammomys surdaster
AGGAGAGGAGAGGAGAGGAGAGGAGAGGAGAAACTGTCATAGACCAGAGGAAACTCAACATGATGACTATATGCAATGTGGTATTCTAAATTGGATCCTGGGATAGAAAAATGTCATTAGTGGAAAAACTGGTGAAATCAGAACAAAGTCTGGCGTTCAGTTAATGACGATGCACCAATGTTAGCCAATGTTAATTAGAGGAAGCTGGGTGAAGAGTATACAGAAACTCCCAGGACTATGCTTGCGAGTTTTCTGTTAGTCTAAAATTACTCTAGAATAAAAAGGTTGCATAAAAAAATCAGGAGGGGAAAAATGAAGCCAGCAAGTAAAACACAATGCCATGAAAAGCATGAACTAGACACAGAGTCTCAGTAACATTTCATGTTTGGGCTCTGGAAGTGAGGTTTAGTTACCTTATTTCCTAAGCTCTAGCAAATTGGGTTTCTTGAACACGAAATTAGCTATTTGCAAGAGAGAAGGGGGTACAGGGATGAGATCGTTGAAGATCAAATACAAAGATTTAGACATACAGGTCAAGCACTGGACCACTGAGCTACGTGCTGTATCCCAAACACTCAGCCCTTTAGACAGATCCTCAGGCGGGCTAACCTCAAACTAATGATCCTTCTGCCTCAGTCTCCTTCCTGAGTTCTAGAATTAGAAGCATATGAATCCCATACACAACTAACTCTACACTCTAACGCACAGTCACTACTGTTTTATCTCAGTTCCATCATCCTACATTACAGTATCTTGTCACCTTCACATCCTCTCCTTTAGTCACGTAGGTCATCGGCTATCCCATACTCCTTCACAGGAGAGCTGGCAGAGGCATCTTACTGTGGTATTTTTATTCTGTTGACAATGCTCATTCTAGTAGATGTTTCTTTCCTCTGCTTCTAGGAAATTATGCTAGACAGTGCTCTCTTAATGAGGTCCACTCTGTAGCTCTTCTCAATCTCCTCCACTGCTCTTCTTTTGTTAACATACCCCTTAAAGGTGGCTCATTCTTGCTAAGTGAGCAGTTTAGATCTCATTGCTCCACTTTCCACCTACATCCTGGTGGCTTTACATTATGTGCCCTCAGCTCAGCTCCTTCCTGGAATTTAAAGTTTATACATAACCACCTTTTAGGCGTCTTCCATTAAATACTTCACATGCATCTTAAACTCACCATAGCTAAAATACAATATATTATCTTATACCTTTTTACAAACCTACTTCTTTCTTTCCTCAATTTCTTCCCCCGTGTGTGTGTGTGTGTGTGTGTGTGTGTGTGTGTGTGTGATGTAGAATCCACCAAGTATATGCCGATGGTTGTAGAGGCCAGGAGAGGGAGTCAGATCATTGAAGCTGTAGCTATAGGCTCCTGTGAGCCACCCAATGTGGGTGCTGGGAACCGAATGCTGGTCCTCTAAAAGAGCAGCAAGTGCTCTTAACCAGTGAGCCAGACCCCTCTTCTCAGTCTTTAAATGGTACAGATACTTGGGATCTAGCTGTACAAAGAAGACACTTTCCCATTTCTAATATATATACTTCCTTTGAGCAACTTCACTGCATCCCTCGGCTTCGCTCACCTTCTGCCATGTTTACTATATTAGGAAACACAAACCAAAGGTTACCCCACATTTTCCCATGCAAAAGTTTTGGTCAACATGAAAATATCTTCCTTCTTTTCCTTTCTTCCCCCCTCCTCCCTGTCCTCTTCTTCCTCCTACTTCTTTTTGTTCGTTTCTTCTCCTTCTACCCCCCTTCTCTTTTGTAATAAGGTTTTACTCTGTAGTCCAGGCTGGCCTTAAAGTAATGGCAATCTTCCTGCCCACCATCCCAGTGCTGAGATTATAGATGTGTGCTTTCACAAACAAAAGCAAGAAAGTAAATAGATGTAGGTTTTCCAATTTGAAAAACTAACTTTGCTCCCTAAAATTCCTGTCACCCACCTCCCCTGCTCTATAGGTCTCCCTCCTTCCCTGTAGCCAAACCCCCAACCACCCCCCCCCCCCCCCCCCCAAAATTTTAGAGACTGGAGAGCTGGCTCAGAAGTTAAGAACACATATTGTTCTTTCAGAGTTCGGTTCCCAGCACCCAATTCAAGTGGCTCATAACTACTTAACCCCAGCTCCAGGGACATGCAATGCCTCCAATCTTCTCAGGCACCTGCACGAATGCCTAAGTACTCAATTACATGGAATTTAAAATAATAAAAGTGAACAATAGAAAGAGGGTAAAGAAACTTAATTCCTGTAAAGATGAAGATGAAGAAAAATTCTACACCTATTATATAACAGACTTAAATATATATTTATATTCATAATTAAATAAGATAACATTGATTTGTAAGTGCTGCTTTTCTCCACAGTTTTTTAAAGATTTATTTATTTTATATATGTGTGTGGCCATCAAATCCCATTACAGATGGTTGTGAGCCACCATGTGGTTGCTGGGAATTGAACTCAGGACCTCTGGAAGAGCAGCCAGGCTCTTAACCATTGAGCCATCTCTCTAGCCTTTCTTCACACTCTTAAGGTATTAACTTTAATACACTTAACATATTCCTCAAAAGCAATGACTTCTTCGTCATTAGGGTCACTTTTTTTTTTAGTTGTCGTACACATTTCCCCAGAATAGAAGACCTTCTCTTCAACCTAAGTGGAGGGTTTGGAGAAGAACACAGCGCAGTTTGAATCCACAAATGATGTGGTCATTGGAAACTTTATCCAAGTCACAAATCCCGTTTGCATCACACGTAGGCCGTTGGTTTTCGGCATGTATCCTACAAGAGTAGATTCATAGAACCGCTTGACGTACTGAATTTTAAAATCATGCTTCAAGTTGTTAACTTTTTATTAAAATATAAGCAGGAAGCGCAAAATTCAAGTGTTAAGCTCGATGCGTTGTCGGAAAGTGAAATGCTCATGGAACATCACTTGGGCCAAGAAACAGAACATTTTGAGCATCCTAGATGCCACTCCCAAGTACGACATTATGGCTTTTTAAAGCAATCATTAAAAAGTATATTTAGAGTCATCCAACACATGCAGTTGTGAGGTCATACCACCAGGAATAGTTATCATACTGTATTAAATTTCTTTAGCTAGGGATTCTGTGACAAATGACCTCTACAAAGATCCAAAATAGGATTGTTGAGGACATTTCAGGTTAATAGGTCTTGTCCTGATAGCAAGAGTACTTAACACTTACTGTGCACTTTCTAGGTACCTTACACCCAGTTCATAGATGAGAAAACTGAGGCAAACGCAGGTTAACCAACTCTCCCAAAGGCACACAGCTTCCAAACGGCAGAGTCTGGACCCCGAGCCAGGCAGTCTGGCTCCAGAGTCCACAAGCTTAGTCACCATACCATACTGCCCTATCCAGTGGTTTGTTGTTCAAAATAAAGTAAATGAGAGCAAACCCTGTAATATGAGAGATGTTGTAAGGACTCAAATATAAGGTTACTCCCTCTTTCCTGAGAGATGATTTTGGAAAAACAAAAAAGCAAAAAACCTCACCCTATATTCAAACTTATACGGTATTTGCAGATGACTCCCAAATATTTATGCCCAGCCCAGACCGCTCCTTCAAATGCAGACCTACCTACCCAACATGCACTTCAAAGGCAGAAGCCCCAAATCCCAAGTCATCATCTTTCCAGACCCATCCCTTCCCCACCCCTGCTCACCACCACCCACCGGGCAGCCCAAGCCTGAAGCACAGATAACCATGGAGGATTTCAGCCTCTTCTCCCGCTCTTCCACGATCATACTCCCTCCTTTTTCCTAAGAGGTCCTTTGTCCTCTCTTCCTAGAAGTTCCCGGTTTCTCTGTACCACGTATACCTGCCAGAATGCCTTTCTTCCCTCACATCGCTCACAGTCCCAAGGACAAGGCATAGAAGCGTCCAGGTTGCTTACTGTCATCCACTTGACTGACTTTACGCACACATACACACCCTTCCTCCCAAATTGGTCCCTCAAGACCCTTGTCATCTTCCTACCCAGTTTTTCATTTTACTTTTCTGGGACTACCACCAGCCCCTAAACTCTATAGTTTAATACCTCTCAACCTCTAAATTCAAATTTGGGATGAACGAGGAAACACGAGAATGAGAAGCCAGGGCTGACGGGGATTGGGGGGGGGGGGGTGGAGGAATAAAGATCACAGGGCAGTAAGTGAGTAACAAAAAAGAATGGGGACATTAAGGTGGATAGAAGAAAAGAGGAAAGGGCAGGGTGAAGAAGGGAAGTGAAAGGTGTGAGGTAAGAGCAGTTATGGACAAAAGAAAGAACCAGGAAAAGGGGTGGGGAGAAAAGGTACGGAGACGACAGACGAAAACACTGAGCAAGATAACGGGGATTTGATGGAGGGAAGCTAGAGATAGAAAGAGCAACGAGAAGAGGGACCGAGAGAAGTGGGCAAAGAAGAGGTGTGAAGGGGCGAGACAAAACAGGGCAGTGGGGCAGAAGCGGACCATGGCGGAGTAGGGATGGAAGACGCGAAGACCCGTACAGAATGGAGAAAGAAAACCGAAGAGGATGAAGGGGACCGGACGGGACGAAAGGATCTGGCGCGTTAGTGGCGTGGAGAAGGGACGGGCACTGGGGCGGGATCCGGCGCCGGAGCCTGGGGCCGGGAAGTGGAGGGGTGGAGGGCGGGCGGGAGGCGCGGGGACCGCGGCAGCGCGGGTGGGGGCGGGGGCTCGGCGGAGGGCGGGGGCTCGGGTTACCAAGCGGAGGGAGGGGGGGGAGGGGGCTCGGGCCGCGGCGGCGCATCTTGCATCCTCCGCGGGGTGGCTGTGCAGGAGGCGGCGCCCCTGCGGCTGTGGCGGACAGACGGACGGACCGACCGACGGTCGAGCGAGCGCAGACAGACGGCGGCCCGCGCCGAGGGCACTGTGAGCCCGAGCCAACCAGGGCGGACGATGCGCGGCCCCAGGCCCCGCGCTGGCGGGCGCTGCCCCGGGGGTTGACCGCGGCCGGACGGCGCCCCAGCACCGGGCGAGGGAGCCCGCACCGCACCGAGGTCAGTGACCGGCCCGTCCGGCCGCACCCGCGGGGTCGGTCGGCCTCCCCGACTGCGGCGGCGGCGGCGGCGGCGGAGCCGGGGGCTTTGTTCTGAGCCGAGACAATGGGGGGGGGGGGGGCGGGGGCCTGCGGGAGAGGGCGAGCGTGAACGTGAACATGGGGGCAGGGCCGGGGGGTCTTTGTGTGCGGGTGTCATCGAGTGGGAGTGTGTGGTGGTGCTTGAGTGTGTGGTTGGGGGGGCGGGGGGTTGGTGGGTGAGGGCAGGACACTGTGTGTGCAGCGAGTGTGAATCAGTGAGTGTCCCCGCGCGGTTGTGTGTGCATGTGCGTGTCACTTGGAGGGGGTGTGGATCAGAATGAGCGTGTGTCAGGACTAGCAGGTCCTTGTGAGGGTGTGTGTCTGGGTGCCTTTTACCTGGCTCTATTGGAGCCATGTGTCAGAACGTAGGGATGGGTGTGTGACAGAGACACAGAGACACAGACAAAGAAACGGAGGGAGCAGAAGTAAAGAGAAGCAGAGGGGAGAAGAGGAAGCCTGAGGTGGTAGTGTGTCACCCAAACTGGTATTCTAAGTGCATCCTGATGCCAGAGCTTGCGAATTTCTGTCCAGGATGCTTAGATCAGAGTCCTGGTCAGGGGACAGAGAGAGGTCACTGTAAGCCTAGGTCCCACGTGGAGGGGGTGGGGAGAAAGAACTCAAAAGCACAATGAACTCAGTGTGCATGGGCTGGGCCCACACCCACGGGTCATAGGCCAGAAAAATATTGTCACTTATGTCAACTCTTCAAATACCCATAGGGAACATAGTCATAACCCTCCTCAACCCATAGGGACTGAGTCCCAGGCAGCACACATTCTCAAGAGATACACTCACAGCCTGGACACCCCTAAGATGCACTGTCAGAACCAACTTCCACCCACTATAAATGCTTGTCAAGCTAGTATGTACCTGTGGAAGAAGTTCTCAGCACAGTGTCCATACAACAGATATGTCACAGCCATGATACATGAACAGTCATTGTCACAGCCAACTCATACCACAGGAGACAATGGTATTGCCAACACCTCTCAGAACAACACATGTCCATTGGAAATACTATCAGGCAGCACATCACGGAGATTTTTATGTTATCTCCCCAGCCTGCTCCTAAGTCACAGGTGACTCAGAGACCTGGAACTAGTAGAAGGTTGTGTTGTAACTGCCCTTACCACAGAGCCTCTTGTACAACTTCTAGGAGACAGTCATGGACCATACATCCACACGACAAGGAGAGCTGTAGGATTGCTACTGCTAAAGGAGCCCCTTAGCTTCTAAGGCTCACACCATTACTCCTCATCCCCAGACCTCCAGAACTTCTGTTCCCTGAACACTGAGAACTGGGTGTTTGTTTTTCCCTGACTCTACATGTTACCATGGTTCTAGGTGTCTCCGCAAGCACCAGCTGCATAGTTGCTTCACCCCTTCAGCTCCTGGTCTGCTCTTTTTTTGCCATGACCACTCTATTTGAACTCTTCGATCCCAACGTGCATTCCAATCTGAACATAGCTTCCATCTCTTTATAGCTTTCGGATGCCTTTTCTCCTGTTTTACTCTTTAACTCAGTGGCTCTCAACCTTCCTAATGCTGTGATCGTTTAATACCGTTCCTCATGTTGTGGTGACCACCAGCCATAAAATTATTTTCACAGCTACTTTACAACTGTGGTTTTGCTACTGCTATGAATCCTAATATAAATACCTGTGTTTTTCAATGGTCTTCCCTCACAGGGGTCATGACCCACAGGTTAAGAACCACTGCTTTAACCTGATAATGATCTTTCCCCCTTGACCTCTTGCCCTAGATTTCCTGCTTGACCCTCCCAACCCTCAGCTCATTTGTGAAGCTGATTCCTTCAAACACTCCTTGACTCCATTGCCTTTGAGCTTTCCCACATGCAAATTATCTATGCTATCTAGAGTGGTTTCTCAGCTGCACTTTAGAAATCCTGGCTTCCATAAGTCCCCACACAGAATCTTCTATGAAGAAATATTTTTTCACACACCCATATCACTGAATCCATTGTTTTCAATAGATGAATTAACCCACTGGTTCATTCGGCAAGCACATACAAGACATCTACTCTGCCAGACACTGTAGCAGAGTGGTCTTTTTAAAAGAGTAAACAAAATGGATATGTTCTTTACCCTCAGGGAGCTTATGCACTGTGCGGGGTGAGAGTCATAACCTAGTTGGTTGGTCTCATCAAGAAAGTGTAAGTCAGTGTAGAAAGTCCTGAAGAGGCTTTCTGGAAGAAGTGGCATTTAAATGTAAAATTGGTGAATTAGTCAGGAGTCAGCCAAGGAAAGGAGCCGTGGAAATGAGGCAGAATGGGTGGAGAATATTCCAAGCCAAGGAAACAGCATTTAAAAGTTCATGTATCTTGTGTCTGAGGGATAGAGCAAGCCAGTGAATGTGACACTCGAGGAAAAAGTGGGGAGAGATGGGAGTGTCAGGAGGAAGCTGAGATCATTCAGGATCTCCATGGCCACAGGAAGCTCATTTGACCCCAGAATAATGGAAAGCCACCAAATCATTTGAAGCTGTGGAGTGATATAGCCAGCTTTGTTTTAGAAACAGCACTGCAACAGGTCTGTGGTGACTGGGGGAGGCGCCTGAGGAGACTAGCTGTGGGGTACTGTAGAAACCCAGGAAGGGGGTTGTGCTGTCCTACACTGGAGGAGTGGCAGGAGACAGGAGTTGCTCTTTAAACAGTGGGGTCAGCAAGCTGACAAAATGGATGTGGGTGTTGGAAGAGAGGGAGGACCCGAGAGTAAAAATCCTGATCTGCTCACTCACTGAAAAACCTGAAGGTGGCCAGCTTGAACTCCCTCAACTTTCTACCTCCCCACATCCCACTTGCATCCTCTTGAATCTTTTATCATTCCTCCCATAATAACAAGTAGGTGTCTCTTCTCTATAAGGCCAACCCCTGCCCACCTGCATTTAGGATACCATCCCTCACTCCTCCCTAGGGATTTATGATTTCTGGTCTTTCCCATGTCTCTAATTTCATCCTTGCTCCCAAGTCTCCTGGGGACAGAATTCTTCTGTCTCTATCCTTCTTTAACCCTGTAATGCACTTGTAGCTAAGAGGTTTCCTCCTTCGAGTTCACTACTCATATTCTGTGTGAGATTCTTCTGCATTAAAGCTGGGCTCACTTGCTCCCACTCCCTAAGTGTCTCTGCTTGCCCTAAGAGAAAGTGGCCTCTCGCCTGCCAAATCAAGGGGATTTTTTCAAAAGTCTTCAGCTGTTTGACCTCTTGGCAGGACCTGACATAGCTGAGCTTTCTTTCCTCTCTGAGCTGCTTTTGATTTTGGCTTGTGAGTCACTGCTTTTCTTCTCTTAACTTGAACCAAGAACTGGCATGCCAACCAGGCTGCCAGGTAGTGAGAGCATGGGGAAAGTCACCGTTTCTACCCTCAGTGAGGTGACAATGCAATTAGACAGGCCAAAAACCAGTGATGGTGGTGCTGTGGTGAGATCTGCGCATCTCACAGAGCCCCTCTCTCGGCTGTCCTGGGTCACCTTTGAGGGCCTTTGCATGGCCCCTAAACACTGCTGTTCTGGCTTGGATTTGATTATCTCAGAGCTCTGAGTTTCTGACGATCTGTCTCATTTACTTAGCTGTCATATATAGAGGTCCCAAATACCTCTCTCCTGAACTGTGACCTTTATGTACCTGAGATATAGTTGCTCTTAATGTATAGCTCACATATCCCTTACCATGTACAAACTTGAACTTATCTTTCTTTCCCCAAATCACTCCTTCCTTTATTCAGACTAGACACCCAGACATTAGTTGTAACCAGCCTTTTTTTATGGATGTTGAGACAGGGACCTATTGATTCTTCCTTCTCTCCAGCAGTGTCTGGTGTCTCATAGCATGTCCTCCACCGCCTCTGTGCTTGCCCTTACCTCAGAGCCTTTCATCTGGACTTTTGTTGGCACCTACTCATGAGTCCACAGTTCCCTTTTCTCTTCCAGTCTTTGCCTCTCATTGCCGCAGGAAAGACTTGAATAAAAAAAAAATGCAAATCCAACCATTTTACTGTGTTTTAGTGATTCTGTTTCCCTTGCAGGAAATCCCAACTTTTAAATAAGGTTTATGAATCATAATCTGCTCTCCCCACCACCTCCCTAGCTCATTGCTTGTCCCATTTTTCTACCATCCTCGCATTTTGAGCTCAAGCTATGCTGAGTTCCATGTAGTTCCTGACTGACCGACTGACAGTGCGTCTTTCCATGTCCTTGGACCTTTGCACACCCTGCACCATCACCCCCAATGGCCCTTCATTTCCGTCTCCTTCTTAAATCTTCTCATTCTCAAATGTGGCCCCCATGTGACTGCCTCTCACAAACCAGGGGCTCCTCATTCTGTTTCTCCAACAAAGCTAGGACTCCTTGTTGTCAGGATTGCACATTCAACATCTTTGTGACCCATGGTCCCCTACACAGGTTTGACAGTGAGCAACCATGAGAACATGACCACATCCCTCCCTCTCTGGACATCTCTGCTCAGCTGTCACGAGGATGGAGGCATTTCCCACTGTAACTGGTCCTTTCTCTTTGCAAGTGAAACCAGGAACTCTTTGATTCTGCCTCCTCTCGGAGCTCTGTTTACCTTGCTAGGCACACTTCCCCTACTACCCACAACTGTCCTTTCTTATCCCATGCTCTCTCATTCTACCCCCTCTTCCCCCTGGATTTCTCTTTTCCTGGATCCTCTTCCTTCTACTTTATTTCTTTCATTTACACAGCAGATATTTAAGAAGCATTGGGACTTAGCAGACCTGTGTCCATGGATACCTTTGTCTGTAAACTATGATCGATTGCTCCATTTTCTCATTGCGGTGACAGAATAACATGACAAAAGGCAGCTTGTGCGGAAGGGTTTGTTTTGGCTTACAGCTTGAGGTCATGGGCCATCATGGTGTGGGAGACATGACAGCAGGATAGTGATGTGGCTGGTCACATTGCACCCACAGTCAGGGAGGAGAGGAGGGGAAAAGGAGACAGGGAGGGAGGGGGAAAAGGAGGCAGGCCGGGAGGGAGGGAGGGAGGGAGGGAGGGAGGGAGGGAGGGAGGGAGGGAGGAAGGGAAGGAGGGAGGGAGGGAAGAAGGGAGATTCTGGTGCTTCTTTCACTTTCTTCTTTTTATTCAGTCTGGTACCCAAACCTATGGCATGATGACACCCACCTCAGTTACACCTCTTTGAAAAGACCTTTGAAGATAGACCCAGAGGTTTGCTTCCTAAGTGACTCCAAACCCAGTCAAGTTGGCGATGAAGATTAACCATCACACCTATCCTCAGACCACAAAGCACTACAGGCCTTCATCTCCTCTGCCCTGCCTGACCTTTTCCCTAGGATGCCTTAGGCTGTTCCCTCCTCCAGTGCCTACCCACCCTGAGCTCAGCTCCTGGCATTTCAGTCTCTGCTACTTCCTAGGCTAGATTCCCTGATTCCTATACTCTCCTCCTGGCCTAATTCTTGCCTGTCACTGGCAACAGAAGAGGGCCTGGACTCTCTTCTCTCTGATGCTGGTGCCTACTAGCAAAAGCCTCTCCCAGATGCTAGCTGGCTCTCTGAGACCAGAACATTTTCAATCTCTGCCATTTGGGAGGAGCTTAGAGTTCCCTGTGTCCCTTGAAGAAAGACTTTTCTCAGGTCTTGGAGCCCCCCCAGGCCTGAGTGAGGATGTCCCTTCCTGCTGCTCACTTAGCATACTGGACACACTTTCTCTCTCTCTCTCTCTCTCTCTCTCTCTCTCTCTCTCTCTCTCTCTCTCTCTCTCTCTTTCTCTCTCTCTCTCTGTGTCTGTGTGTCTGTGTGTTATAGAAAGAACTTGTTATCTATCAGAAGGTAGAACCTGGCTTCCATGTAACTGGTCAGGAAGGAGGAACGTAAGGAACAAGGGGAAGACAGAGGGAAGCATAGTCATACCTCAGTCCTTCTAATGGGTGACTAAGCTTTTTGGACCTTCATTCCCTCAGGTGAAAATGAGAGTACTGGCATGCACTTCAAAAAGTTATGTGGAAGATTCAGAAAGAAAATTGGCAAGTTTTCAACTACTAACTTAGCTAGCGGTATTTCACTTCTTCTATGCTGGGTCTTGGAAGTCAGCTTTCCACCTAACATCTAAGTTCTCGTGCTGAGCTTCCCTGCCTTCAAACTACTTTCTGGATTTCCATCTCTACCTTTTTTTGCCATCTCCAACTTCGTTAGTCTCCTCCTGATCACCAGAGTCCAGCTTTGGGGGTCAGTTCACAGGTCCGGCCCCCCCCCCCCGTGAACAACACAGGCACAGAGACTTTATCTGTCTGAGCCACGGCTCTATCTCTGGGCTTTGGTGAGCTTGGCACATGGTAGGCCCTAAATATTTGCTGACTGCATCTATTTGTGAATCGCATCATACGCATGCCCTGTATCCTCTCCTCCCCTCCCCATTTTTTTTTCATTCCTACAAGCCTTCAGCATGCCAGGTTTCCTCAACCCTCATACCCTGGGGGCCCAAGCCCACGTGAGTGTCAGTTAACTTATTACTGAGCGCTCTTCCTCTGTTAGCCCACCCTGAGCAGAGTGCCAGATTTATTCTCCTCGACTTTGGCTGTTCTTCCTTGTTCTGTGCCTGAACGGCGGCACAAGCCATTATCTTGGCTTTCTAAGCCTTCCACCGGAGAGGTGATTGGGTCAGCAAAAAGCTTTGCTGTCCATCAAAACTGATTTCTACGTGTCTTTGTGTTCCCGTCTCCCAGCCTCAGGTTCCTTGCCTGTGGAATAACACTTATCCCAGAGTTTGATCTGTGCATCACGCAACAGTACCAGCAAGCAGTAGCCAAGCCTTCATGCTAAGGGGTCTGTGCTATTTCATTTAACTCTCACATCAGCCAGGTAGGCGCTTTGATTCACATTTCACAGATGAGGAAATGAAGGCTTATAGAGGTTAGTCAGGCAAGAAGTCACAAGTTTATCATCTTGGCACTCAGGAGACTGAGATAGGATGACCAGGAGTTCAGGGCCATCCTGAGCTACATAGTGAGTACAAGGCCAGCCTGGGCCACAGAAGATCCTGTCTGGAGGAAAAAAAAAAAAAGTTGTGTTGCTGGAGTCCATGCCACTCTCCTGCTCTGCTGCCTGTGACATAGTCTCCCTGTTGTAGGAATACAGTAAACATACATTAATATCTATGCTGAGTCTAATCTGGTTTGTGCCTTGATGTGAGTCGGCGCATTCTCTGTGGTTTCCCACTGCAGGAGCCTTGCCCCTTACCACTCTCCCGATGCTGCACTTTCCTAAACCTTAACTGCTACACCCAGCAGCTACTTCACAACGCATCTTTGCCTCTCCTGCCAGCACTGGGCATAGTTGGTCTTTCCCTCCTTTTGAAGGTTCCTCCTTCACTCCTGAGAAGCTGCCTCCAGGAAGAGGAAAGGCCTCGGCTTCCCTTTCTTTGTGACTGTTGGCAGAGCATGGGCCTGGGTTCTTCTCACTCTCTACACGCTATCAGATTGGCATCTCCACACCCACAGTTTCCAGTCACTCCACAGTTTGTCCACATCCATATCGCTCCTGAAACCTGGCCTGCAGATCCAGTTTTATGGGGGACATCTCCATAGGGGGATCTCAACAAGTACTTCCCAAGTGGCTTCTCTTCTTCAGTACCCTAATAGCACCACCTGACACCCAGGTCAGAACCTCAGGAGAGTGTTGAGCTTCTCCACTCCTTCACCCATCCTGCACAGTCCTCGGCCAGGACCTGTCCACAACGTCTCCTCCCATCTTCACATCTCTGCCCTTTCAGCATCTCCCTGAACCAACCTGTGTTTTTACAGACTCTTCATACCTGGTCTCCCTCCTTCTCCAGGTTCGCTGCCCTCACCATCCTGCCAGGGTGCTCCACTCGGCTTCCCTGCCATTTTCTCCCCCTGTTTTTCCTCTTCTCTAAGTTACAGGCATCATGGAGTGGGCATAGTCCTGACATCAGATTAGGGAGACATTAACTCAGGAAGATTGTTTTGCTCTGAGCCTCCATTTCCTCACTGGAAACTGGAAGCTGGGATTCCTTCCTCGCTGGGTTGTTATGATGATTAAATGAGATACTGTCTGTGAACTGCCTGGCACGGGGCCCAGCGCACAGTGAAAGCTCAGAAACAGACCCTCTTCTGCTTTTCTCTCCTTTCCTCAGCCTCTCCCTGGAGTGCCTCTTGGAAACACATGCTTGGTAGGACAGAGCCAGGCCTTGGCAGTGCCCTGGCCACTGCTTGGGATGAGGGGGTGAGGTTGTCTTGTGGATGTTCAGAAAGCTACTCTAACAGCCTTCTCCCACCACCTCTCTCCCCGTCCCTTCTCCAGTTGTGGGTTCTGCTCCCTCCCTAGCAGCCCCCTGGTCTGACTGTTCCTGCTTCCACTCCCTCCTTCCTCTGCTAGTACTTGCTCTCTGATGGGCTTGCTTCCTCCGTCCTCCCAGCAGAACTCTCACCGCTCCTCCTCCTTTCTTTATGCCTAGCCTGGATCCACATCTCCCTCTGCTTTCTGAGGCTGCTCTCTTGTTCTTCCACTTCTAGCTCAGCTGCCGTTTATAGCCCCCCTCCTCATCACTGTTGTCTTTCTGGTCCTGCCCATCGCTGGCCCTGGGACAGGAAGTTGAGGGAGGAGGCCTAGGCAGTGCCAGCTCCCCTAGCATGCTTCCCCTTCTGTACCTCTGAGCCACTCCTATACTTCCTCCTGGGGAGATTCTTCCTTCCCTTGTGGTCCCTCTAGTCCTCCCCACAGCCCACCTTTCTTTTCTCTCCCATGTTTCTGCTTGCTCCCAGGCCCTGTAGACACACAAGCTGGGGACAGAAGGGGGGGTTCTGTTAGCGAGAGGGGAATTGACATCACGTTTCAGGCCCCAATGAACAGTCTTGCCCCTCCCCCTCTTAATGAGAACCAGCTGTGGTTCCAGAGGCCCAGATGTGGGGCTAGAGGGGGAGAGCGGGATGGAGTCAGGACCAAGTAACAGGACTGAGGACAAAGTGAGGGCATGTGGTGAGGCAGCACTGGGTGGAAGAAGAGATGTGACAGAGCTAGACAGGAGGGAGGACAGACTGGTGACAGAGGCAAAATGGATAGGACAGACCTGAAGAGGAAAGAAAGGAGAAACAGGAGGAGCGTGTGTTAGGGAAGAGGCAGTGAGAAGCACTGGACAGATGGGAGGCATGGTGCTCCAGAAGAGGCTGGAGAGAGGATGAGACGGTCTCCGGAGAGAGTCTGGAGTTCGAGTTTGGAACTGGAAGCTGTGGAGCAGGAAGTGATGAGGCATAGTCCAGACAGAGGCCCTAGGGACCTGGAGGTCACAGCTGCAGCCGCAGAGCTGACCACGAGTGCCCCGGCAGCATGTGTGAGAGCATGCCTGCGTGTGGGTGGGTCTGCAAGTGTGTGCGCGCGTGCCTGCTGCGTCAGTCCGCGTGAAGTAGACAGTGGGTTTGCCTGGGCAGGGAATGGTACGTGTGTGAGTGTGCTTGTGTGTTTGCTGATAATATGTATGTGTCTCTGTGTGTGAGATCCATGGAAAAGTGGCTTTCTCTGTGCATGTGAGTTATATATGCCTGAATTAATATACCAGTTCGAATAAAAATGGGTTTCTGAACACATGTGACGAGGGGTATCTATATGTAACCTGGTTGTGTGTTAAAGTAAATCTTTGTGTAAAACTGCACGTTGAATGTGTCTCTTACACGTGAGCAGCCTGGCTATGAAAAGCTCTGTGTGAGCCTGTCTCTCAGTGCTCTGAGTGTGCTAGAGTGTGTGGAGGCCTGTGCTCTGTGTGAGCCTTTGTGTATTCAGAGTTGAGAGTGCCCTGGGGGAGTCTGCAGTGGTGAGAGGTCTATGTTAGGTAAGAAGAGGCTGTAGACGTCTGTAATTTGGAAGAAGGGGCTATTTTTACGCAGGGGATCCACCTGGGCCTGGATCCTACCCCTGCAAGTCTACTTCATGCGAACTTTTGTCTCCTACTATTGACTCATCCTATCATTTAGAAAATGTGTTGATCATGTATTATGATCATATGAATGTGAGTAAGACAATCTTCAGCCTCTTGTACAAGTTGGATAGAAAGACAAATCATTGCAATGCAGAGTGCGATAAGAACATGGAACTCATTGTGCATGATCTTCTCTCGCCAAGATCTACTTACCGCTTTCTCTCCAGTGACTGATGAAGAGAGCCAGCCCTTAACCCTTTGCCAGTCTCTGCGCTTAGATCCAACCATTTCACAGATTAACAGTGAGACTGGATTCGAGGTCTTGCTCTTTAAAAATAATGTGTGTATGAATGTGTGGTATATGCACACGTGTGTGTGCAGGCACATGTATGTATGTATGTATGTATGTATGTATGTATGTATGTATGCGCTATCATTCTTCTTGTTCTTTTGAGACAGGATCTCTCACTGGACCTGGAGCCAGGTTGGTGGCCAGCAAGCCCTATTGCTCCTCTTCTCTCTGTTCCCCACAGCACAGGACTTAGAGGCACGTGTATAGATTCTCAAGGGTTTCGTGTGTGGGTTCTGAAATCTGAACTGTTTCTCATGCTTGTGCAGGGCTTGTCCTGCAAGTACGTTTACACATTGACCTATCTCTCCAGGCTCCTTACTCAACCCTTGCTTTTTATTGCTTTGTGAACATGGGAGAGATGAGACTTGCAAGTGTAAGTTAAGGCCACAAACACACCTACCTTCAGGGACTAGGAAGTCCAGGAAAAAAGCAAAATCCATAGACTAGAGGACACACTTCCTTAGCCATAGGTCAGAACTCCAGGGTCGTGGGTTCACATGTTCATGTATGTCATCTCAGTTCACATACCTGTAGACATTTCTCTGAGTGTGCCTGTGTGGGGTGGTGGAGGGGGTGATGTGGAACATGAAACCCTAACCACTCCTTCAGCGCTGATTGCCTGCTCATGATCTGCCTCTACTAAATCCTGAAAAAAAAAAAACAGAGACAAGACCTGTCTAGCCTTCAGGAGCCTCCAGTCCAGTGCAGGACGTGAACACATCAGGACTGCTGAGCAGTGTATTGGCTGTACTAGAAGCCTAACAGAGTACACTGTTGCATGGGGGCAGGGGTGGGGTATGCCAGAGAAAAAATCCACACAAAGTTTAAACTGGATCTTGAATTTTTAATAACAGCCCCATGGATAAGATTTTTGGGAGGTATCTTAGGATGAGAGGATACCACTTATAAAGCAAGAAAGACTCGAGGAGCATATTAACATAAAGTTTGGGAATTCGAACTATGGTGGGAGAAACGACAAGCAGCGAGCATGGAGACACTGGCAGAGCTCAGGCCGCGAAGACACTAATGAAAAGTGGACTTTATGGTGTGGGTCAGAGTCATGCCTAGCGCAAGACACCCCTGAAACTTAAGCCTCAAGCCTGTGCATATGTGTGTCTGTGCATATGTGTCTGTGCATATGTATGTGCCTGTGCATGTGTGTGTGTGTCTGTGCATATGTATGTGCCTGTGCATATGTGTGTATACATATGTGTGTGTCTGTGTTTATGTGTGTCTGTGCATGTGTATGTGTCTGTGCATATGTGTGTGTCTGTGCATATGTGTGCCTTCTGAGGTAGAGGGGCAGCAGTTTCCTGCTGTCAGGAATCAGTGAGAACCCTCTACAGACTGGTTAGGCAAGCATACGGATCTCTCTGGTGACGTGACAATGGAGCAAAAAAGGGTCCAGGTCAGAAGCAGGGAGATCAGAAAGGGGCCGTTGCAGAAATAGAAAGGCGAGCTGGCAGTGCTTCAGCTTAAGATGGTATCTATGTAAAAGGCTAGATCTGAGATGTGCCTGGGTGACGTGGCCAGGCTTTAATAGCAAAGTAGAAATTAAGATTGAAGAAAGGCAAAAACAACCAACCAAACAACAAACAAACAAAAAACTCCCAAAGAGAGCTTCTAGATTTCTGGCTTTGAGGCATGGATGAATGGATGGTGTTGCTGTTCACAGGAAAGAAAAGAGAGATAAAAAATCAGATCGAGGTGATGGCTAGTGCCCCCAGAACTGGGGATTGAGAGATCACTGACAAATAGATTAGACATAAAAATGATTGATATGGTTGAATCAAAAGCATAGGAGTGGGAAAGGCTGCCAGTCAGACTATGAGGATGGCATAAGATGGCCTAGCACAGAGTCCTGAAAGGACTGGACAGAGGAGAAGAGCTTGTGAAGGAGTCTGGGCGGGGCCGGGAGCGAACAGAGAAAAGTGTGGACAGAGATGGTGGTAAAGCCCACAGGAGTGGGTTTCAGGATTCATGGTCAGCGGTGCAGAATGATCCAGTAAGAGGAAGCGATTACCAGCTCAGTGGGAGAGATGTCACAGAGAAGGGGGCCCCTCTGTGGAGGGAGGGAGGTGACACAAAGGGCAAGTGAAGCAGCCTTACAGGGAGGCGTAACTTGGAACTGTCCCCATTCTCTCCTGCAGCTGCCTCCCGTCAGCTTCTGCTCCACCTTGTCACCATTCAGCTCTTGCTCGGGACCCATAAGCCTCCTTCTCCTTGAACTCTAGTCATGTTTGAAACCCTCATCTCCTTGGAGGGTTCCCAGAGGCACCTCCCCTCACTGATTTTATTTCTGTGTCTGACACCTAAGGATGCTTTGTCCAGTTGGTTTTCCACCAGGAATTTGCCCATCATCCTTGATATCTGCGTCCTTTCATCTGCAGCCTGCCTTTAAGCAGTCATCAGACTCTGATGATTCTACCCTAGTCCCCGCCCACACACTTACCCATCACTCTTCGTTTTTACTGCTTACTGACCCTCATCCAAGTTAGCATGGAAACACTGCCATACCTACACTCCTTCCTGTCCTATCTTCACTGTGCTGTGTGTGAGGCCCTGCTCTCTGTGTACACTCGGCACCAATGTAACACCTCACTGGCGATACTTCCCAGCTACCCAAAGACATTCTCAGCCCTTCTTCTAGTGTGGACATTAAGGTCTTCCAAATTCTGTTCTCTCTTCCAGAATTCTTCTGCCCACCATTGTGTAGCTAATACCTATTGATTGTTTGGCTCTTGGACTTGCATGTTACTTCCTCAGAACAGCTCTCCATGACTATGTGAAGTCCCTTCCATCCTCTCGTGCTTCCAAGACTTCCTCATACCCCTATCGGATTTGTAACTAACTGTTCAGCTCCTGGTTATAAGCTTCATGAAACCAGGAGCCATTCCCTTTATTCGTTGTTTGCAGTTGGCACTAAGCTCTTGTAGATTAGAGAGTGAAGTGGGGCTATGGAACACTGGATATTTAAATACTGGTAGAAGCCCTAGAGGATTGACATTTCAAGCGTGGTTACCACATACACGGCTATGGAGGCTAGAGAGGGAGGGAGCATTAGTCCTCAGTGCAAAGAAAAACGTAAGCAAAGGTCAGCTGTTTTAAGTTTAGAAATAGAAAAGGAAAGTTTGTAGGCATTTAGTCCTGAAAAATAGGAGATGGAATAATCTGTTTAGAGATGAAGAAGTTCAGGCTTTGCCGGGGGTGGGGGCAGACTGGAGGAAACTCGGGGTAATCCTGGAGTACAGATTTCCAGGGAGGGATAGAAATGGATGCTCTGCCGCTTGGGCCCCTGCTGTTCCTGTGCATGTCTGAGATTTGGCGTGGTCAAATTCTCAGTCTCTCTGGCCTCTTAATTCTCCCCTTATAATGACCTTTTCCTTCTGCTTTTCTCTTAGGTCAGGGAGCCTGAACTGCAGCTAAAGCCCAAGTTGGATCCGATCCAAACCCTGAAATCAAGCTGGGCTAGGAGTCTGGTGCGGAGCTGGAGCTTCAGCTGGACCGGCCCTGCCATGCAGAAGGAGCTGACTGTTGGACTCTCCTGCCCTGGCATGAAGGGCCTCAGGACTCTGTTACCATTGCTGGTGCTGTTGGGGGCTACAGTGCCAGGAACTTGGGGTCAGGCTGGGAGCCTGGATCTACAGATAGATGAGGAACAACCAGCAGGCACGCTGATTGGAGACATCAGTGCAGGGCTTCCACCAGGCACAGCACCTCCTCCCATGTACTTCATCTCTGCCCAGGAGGGCAGTGGCGTAGGCACAGACCTCGCTATTGATGAGCACAGTGGGGTGGTCCGTACAGCTCGTGTCCTGGACCGTGAGCGGAGAGACCGTTACCGCTTCACTGCAGTCACTCCTGATGGTGCCACTGTGGAAGTTACAGTGAGAGTAGCTGATATCAATGACCACGCACCAGCTTTCCCTCAGGCTCGGGCTGCCCTGCAGATACCTGAGCATACAGCTCTTGGTACACGCTACCCACTGGAGCCTGCTCGTGATGCAGATGCCGGCCGCCTAGGAACCCAAGGGTATGCACTATCTGGTGATGGGGCTGGAGAGACCTTTCAGCTGGAGACACGTCCTGGTCCTGGTGGAGCTCCAGTGCCTGAACTGGTAATTGCTGGGGAACTGGACCGGGAGAACCGCTCACACTACATGTTACAGCTCGAGGCCTATGATGGTGGCTCACCCGCCCGGAGAGCCCAGGCCCTGCTGGATGTGACACTTCTGGATATCAATGACCACGCTCCAACTTTCAATCAAAGCCGATACCATGCTGTGGTGTCTGAGAGTCTGGCCCCTGGAAGTCCCGTCTTGCAGGTGTTTGCATCTGACTCTGATGCCGGTGCCAATGGGGCTGTGACTTATGAGATCAACAGGAGACAGAGTGAAGGTGATGGACCCTTCTCCATTGATGCTCACACAGGGTTTCTGAGGCTGGAGCGCCCACTGGATTTTGAACAAAGGCGAGTTCATGAACTGGTGGTGCAGGCACGGGATGGTGGGGCTCACCCAGAGCTGGGTTCAGCTTTTGTGACAGTGCATGTGCGAGATGCCAATGACAATCAGCCGTCCATGACTGTCATCTTCCTGAGTGCTGATGGCTCGCCCCGAGTGTCTGAGGCTGCCCCACCTGGACAACTTGTTGCTCGAATCTCTGTGTCAGATCCAGATGATGGTGACTTTGCCCACGTCAATGTGTCCCTGGAGGGTGGAGAGGGCCACTTTGCCCTGAGCACCCAAGACAGTGTCATCTATCTGGTGTGTGTGGCTCGAAGGCTGGATCGGGAGGAGAGGGATGTCTATAACTTGCGAGTCACAGCCACGGACTCAGGCTCACCCCCACTTCGGGCTGAAGCTGCCTTTGTATTACATGTCACCGATGTCAATGACAACGCACCTGCTTTTGACCGCCAGCTCTACCGACCTGAGCCTCTGCCTGAAGTTGCATTGCCTGGCAGCTTCGTGGTACGGGTGACTGCCCGGGATCCTGACCAAGGCACCAACGGTCAGGTCACCTACAGTCTGGCTCCTGGCACTCACACTCACTGGTTCGCCATTGATCCCACCTCAGGCATCATCACCACAGCTGCCACACTGGACTATGAACTAGAACCTCAGCCACAGCTTATTGTGGTGGCCACAGACGGGGGCCTGCCCCCTTTAGTCTCCTCTGCCACTGTTAGTGTGGCCTTACAAGACGTGAATGACAATGAGCCCCAGTTCCAGAGGACTTTCTACAATGCCTCACTTCCCGAAGGTACCCAGCCTGGAACCTGTTTCCTGCAGGTGGGTAGGCCCTGCCCACAGCACTGTGGGCAACAGTGGGTCTGAGGGTCACAGAGGACCCCAGGGCAGCAGCCTAGCTTTGCAAGTGTTGACAGTGACTTAAGCCGAAGGGTTTGGTTCTGTTCTGTGAGCTCCAATGGCTGTGTAGGTAGTTAATAAGAAGATGTGGGTAGGGTGCAAGAGTTGGGACCAGAAATCTTGGCAGTAATCTTGATAGGATATGGAAGAAAAGTGTCATGCAGTGTCAGAAAACAAAAGAAACACTCTGCAAACTAAACTGCAGAGATGGAGTTTGTGGCTCCTGTTTCACAAGGGATAGACCAGCATTTACAGAGCACTCTATGCCTAGTCCAGTGTTATGCTCTGCTGGGAGAAACCTCTATCCCTTCCCTTGGACGAGAGCCTTGATGGGACACATGTATTCAAGGACAACGATAAGAACAATCTAGTAAGATCTTAGTGTGTAGAGAGGGAGGGCCTTAAAAGGGACTAGGAAAGAGAAGGGAAGAACATGAACCTAAGGACGCAGTGTGAGGCCATACTGCAGAAATCGTTGGCTACCATGTGTTAGGACTTTACATGGAAAATAAAGGAGGTCTTTGAACTTTGAGTCAGGAAGGGCATGATTAGATTATTTGTTTGCTTTTCGTTTTAAAGTAGCTAACTGGCTTTAAGGGTGAGGGGATCGCTGTGTGAGTGATAAAACACTCCTCAGCACTGTAAGCCCAGCAGTGTGCTCAGAGCTGAGAACAGGAGAAAGAGATATTCCCGTTCTCGGGCAGGACTTGGTCTGGATGGGGAGATACAGCATTAACTAGCACTGTAGAAGGTGATGCATGAAGTGCTTTGGAAGCCCAGAAGTAGTAATGATGCTTTGCTAAATGCAGACAGAGACACTTAGCCAACAGAAAGCTGTTGGATAAATAGCATGATGTTAAGACTACGTTGTTCGGGCTGGTCTCAGTTATATAGATGAAAAGGAGTTGCTGGGAGAGAAGGCAAAATAGTTAACAGTCTAGATCGCAGGCTTTGGCTTTTCTTAAAAAATGTAGGAAGGCCAGCCTGACTTTTGGAAAGATGGCTCTGTTGACCCCATGAAATATAGCTGCAATAGAGGAAACTGAGGGCAGGAAGGTCTCATTAGAGACCAGAGCATCTTCTCGGGGGGCTGCCTGCTGGCCCAGACTTCTAGGCTAGTGCCTGGGTCTGGCTGATCTCTTGCCTTCTGGCCAGATTCTGGATATTTGCCTGCTTCTACTGTCTGGCTCCACCACCCACTCTCACATGTGTGCACTCTCTTGGCCAGGACCAGTGGATTATTGCTTCCAAACTTTTCCTCTCCCAGCTAGTTCCTGAAGCACAAGAGTAACTCTCCAGGTGGTTTCCTAGGGTTTTTGCTGTTAGAAACAATGAAGGAAAGATAAAAATGACCACTGGGAGTTCATAACTGCTACAAAGTCTTAACAGTTGATTTATGCAATGTACATTTATTAAACATCTGTCACATATGCCAGTCACTGCATTAGGGATACAGAATGTAGTAATGAATAAACCCAAATTGAAATAAGCCTTATTTTGCAAAGGAATAGCTTATTGCAATAAGAAAACTTCCATAATGAGGTGATAGGCAGTATGAAAGTTTTCCCAAAGCACAGGGACTTTTGAATTGAGACCTTAAGAGTAAAAGAGAGTTCATGGGACAATCAGACAGGTGAAAGGTCCCAGGCTAGGTGACACATACAGAGGAGTGAAGGAACCTGACTTGTTTAAGGGGTTCCGAGTAGTTCAGTACTGCTGGAACTTGAGATGTGAGATGAGAGGGTGAGACTGTACAGGAGAGCCAGTTAGAGCCGCAGCAAGCCACAGAAACTGTAACACATTGAAGCCATTTATTTATTATTTATTATTTTATGTGAAATAATTGGTGTTTTTACTGCATAGACATCTGTGTGAGGGTGTTGAATGCACTAGAGCTGGAGTTACAGACGGTTGTGAGCTGCCGTTTGGATGCTGGGAATTGAACCCAGGGCCTTTGGAACATCCAGCGCTCTTAATCACAGAGCCATTTCTCCAGCCCTGAAGTTTTTTTTTTGTTGTTGTTGTTGTTTTGTTTTTTTAGTACAGGAGGACTATGATCAGATTCATCTCTCAGCTGGTTGCCAGTATAGGCTAGTGGTTTACAGCTGGGGGCCGTTTTATGTTCCAGAGGAGATATTTAGCAATAGTTAGACATTTTGCATTGTTAGAAGTGATGAGATGCTCCCAGGATCCAGTAGGTAGAGGCCCAGGATGCTGTTAACCATGATGTAATGCACACAGTAGCATCCAGCGTTAAATAAGGGGGAGGGGTGGGGAGAGAAAAACCTAGCCTAAAATGTCAGAAGTATGGGTTGGAGGGTCAGACATCTGTAAGAAGGGAATCAGAATAGTCCAAGGGAGGGATGGCTCAGAGGGAGAGACACACTCAATATAGGGGTGATAATGAAGACTTATTGGATCCCAGGCTGATTGATATTCCAGACAAGGGGAAAGGAAGAACTAACTTCTGGCTTCAGTAAGTGGATGGAAGAGTCAGCAGGTTTGAAAGGATCATGGGTTTAGTGCTGGACAGTTTAGATTTAAGGTCACTGTGGGACATCCAGGTGGAGATGTTGAACAGGCATCTGGATGTACAAGTTTTCAGCCTAGGGGAATGGTCCCCTAAGCTTAGAGCTTATTAGAGAGAGTTCCTGAGGCTGGGAAAGTGAAAGAGGCCTGTGGGATGAAAAAAAGGCCAAGGAAAGCCAGGGAACAGGATGAACAAGAGCAGGCAGAGTACAGTAAGTGGAGAAGGGCCCATTGCGGGAGGGGGGGTAGCCAGTAGGAGGAGAAGTGGATTATTATAGTAGCAAGAGATCAAAACAGGAGGCGCACAAAGGAAGGGTGTCAGGTTGGGATCATACAGTAAATTTAGAGTCTGGTAGAAGGTTCATAGAAAAGGGTCTCTCTTTTGTCCTTGAAATAATGCTTCTGATGAGAGCCAGGGGTCAAGTGCAGATAGGAGGAGAAGCACTGAGGCTTCTAACAGCATGGGAGCGTGGGAGACAGAGATGAGAACCCCCTGAAAACAGTCCGCATTTACCGAGAAACCTCTGAGCATGGGTTCAGGAAATTTACTTTGCCTTGGTCATTTCCAGTCAGTGGCCCCTGAGCCTTTTGGGGGTCACTTCCTGACAACTTACACACACACACACACACACACACACACACACACACACACACACATTGCTGTTTATTGCTTTCTTCCTGCAACAGAGTCAGGGGGCGAGGTGTTTGACAGCTCCTGAAGGTAACTGCAGCTGTGCTACTGCCTGTGGGGACGGATGCAAGGGGGAAGTCCGTAAGGGGGAAGTCCGTCTCCTGGGATATCCGGGCCCAGAGCCACTGGAAGGAGCTGGAGCAGGAGCTGTTTCCAGGGTTCAGCCATGGCAGGGTCTTAATGTCTCTCAGGAGGATAAACAATGCCACAGATCATTTCTGTCAAGGGCCTGGGCAACAATCAGAAATCCTTGGCCAGTTTTCTTTCTGAGCACATTTTCTGGCTGAGAAAGGGAACTCTGCAGCTTCCTCCTGCAACATATCATGACCCTGAGGTCACTCTGCCCACAAAGAACACTTTGTCACTGCCTGCAGCAGTCAGCCACCAGCTAGCCCACTACGGAGAGCCTAGTGTGCACCCGATGTGTAAAACTTAGCGTGAAAGAAAGTTTTGTTACAAAGCAGGGTGATCCAATGCCTATTCAATGTACAGATATGCACAGAACATGTACAGTGTACCTAGACTAAAGTGCATGAGCCACATCCAGAAATCACAGAGCAGACCCTGTAGTGATGGGATTCAACAGTGTAATGAACACTCTCTGTAAAGATCAGACTCACAATCATCTGTAATGGGATCCAATTCCCTCTTCTGGTGTCTCTAAAGAGAGCAACATTTACTCACATATATAAAATAAAGAAATTTTTAAAGAGGGATAACAAAGGAGCACCTACTATTTAAAAACACTCTCTGCACACAAGATTAGACTTAAAATATCGATCTTAGTAACTGTTTATCAACCAATTCTCTGCTGAGTAGGACAGGACGGTTGAAGAGGCTAGCAGAGTTTCCTGTGATCCTCCGGAGTTAGGGGCTGCTGCCCTTGGCACTCGGCTTTGTACTTGGTCCTCATTATATGCAGATTCATAACTATCTGTAAAATGTATTTGTCACCCCAGCTGTGTAGAGACAAGTCGCCTAATATGTAGGTTCCTAGCTTGAGGCTGAGGCAGGTGACATTTCTCATCCTGTGGTCAAGTGAACTTGAGTTCTATTTCAGTGACACTTTTTGTTACACGATTGCACTTTTTACTGGTGATTTTGTAATTCAAAACAGTCCCCAAGTAGAACAGTGGTGTTTTACTTAGTGCAGTGGAAGGCTGTAATATACTTTCTAGAATAAAATGCATGTTTAGATGAGCTTTGGTCAGACATGAGGTATAGTATCTAAGTGCACCATGGCTGCGTCTTTACCGTATTGTGTCTGGGAAGGCAATGCTAATGAATCAACACTATATAGTAAAGTGCCTTCAAACACACATCAAATAAGGTTATCCATTGATGACTGCAGCTGTGCTGCTGCCCACAGGGATTCATGCAGAAGAAAGTCTGTCGCCTGGGATATCTGGGCCCACAGCCACAGTAAAGAGCTGTTTCCAAGGTTCAGCCTTGGCAGGGTCTTATTTGCTGTTTAACAAAAAACAATTGTAACCAGAGCCTCCCAGGAACCTAAGTGGTGGGATCTGGCTTGGGGTTCGGTTTTGGTTCAGGTTCTAGTCCTCTGTGCGTCTCCATTTAGCCCTTGCTTTCTGACCAGCAAGAGGGGGCATCACTTACCTCAGCCTCTCCCCAGGTAACAGCCACAGATGCTGACAGTGGCCCATTTGGTCTCCTCTCCTATTCCTTGGGTGCTGGGCTTGGAGCTTCTGGATCTCCCCCATTCCGAATTGATGCCCACAGTGGTGATGTGTGTACCACTCGGACCCTGGACCGTGACCAGGGACCTTCAAGCTTTGACTTCACTGTGACAGCTATCGATGGGGTAAGTAAACAGACCTTGGCCAAAGAGATAGGAGTAGAGTTCTCACTAAAGTTAGGCAAGGCCTACTGACTGATGGATCCATGTCCCACCAGGGAGGCCTCAAGTCCATGGTGTACGTGAAGGTGTTTGTGGCAGACGAGAATGACAACCCACCTCAGTTTTATCCACGGGAGTATGCTGCCAGTCTGAGTGCTCAGAGTACCCCGGGCACAGCTGTGCTGAGGGTGCATGCCCATGATCCTGACCAGGGGCCCCATGGGCGACTCTCCTACCACATCCTGGCTGGCAATAGTCCCCCACTCTTTGCATTGGATGCCCACTCAGGTGAGGATCCTCCTATCACGAGGACCTGCTGCCAGCATCCTCTCCCCACCTACCTCAATAATTGCCTCCTCTTTCCAAGACCTTCCCCTATTCCTTCCTTTATCTAGTTTTGCTTCTCTTCCTTCTCCAGGGCTGTTGACAGTAGCCTGGCCCTTAGTCAGACGGGCTAATTCTGTGGTGCAGCTGGAGATCGGGGCTCAAGATGGAGGTGGTCTGCAAGCAGAACCCATTGCCCGAGTCAACATCAGCATTGTACCTGGAACCCCCACACCACCTATATTTGAGCAACTACAGTATGTTTTTTCAGTGCCAGAGGATGTGGCACCAGGCACCAGTGTGGGAATAGTCCAGGCACACAACCCACCAGGTATCAGATATCCCAGTACCATCTCAGAGTGACCCTAGAACAGCATACCCCAGGGATCTCTAATACGAAACAGAATGGCACACAAATACCACCTTAATGCCACCAGTTTTCCTGCCAACACCTGCCCCTTTCTGAATACTCTGTGAAGCGCAAATGTGGGACCCGCTCTTCTTGGGATTAGTAGGTGACCCCTACCTCTTTCCTAATGTTTCTCTCTTTCTTTCTAGGTCGCTTAGGGCCTGTGACCCTCACCCTATCAGGTGGGGACCCCCGAGGGCTCTTCTCCCTAGATTCACCCTCAGGGCTATTAAAAACACTTCGCCCACTGGACCGGGAGCTTCTGGGACCTGTCCTGGAGCTAGAAGTTCGAGCAGGCAGTGGACTCCCTCCAGCTTTTGCTGTGGCTCGGATTCGTGTGCTGCTGGATGATGTGAATGATAACCCTCCTGCCTTCCCTGCACCTGAAGACACTGTAATGCTGCCACAAAACACTGCTCCAGGGACTCTCGTCTATACCCTGCGCGCTCTGGACCCTGACTCAGGAGCTAACAGTAGAGTCGCCTTTAGTCTACTTGCTGGGGGTGATGGATTGTTCACTGTGGACCCTACCACAGGCCATGTCCGGCTCATGGGACCTCTGGGGCCTCCTGGGGGACCAGCTCATGAGTTGGAGGTGGAGGCCCGGGATGGAGGCTCCCCACCTCGCACCAGCCACTTTCGACTTCGTGTGGTGATACAGGATTTGGGAACCCATGGGCTGGCTCCACGATTTGACAGCCCTACCTACCGTGTAGACTTGCCCTCGGGCACTACCACAGGAACTCAGATCTTGCAAGTACAGGCCCAGGCACCAGATGGGAGCCCTGTCACTTACCACCTTGCAGCAGATGGAGCCAGTAACCCCTTTGGCCTGGAGTCACAGAGTGGGTGGCTATGGGTACGGGCAGCATTAGACCGTGAGTCCCAGGAGTTATACACATTGAAGGTGATGGCTGTATCTGGTTCCAAAGCTGAACTGGGGCAACAGACAGGCACAGCCACAGTGAGGGTCATTATCCTCAACCAAAATGACCACAGTCCCCGCTTGTCTGAAGAGCCCACCTTTCTGGCTGTGGCAGAGAATCAACCCTCAGGGACCAGTGTAGGCCGAGTGTTTGCCACTGACAGAGACTCAGGTCCTAATGGGCGTCTGACCTACAGCCTTCAACAGCTTTCAGAAGACAGCAAGGCCTTCCGCATCCACCCCCAGACTGGTAAGCACTTAGAACACCTCACAGCCTCATCTTCAGACTGGCAAATATCCAGACTGGGTCCCTAGCCCAGATGTTGGCTATAAGGATCAGGTTCAGCCTGGAGTGTAGCCTCGGTACTTGCCCACATTTCCTAGTCATAGCGAGTTCCCAGGCTCTGCATCCTTAAACATCCCATCACAATCTCCATCTTCACTTCCAGGAGAGGTGACTACACTCCAAACCCTGGACCGAGAGCAGCAGAGCAGCTTCCAACTCCTGGTGCAAGTGCAGGACGGGGGTAGTCCACCTCGTAGTGCCACAGGCACTGTGCATGTCGCGGTGCTCGACCTTAATGACAACAGTCCTACCTTCCTGCAGGCTTCAGGGGCTGCTGGTGGGGGCCTCCCTATACAGGTATGTAAAGCACCAGGACCATGTTCTGAAGTAGTGTAAGAGAGATGGGGAGGGGTTTCCCCATTAAGCCGAGAGGATAGGTAAGAGAGACCACCTCCTGGAACAGATATAAGACAAAAAGAAAAAAAATGTTGTACCTATGTATGATGAAAGCCAATTCTGGGTTATTTTAAGCATTGGAAGAAGACAACTGTAGGCGAGTTGTGTTCCCACAGGTACCAGACAGAGTGCCTCCAGGAACACTGGTGACAACCTTGCAGGCCAAAGATCCAGATGAGGGGGAGAACGGAACCATCCTGTACACCCTAACTGGTATGGAGGCAGGAAGGAGGGAGCCTGGGAGTGATCAGAGCTCTCATGGCCTGCCTTGCTCTGGCTGCCAAAACCTCATCTTCCCTCTCTGCCTGTCCCCAGGTCCTGGCTCTGAGCTCTTCTCTCTACATCCTCACACTGGGGAGCTGCACACTGCAGCATCCCTGGTTAGAGCTGAGAGGCCTCACTATGTGCTAACTCTTAGCGCTCATGATCAGGGCAGCCCCCCTCGAAGTGCCAGCCTCCAACTGCTCGTGCAGGTATGACTGCTTGTCCTAGAGTCCCCTGGTCTGGCCCTCGGGGTCCCCTCCTATAGATCCATATTCTTGAGATCCTTCGACTGTTTGTCAGTCCACCCTGACCACCCTTCCCTACTACCCAAAAATCCAGCACAGACACGCTTTTACACGGATCCTTCTGATTCAGTTTCCCTACTCTGGTATGCAATAGGTGCTTCCCTCAACTCGAATGGTGGAGTCACCAGATCTCATAGAAGCTGACTCAGCGGCAACAGTGCCTGTAGTACTGACGGTTACAGCGGCCGAGGGGCTTCGACCTGGATCCCTGTTGGGTTCGGTGGCCCCGCAGGAGCCAGCTAGTGTGGGCGTACTCACCTATACTCTGGTTGGTGGCGCCGACCCCGAGGGCACCTTCGCGCTGGACTCAGCCTCAGGTCGCCTGTACTTGGCGCGTCCCTTGGACTTCGAGGCTGGGCCGGCCTGGCGCGCGCTCACGGTGCGCGCCGAGGGGCCGGGAGGCGCAGGGGCGCGGCTGTTGAGAGTGCAGGTGCGTATACAGGACGAGAACGAGCACGCGCCCGCTTTTGCGCGCGACCCCCTGGCACTGGCGCTACCTGAGAACCCCGACCCCGGCGCCACGCTGTACACTTTCCGTGCAACAGACGCGGATGGTCCAGGTCCCAACAGTGACGTTCGATACCGCCTGCTGAGGCAGGAGCCCCCGGTGCCCGCCCTGCGCTTGGACGCGCGCACCGGAGCGCTCAGCGCTCCTCGTGGTCTGGATCGGGAGACCACACCCGCTCTATTGCTGCTCGTGGAAGCCACCGACCGGCCAGCCAACGCCAGCCGCCGCAGGGCAGCGCGCGTTTCGGCACGCGTCTTTGTCACGGATGAAAATGACAACGCCCCGGTCTTCGCCTCCCCATCACGGGTGCGCCTCCCGGAAGATCAGCCGCCTGGGCCCGCGGCGCTGCACGTGGTAGCTCGGGATCCAGACCTCGGGGAGGCTGCCCGCGTGTCCTATCGCCTTGCGGCTGGAGGGGACGGCCACTTCAGGCTACATGCGACCACTGGTAAGAGTAGGGCCCGGGATGGGGAGGCGTGGAGGGTGCTGAAGTGTAAGGTAAAGCTGAAGCTGGCTACCAACCACTTTACTGCTGCCTAGGAGCGCTGTCCGTGGTGCGGCCTTTGGACCGTGAACAGCGAGCTGAGCACATACTGACAGTGGTGGCCTTGGACCATGGCTCCCCGCCACGTTCATCCACTCAGCTCCTGACTGTCAGTGTTGTTGACGTCAACGATGAGGCACCCGCTTTCCCTCAGCAGGAGTACAACGTCATCCTTCGTGAGAACAGTCCGCCTGGCACTTCTCTGCTCACTCTGAAGGCAACAGACCCTGACCTTGGTAAGTCCTGTGGGAATGAATTTTGGGAGGGATGGAGTTGGGAGGGAATTGTGAGAGGGATGGAGTGAGGGAATAAAAAGTACACTTATCCTCTGATCGTCCTCCATGCTGCCTCTCCTCAGGGGCCAATGGACAAGTGACTTATGGGGGTGTCTCTGGTGAGAGCTTCTCTCTGGACCCAAACACTGGAGTTCTTACGACTTTGAAGGCTTTGGACAGGGAGGAACAGGAGGAGATCAATTTGACAGGTATGCTGACAGGACCGCCAAAAGCTAGAGGCTTTGTATACAACACAGCTCCTGTTACATTTTGGGAGAGTCAAGGTAAAAGAACTAACTTCTAGCCTGTGGACACTAGTTTTCCAGTGCATACTGTCACCACTAAGCCTTCTATACCTTCAGATTATACTGCAGCCACTCAGCAGAGAAGTATATTGATACTAGCAGAGAGGTTATGTAACTTGCTCAAATTAACAGGATTTGGAAGTAGCAGGGCTGAAAGTTGAGTGCAGGCTTTGATACCTAATTTATTGTCTTTCCTGTCACATCTCCAACCAAAGCTGTATCTTGCATGTAGTCAGCATAAGACATAGAAAGGAAAGAACATTTTCTGCCATATGTTGTGTATGTCCATGTGTGTTCCCCAAGGTATGTTGTGAGATAGACATTTCTGTTTTATATGTGCACCTGGTGAACATGTGTAAACGCTGTAGTAAAGGTTTCTCCATGGCACAGGGTAAGGTACATCTTGCTGGTTTTGTTTCTCTACAGTATATGCTCGGGACAGGGGCTTGCCACCCCTTTTAACTCACATCACAGTTCGAGTGACTGTAGAAGATGAAAATGACCATACTCCAACTTTTGGGAACACCCACCTCTCCCTGGAAGTGCCTGAAGGCCAGGACCCCCAAACCCTTACCACACTACGAGCCTCTGATCCAGATGGAGGACCCAATGGACAGCTACAGTACCGCATCCTTGGTGAGAGGTGTCCAGTGACCACACAGTCAATTATCCTCAAACTTTTTTGGTCTCAGAGACTTAAAACTTTCTGTGTTTGTGATGGCATCTCAACTGTTGCTCAGGCTGGTCTTGAACTCATGAGTGAGTCCAATTTCAGGCTCCAGAGTAGCTGGGATTATATCACTAGCCCAGCTACACTCTGAAGTTTTGAGACCCCTAAAGAGTTCTTATGTAACATGTTCTGGATCAATATTTACTGTGCTTCATATTTAAACTTAGCAAAAAAATTAAATATCATGAAGGAACGATTAAGGCTATCACTTGCAAATTTCTGAATAGGTGTGGGGAAATGTTAGGATTTCAAACATAATGCTGAACAGTGTTGTTTGGTCAACCAAGTAATAGCGTCACACAGCAGCCACAAGCCCCACTTTACATTTGTGAAATGAGAATGAAAAAACTACATAATGTTTTAGGAAAACACTTTGATCTTATATTATATATATTGAAAGGGTCTGGGGGACTCAGGGACCCCAAGATCACACCCTGTGTGTTTATAGTGTCTTTCTTTGCCTTTGATGTTTCTGTTTCTCTTTATCTTTGGGTTTCTTTTCCTTTCTTCCAGGTCCCTTCTACCGCTTGTTCCATGCTGTTATCTACAAAGCACCCCACCCATGAGCTAACATGTACATGTCTGTGTGTTCATATTCTCTGCAGATGGGGACCCTTCAGGAGCCTTTGCACTAGATCTCACTTCTGGGGAGTTTGGCACCATGAGGCCACTAGACCGGGAGGTGGAGCCAGCATTCCAGCTGCAGATAGAGGCCAGAGATGGAGGCCAGCCAGCCCTCAGTGCCACCTTGCTTGTGACAGTGACAGTGCTAGATGCCAATGACCATGCGCCAGCCTTTCCTGTGCCTTCTTACTCTGTGGAGGTACCTGAGGATGCACCTGTAGGGACCCTACTGCTGCAACTGCAGGCTCATGACCCGGATGATGGAGACAATGGCCGTGTGATGTACTACCTGGGAGAAGGTACAGCGGGAGCCTTCCTGCTGGAGCCTACCTCTGGGGAACTGAGCACAGCTACAGCCTTGGACAGAGAACACTGTGCCAGCTATGCCTTTTCTGTGACGGCAGTGGATGGTGCAGCTGCTGGGCCTCTGAGCACTACAGTACCAATCACCATCACAGTGCGTGATGTCAATGATCATGCGCCTGCTTTCCCCAACAGTCCTCTGCGACTCCGCCTACCCCGCCCAGGTCCTAGCCTCAACAAACCAACCCTGGCTCTGGCCACGCTTCGAGCTGAAGATCGAGATGCTGGTGCCAATGCCTCCATTCTATACCGGCTGGCAGGCACACCACCACCTGGCACCACTGTGGACTCTTACACTGGTGAAATCCGTGTGGCTCGGTCCCCCGTGGCTCTTGGACCTCAGGATCGTGTCCTCTTCATTGTGGCGACTGACCTTGGCCGCCCAGCTCGCTCTGCCACTGGTGTGGTCATTGTTGGAATACAGGGAGAGCCTGAGCGTGGACCCCGCTTTCCCAGAGCTAGTAATGAGGCTGTGGTCCGTGAAAATGCACCACCAGGTGGGTCCTGGGTTATATGTGTCAGATTTGAACCCCTAAAAGGCCTGGGGTTAATCATTGACAATGTAGTGACCATAGCCCAGCCAAGACCACATTTCCTCTCTTGTCTTCCCTACAGGGACTCCAGTTACCTCCCCAAAGGCTGTCCACTCAGGAGGCTCAAATGGACCAATTACCTATAGCATTCTCAGTGGGAATGAGAGAGGGATATTCTCCATCCAGCCCAGCACAGGTAAGGAAGAGGAACAGAGGAAGGGGAAAGGCCCCTGGGGGAGTAGGTTCTCTGGGCCAGAGGACTTCTTGGTGGGAGGAGTTGCCCTTCGAGAAAGAGGCTCCAGAACAAGGAAAGGAGCTCTCACTGATGCAGCCCATCTCCCACAGGAGCCATCACTGTTCGCTCAGCAGAGGAGCTCGACTTTGAGACAAGCCCACGGCTACGGCTGGTGCTACAGGCGGAGAGTGGAGGAGCCTTTGCTTTCTCGGTGCTGACCCTGACCCTTCAAGATGCCAATGACAACGCTCCCCGTTTCCTGCGGCCTCACTATGTGGCTTTCCTGCCAGAGTCCCGACCCTTGGAGGGGCCCCTGTTGCAGGTGCGGGGTGTGATGGGAAAATAAGGGACAGGGCTGGTCAGTCTTGCTTGTGGCCGAGCCAGGGTCAGCAATCTTCTACACTCACCAGGTGGAAGCAGATGACCTGGATCAAGGCTCTGGAGGACAGATCTCCTACAGTCTGGCTGCATCCCAGCCAGCACGGGGCTTGTTCCATGTAGACCCTGCCACGGGCACTATCACTACCACAGCCATCCTGGACCGAGAAATCTGGGCTGAAACACGGTGAGACCTGGCACCCGTGGGTCCAAGACCCCAAGTCTGTATGTATTCAAGCCCTGTCTTGGGTTTCTCTCACTCTCCAGATCACACCTTGAATCCCTCCAATGCAAAGCTTTGTCCTGAATCCTCCTTGCCCTTCCCAGGGTTCACTCCTATTTCTAGGCCCTGCTCCCTGACTATGCTCTGTGTCTAGGCTGGTACTGATGGCCACAGACAGAGGAAGCCCAGCACTGGTGGGCTCAGCTACCCTGACAGTGATGGTCATCGATACCAATGACAATCGTCCCACCATCCCCCAGCCCTGGGAGCTCCAAGTGTCAGAAGGTGAGGGTTGAATGAAACAAGACGTACAAAGGGCTCTCGTGGTGAGGATAATTCTACAGTCACCCTTCCCTTGTGTTTTGCAGATGCACTATTGGGCTCAGAGATTGCACAGGTGACTGGGAATGATGTGGACTCTGGACCAGTGTTATGGTATGTGCTGAGCCCATCTGGGCCTCAGGATCCCTTCAGTATTGGCCGGTATGGAGGACGTGTCTCCCTCACGGGCCCCCTGGACTTTGAGCAGTGTGACCACTACCACCTACAGCTGCTGGCACATGATGGGCCTCATGAGGGCCATGCCAACCTCACAGTGCTTGTGGAAGATGTCAATGACAATGTACCTACCTTCTCACAGAGCCTCTACCAGGTACCAGCTCGGTCTGGATGGCCCCATACCTGGGTCTGGGGTTCTTCCTGTTGGAGCAGTAGGACAGAGGTAGAAGTGGCTGGACTGGGCTGGATGTTAGGGTTGATCTTGGAATGGGTGGAGAGTGTCCCATGTTAGGCTGGCTTTCCAGGTTCTGGGAACTGCATCCAAGTCCTCCATCCAGTGGTGAGAAGGGAGAGGGCCGGCAGTTCTTACTCCAGTGCTATGGAGTACGGTTCTAAGCTGGACACCAAGCACAGCTCATGGGGCCAAGCTCCAGCTCATAGGCTACGGGGGACAGTATGACAGCTGGGAAGCTGGCTGTGAATACTCTCTGTTACTCCTCAGGTAATGATGTTGGAGCACACCCCTCCTGGCAGCGCCATTCTCTCTGTCTCTGCCACTGACAGAGACTCGGGTGCCAACGGTCACATATCCTACCATCTGGCTTCCCCTGCTGAGGGCTTCAGGGTCGACCCTAACAATGGTATGTCTTTCCCATAATCTAATCCCTTTATCTTTGACTCTATTGGTTTATGCTTGGCGCTCAGTCCTAAAAATTGGTTACTTCATGATATTATTTCTGGATCTCTGACTCAGGAAGGGCATTCACTCCATCCTATCTTTATTTAAAAAAAAAAAAACACCTCCCTCCTGACTGTGTGTCTAGAAGCTGTTTCCTGAACTTTGAATACCTGAGGATACTGCATGCTGTCCCAGCACATGGGCTGTTCCTACAAGTCTGGCTCCCAAAGCCATTGCGTATACCTGGAGAATAGCTCTTGTTGACACAGTGACATTATTGAATGCTTGTTTCTTTCCCTCCCCTTCTCGTGTCAGGAACTCTGTTCACAACAGTAGGAGCAATGGCCTTGGGTCATGAGGGGCCGGGAGTGGTGGATGTAGTGCTGGAAGCACGAGACCATGGGGCTCCAGGCCGGACAGCACAGGCCACGGTGCATGTGCAGCTGAAGGACCAGAATGACCATGCCCCAAGCTTCACGCTCCCACACTACCGTGTTGCTGTGTCTGAAGATTTGCCCCCTGGTTCCACCCTGCTCACCTTGGAGGCCACAGATGCTGACGGGAGCCGCACCCATGCTACTGTGGACTACAGCATCATCAGTGGCAACCGGGGCCGAGTCTTCCAACTGGAGCCCCGTCTAGCTGAGGTCGGGGACGGTGTTGGGCCAGGTCCCCAGGCTTTGGGCTGCCTAGTGTTGCTTGAGCCTCTAGACTTTGAAAGCCTGACACAGTACAATTTAACTGTGGCTGCAGCTGATCGGGGACAGCCACCCCGCAGTTCAGCCGTGCCAGTGACTGTCACTGTCCTGGATGTCAACGACAACCCACCTGTCTTTACCCGAGCATCCTACCGTGTGACAGTACCTGAGGACATGCCTGTTGGAGCTGAGCTATTGCATGTGGAGGCCTCTGATGCTGACCCTGGACCTCATGGCCTTGTGCATTTTACCCTTAGCTCAGGTGACCCTTTGGGCCTCTTTGAGCTGGATGGGAACTCGGGTGCTCTGAGACTGGCCCGTCCTCTGGACTGTGAAACCCAGGCTCAACACCAGCTTGTGGTGCAGGCAGCTGACCCTGCTGGAACACACTTTGCTTTGGTACCAGTGACAGTTGAGGTCCAGGATGTGAATGACCATGGCCCAGCCTTCCCACTGAGCCTGCTCAGTACTAGCCTTGCTGAGAACCAGCCTCCAGGCACTCTCGTGACCACACTACATGCAATTGATGGGGATGCTGGGACTTTTGGTAGACTCCGATATAGCCTGTTGGAGGCAGTGCCAGGGCCCGAGGGTCGTGAGGCATTTTCACTGAACAGCTCAACAGGGGAACTGCGGGCACGGGTGCCTTTTGACTATGAGCACACAGGAAGCTTCCGGCTACTAGTGGGTGCTGCTGATGCTGGGAATCTCTCAGCCTCTGTCACTGTGTCAGTGCTGATTACTGGAGAAGATGAATATGACCCTGTATTCCTGGCTCCATCTTTCCATTTCCAAGTGCCAGAAGGTGCCCAGCGTGGCCACAGCCTGGGCCATGTGCAGGCCACAGATGAGGATGGAGGTGCCGATGGTCTGGTACTCTATTCGCTGGCTACCTCTTCCCCATATTTTGGTATCAACCAGACAACAGGTGCTTTGTACTTACGAGTGGACAGTCGGGCACCAGGAAGTGGAACAACCACCTCTGGGGGTGGGGGCCGGACCCGACGTGAAGCACCTCGGGAGTTAAGGCTGGAGGTAGTAGCAAGAGGGCCTCTGCCTGGATCCCGGAGTGCCACAGTGCCTGTGACTGTGGATATTACCCACACTGCTCTAGGCCTGGCACCTGACCTCAACTTGCTATTGGTTGGGGCTGTGGCAGCTTCTTTGGGAGTTGTAGTGGTGCTTGCTCTGGCAGCTCTGGTCCTGGGCCTTGTTCGGGCTCGAAGCCGCAAGGCTGAGGCAGCCCCTGGCCCGATGTCACAGACAGCACCCATAGCCAGTAGCTCTTTACAGAAACTGGGCCGGGAACCCCCCAGTCCACCACCCTCTGAGCATCTGTATCATCAGACTCTCCCCAGCTACGGTGGGCCAGGAGCTGGAGGTCCCTACCCTCGTGGTGGCTCCCTGGACCCTTCACATTCAAGTGGCCGAGGCTCAGCAGAGGCTGCAGAGGATGATGAGATCCGCATGATCAATGAGTTTCCCCGTGTGGCCAGTGTGGCCTCCTCCTTGGCTGCCCGAGGCCCTGACTCAGGCATCCAGCAGGATGCAGATGGATTGAGTGACACGTCTTGTGAGCCTCCTGCCCCTGACACCTGGTACAAGGGCAGAAAGGCAGGGTTGCTGCTGCCGGGTGCAGGAGCCACTCTGTACCGAGAGGAGGGGCCTCCAGCCACTGCTACAGCCTTCCTGGGGGGCTGTGGCCTGAGCCCTGCACCCACTGGGGACTATGGCTTCCCGGCAGATGGGAAGCCATGTGTTGCGGGAGCACTGACGGCCATTGTGGCTGGTGAGGAAGAGCTCCGTGGCAGCTATAACTGGGACTACCTGTTGAGCTGGTGCCCTCAGTTCCAGCCTCTGGCCAGTGTCTTCACAGAGATTGCTCGGCTCAAGGATGAAGCTCGTCCATGTCCTCCTGCTCCCCGTATTGACCCACCACCCCTCATCACTGCTGTGGCACACCCAGGAGCCAAGTCTGTTCCCCCAAAGCCTGCAAGCACAGCTGCAGCCCGGGCCATCTTCCCACCAGCCTCTCACCGCTCCCCTATCAGCCATGAAGGCTCGCTCTCCTCGGCTGCCATGTCCCCCAGCTTCTCACCCTCACTGTCTCCTTTGGCTGCTCGCTCTCCCGTTGTCTCACCATTCGGGGTAGCCCAGGGCCCCTCAGCTTCAGCACTCAGCACAGAGTCTGGCCTGGAGCCTCCTGATGACACAGAGCTGCGCATCTAGCTGTGGCCCTGACTGGGCCCCGACCTGGGACACGTCCAGTGTCCCCAAAGCAGGCCCCATTCTCAGCCTGCCCTGGGCAGCCTCAGACCATGACTGGCTATGGGGAGGCCACCACCAGTCCCCAGCTCTCCACCCCAAACTCTTATAGTTGGGACAGGTCCCACATTTCTCCACAGTCCCTTCAGCACTAGGACCACAGAGGGCCTGTTGGTCACTGACCTGTGGCAGATCCAGTGTGGAGAGGAATAAGAATGAGGCAACAGCCTTGGGTTCTCTTCAGCCAAGACTTCCTGCCCTGCACCAGCACCCTGCAATGGAGCTGAGACTTTATTTATTGGGGGGTAGGGGTATGGGGGAGGTCCCTCCAACCTATTTGGGCCCAGCTCTTTCGGGTTCTTCTGACATCCCTGCCCCTGCCCAGAACAAGTGCCAATTCTCACTCTGGAGCCTTAATAAACTGCAGTTTGTATCCAGCCTCTGGCTCTGTTCTGTCAGGGTAACCAAAAGTCACTGGCATCACAGTGTGGATACCTGGCACAGTAGCCAAGGAGGCCCAGAGGGAGGGTGCACATCAGGACATTGGGAGTCGGGTTGGCACTGGGAGCTCGGAAGCCTAGCCTTGGGATCTCTGCAGCTTTTCCCTCTAAGGAGGTCAGGACTTGACCTGCAGTGGTTTCCTGCAGAGACTGAGTTGGAAGCAGTCTAGAGTCCTAAGCCTGAGGGTCTGGAATAAGGTGTGGTGATTATTAAGAACAGGTAAGTGAAGAAATTCCCAACCCTACTCCCGCCCCCACAAAACACACACGTACACACACACCTTGGAACCATGAAATGTCCACATTCATACGAGCTCACATTAGTTGAGTCTTTGCCAGGTCAGTCTTGGCTCCATTTGCTTGCTTTATTGCAATGTCCATTTTTACTCCCAAGTATGAGGCACGTTGTTTTTATGTAACAGTCATTGAATTTTAAGTGAAGAAACCTAGGCTCTGAGAGCTTGTTTTTCTAATATTGTAGAGCCAGGAGCAGCCCATACCTACGGGCTTTAAAGCCTACTCCTTTGTGATTCCTGGAGAGACAGAGAGTCTTGGGCAGCAGGTGAGGAGGAGCCCTGAGCTTATAGAAGCTCAACACAGCATAGAATTCTAATAGCAGCCCCTGCATTTGGGAGGGAGGAGTCAGCAACGTCACTAGTTACTAGGCGGGGAGATGGGGGAGGTGCTAGACCTGCTCATGTGATTTATCACATGACTACAGATCAGCCTGAAGCCACAATGGGACTCCAAGCCGGGTGAGAAATTGAGGTGGGGAGGGTAGCTAAAGGGGATTACAGTAGAGGGATTACGTGTCGTAGAGGGAATACAGTGCGGGTTCCGCTCCTGATGGAACCCACCTGCTGTCCCTGCAGCCTCCTAGGGCTCCTTGCTCTCGTCATCGCCGGCAAATGCACTTACAGCCCTGAGCCGAACCAGCGGTGGATGTGAGTTGATTTAGTACTACAGGTGCCTTCTCCATACCTGTCTGCAGATGCTTGGTCCTAGCTTACCTCATCCTCACAACTGCTTCCAGTACTCACTGTAGCCTTATTCGCCACCCCCTCAGCTTAATCTCGGGTCATTTACCTCCTATGATCCTTATCTGCATCTAGGATTCCACCCGAAGTCTCAATTCTTAATCCCAAACTTTCCATGATCTGGATTTCCCATCTGTGGCCTAACCAAATCATGTCCCTGACCCTGTAGGCTGCCTCCAGGCTGGGTGTCCCTGGGCCGAGTGGATCCCGAGGAAGAGCTGAGTCTCACTTTTGCGCTGAAACAGCAGAACCTGGAAAAACTCTCGGAGCTGGTGCAGGCTGTGTCGGATCCCAGCTCTCCTCAATATGGTGCCTATCAGAAGTCGGGGCAGGAAGTGGGAGGCAGGACCAGACAGGCACTGGCTGGTGCAGATCTTGTAGGGCCATGTTTCTGGTATGACAGACAAATGACAGTAACTGCCACATTTATACACACACACCCCAAAATTTCCACCTGAGTTCTTCAGTCTAAAAACTAAGAGCAAATCTAGGCCTAGTTGCATGAGGTAATAATCCTAGCTACTTGGGTTAAAACAGGAAGTTTTTGAATTCAAGGCCTGCCTGGGCTGTGTAGCAAGATTGTCAAGATTTTTTTAAGAAAAAAAAATTTTTAGAACCTTAGCTAGCTTATTGATAGGGTGCTCACTGACCATATACAAAACCCTAGATTCAAGTGCCAGTAAGATGGTGGGGGTGGGATAGCTGTGTCTAAGAGCACATGATTTATAATCAGATCTAGATTGAAATGTTGACTTCTTCTGACCAGCTAGCAAATGGAGAACTAGCACTTAATGTGTGTATGTGATCATCAAATCATGGTCCTTCCCCTGATATCAAAGCTACTCCCACAGCTTTCTCTGTTGTTAGTTCAAGTCCTGAACTGTCTTTGGATTAATCCACTCTGGTCATCTCTCTTGCTACCCACTCAGTTGTTTATTCTCTTTCCTGGACTACTGCCCACCAGGCACCCTGACTGGTTTGAAGTTTCCTCTTTTGTCCCACTCCCCAGAACACTCCCCACGATATTCTAGAGCATTCTCTATGATGGTCAGGCTGGATTGAATCCTTCCCCTGCTTAAAGTCCTGTATGATGAGGCAAGGGTGTGTTTGTGTGTGTGAATAATGGAGGGGGGAGGGGGAGGGGCATCCTCAGATCACCCAAGAAGCTCCTCACATGCAGGAAAGAATGACTCACCGCTATGTTGTTTAAAATCAACAAGTATGAAGAGCTGAGCTAAATTAGAAGGTTCTGTATAATTGGCTCCAAAAGTTTGGGAAAATCTTTTTGAAGATAAACTTAAAATGGGACATTGAAAGTTTATTAACTTCCTTGAATTTTTTGTGACTGTGGCAATACATGCTGTGCATATTTCCTGGCCATGGCATTTCATGTCTTTTCAGCCTTTTTCTTCCCTTTGATTCCGAATATGCCTAGCCCCTACACAGTCCCCCTTGGGAAGTTTTGATGTCTTCTGATTGAGGTCCAAACAGACAACCCAGAAAGGCCTCAAATGAAGACGAGATCCTCTTCTGAATCCCTGCAGGAAAGTACCTAACCCTCCAGGATGTAGCTGAGCTGGTCCAGCCATCACCACTGACCCTCCGCACTGTCCAAAAGTGGCTCTCAGCAGCTGGAGCCCGGAACTGCCAGTCAGTGACCACCCAGGACTTTCTGACTTGTTGGCTGAGTGTCCGGTGAGAAGTAACGATTGCCCTATAGAATCCATTGTCCCACCAAGGAGACAAAATAACCCAAGTGGGGGAGTCTAGAGCTTGCTGAGAGCCTGTGGATATAGCTAATGCATAAGGAGACGATGACTGGCTACCAAATAAGTGGGACTCAGGCCAACTCCTCTACTCCTTTCCCATGGTTTCTGTTTTCTTACTTCCAGGCAGGCTGAGCTGCTGCTCCCCGGGGCTGAGTTTCATCGCTATGTAGGGGGACCTGCAAAGACCCATGTCATAAGGTCCCCACATCCCTACCAGCTTCCCCAGGCCTTGGCCCCTCATGTGGATTTTGGTAAACCCAATGGGGTTGGTGGAGATTGGGGGAGGCAGATCTATAGGCTTGGAGTCTTTCTGGTAGTGAAGTGGGTGGTAGTATCTGTAAGACCTCCTTAAGCCTGACCCCTTTCCACAGTGGGAGGGCTGCACCGTTTCCCCCCTTCATCATCTCTAAGACAACGTCCAGAACCACAAGGGGTAGAGACTGTTGGCCTGCACCTGGGAGTGACCCCCTCTGTGCTCCGTCATCGATACAACCTGACAGCCCGAGATGTGGGCTCTGGCACCACCAACAATAGCCAGGCCTGTGCCCAGGTGAGCCATGCAAAAAGCCCTGGGTCATCACAACCTCCTCAAGATATCTTTAGTGCCTCACTACCCTGGGCCTCACTCTCTGATCCACAATTCCTGATTTGAATGTTTCCACAGTTCCTGGAACAGTACTTCCGTAACTCGGATCTGACTGAGTTCATGCGCCTGTTTGGTGGCAGTTTTGCACACCATGCCTCGGTAGCAAAAGTGGTTGGAAAGCAGGGGCGAGGCCGAGCTGGGATTGAGGCCAGTCTAGATGTGGAATACCTGATGAGCGCTGGTGCCAACATCTCCACTTGGGTCTACAGTAGCCCTGGTATTGCTGAGAGAATTAGTTGGGGGATGGGAGAATGGGTTGGAGTAGACTGTTGATCTCTGCTTCATTTCACCATGGGCTGAAGGGAGATTCTAGCAACCATCCAATGGCCACTCGTATCCCTTCTTTTAAAACAACTTAGGCCGCCATGAGGCACAGGAGCCCTTCTTACAATGGCTCCTGCTTCTCAGCAATGAATCATCCTTGCCACATGTACACACTGTGAGTTACGGAGATGATGAAGACTCCCTCAGCAGCGTCTACATCCAGAGAGTCAACACTGAGTTCATGAAGGCTGCTGCTCGGGGCCTCACCCTCCTTTTTGCCTCAGGTAACCTTGTACCATAAATTTAAGACTTCCCAACTACCCAAGTGGCAGGATTTACCCCAACTGACCCTTCAGCCTGGTGTCTGACTCTTAATAGGAGCTCAGAGCCTTAACAGTGTGTACTGGCATGACCTGAGAACTCTGAGGTGGCATATACATTTCTTTTCTGGTATATATAAGCCTATACCTCAAGCTCTTCCCAACTAATCTGAATACTTAATATGTCTTTCCCAGGTGACTCTGGAGCTGGGTGTTGGTCTGTCTCCGGAAGGCACAAGTTCCGTCCTAGCTTCCCTGCTTCTAGGTAAATACCTCACTCTTTCACTTGTGACTCTGATGCCACCAGGAGCTGCTATGGCTCAGCCTTCAGCATTACCTGTTGTGTTTGCTGTGCTCCCTTTTCTTCCTGTATATCCCAGGCTTCGAGAGCAGGATATGGTGTTTCTTTTCCTTAGTTGCTAGAGTTTGTTTGTTTTTCATGTAGAAAAGTATACATAATTATCTCCAGCCATGTCTTGAAGGCTTCCAATCTATCAGTGAACTCTGTATACAGGCTTCCATGGTCTTACTTCCTTTTCCAGTAAGACCCAGACCATTCCCACCCACCTCCACACATCTTGGAGGCCACCCATTGTCTTAGTCAGGGTTTTATTGCTGCGATGAAACACCCTGACACAAAAAGCAAGTTGGGGAGGAAAGGGTTTATTTGGCTTATACTTCTAGATCACAGTCCATGATTGGAGGAAGTCAGGACGGAAACTCAAGCAGGGCAGGAACCTGGAAGCAGAAGCTGATGCCCATGGAGAGTGCTTATTACTGGCTTGCTTCCCATGGCTTGCTCAGCCTGCCTTCTTATAGAACCCAGGGATGTCACCATCCACAATGGGCTGGGCCCGCCCTCATTGATCACTAATTAAGAAAATATCCTACAGCTGGATCTCATGGAGGCATTTCCTCAACTGAACTTCCTTCGTCTCTGATGACTCTAGCTTGTGTCAAGTTGACACACAAAACCTACCAGTCAGTACACCCACTATCTGAATACTCTCTTCTCCTTAGCCCCTATGTCACTACAGTAGGAGGAACCTCCTTCAGGAATCCTTTCCTCATCACAAATGAAGTAGTTGACTTTATCAGTGGTGGAGGCTTCAGCAATGTTTTCCCACAGCCTTCCTACCAGGTTTGTGGATATTTATGTGGATGTATGGAGGTTGAGGGTGGGGGATGGGAGGGGGCCTGTCTTCAGTCCAGCGGCTTGCTGAGCAGGCTACTGGCCAATACTCACACTCAGAAATGTCCTTCAGGAGGAAGCAGTAGCCCAGTTCTTGAAATCCAGCTCTCGTCTACCACCATCTAGTTACTTCAACGCTAGTGGCCGTGCCTACCCAGATGTTGCCGCACTTTCCGATGGCTACTGGGTGGTCAGCAACATGGTCCCCGTTCCGTGGGTATCTGGAACCTCGGTGAGAATCAGCTTTGCTGTAAATCCTCTACTCAGGAACTACCCTTACTCCTCCACCTACAGAATCTTGAACCCAGAACCTCTGACTCTTTAGAGACTTCTGATCTTTGCCAGCATCATCCCTCAGAAGTTTGATCCCTCTAAAACCCCGACGTATTCTTGCCTCTTCATCTTGCAGGCCTCTACTCCAGTGTTTGGGGGAATTTTATCCTTGATAAATGAGCACAGACTCCTCAGTGGCCGTCCCCCTCTTGGCTTTCTCAACCCCAGGCTGTATCAGCAGCATGGGGCAGGACTCTTTGATGTGAGTATTGGAGGAAAGAGGGTGGATATTGTCATAGGATATGAGAAGGGCACGTTTGCTATATGTGATCGCCTCTGCGATATGAGTATAAACAAGATGCAGTGTAGGAGTACTGGTACCAGCAGGCCCAGATCTGATGCCAGCATTCCCTCCCAGGTAACCCATGGCTGCCATGAGTCCTGTCTGAATGAAGAAGTGGAGGGTCAGGGTTTCTGCTCTGGTCCTGGCTGGGATCCTGTGACAGGTTGGGGAACTCCCAACTTCCCAGCCCTACTGAAGACTCTACTCAACCCTTAACCCTTCTCTGCCCTGACGAGAAAACAGAACTGATTCCTGAACTAAAAGGGAAGGCTCAGTTTCTTGTTATTCCTCGATGGAAGCCCTGCTGAACTCTGTTTTCTGCTGCAGATAGCTTCTCCCTAACCCTCAAATGCTGTGGGCAGTACTCGACTTCCAGTCCTACTGTGTGGCATAAAACTCAGGTCTCCAAACTTCTACTTTGAGATCCTCAACAAGATGCTGTAACCAGCATATTTTGTCTCACCCCAACCCCATCTCTTCTTCCTCTTTCCAGCTTGAGATGTGAAAGCAGGGTGAGAAGGTTCAGTCTTCCGTTACTGACACTAGCAGGCCCATCCAAAGCTTACTATCTCTGCACTGACCGTATGCTCTGTTTCTCTTTGAGTTTGCTTTTCTGTTCACTGAGATGAGACCTTTGGCTAACCGTTTAGTATTTCTTGCTCTGGCACCAAAGTGCAATGGTCTCCCTGATGTTTTACCCAGTTACACACTTTTCAGGTTTGTTTTATGGGCTTTCTTGTTTGTTTGAAAACAGGTTGGCAGCAATCTATATAACTAGTCTAAGGAAAGTTGAAAACTTAAAATGTTTTAAATATGTTCTCATTGGCAAAATTCCTTAACAAAATAAATAGGTCATTACAAATTTTGCTTTAAATTTTGCTTCAGTGATTTTTTTTTGTAAATTGTTTTTAAATTTACATTTTATTTTCCCCTTCTCAGCTACACTAAAGCAACATTCAGGTTTTAATGTCAACTGTCAGACATCCACAAACATCTAGTTTCTGTGAACCTGGGTGTTTGCTCTTTCCATCAGTCTCCATTCATCCTTTTCTTCAGTAACCCCCTCTGACCACACTAATTGGCCTCCTTTTCTGCTAACTCCAGGGATACTGGTGTTCGTTGTTCCATCCTTAGTTTTTGCTCTTATTTTACTTCCATCCCTTGACAGATCACTGACATCTATACCCACAGTGATTGATACTTCAAATGTCAGATACCTCATTACTTCATCTCCCTCCAGCCCAGACCTAAACTATTTCATCTCTTAGTCTATGATATAATGCCTCTTTCAAACAAGCCAGAAACCTGTAACTCTTAGTTCTCATTTTTTTCACCTCCTTACTAACTTAAACAAGTTTTATTGACTACCTCTCTCATATATATATATGTATTTCAAGACAGGGTTTCCTCTGTATAAACCTGGCTGTCCTAGAACTCACTCTGTAGACCAGGCTGGCCTTGAACTCAGAAATCCACCTGCCTCTGCCTCCCAAGTGCTAGGATTAAAGGCGTGAGCCACCACTGCCTGGCTTCAAGTATATCTTTATCAGCTAGTGTGGTGATGCTCACCTTTAATCCCAGCGCTCAGGAGGCAGAGGCCAGGCAAGCCTCTGTGAGTTTGAGGCAAGCCAGGCCTACATATTGAGAACATGTCTCAAAAATACACACACATGCACAAAATACTACATTACCTTTGAGCCCATGTTCTTTTTCCTCTAACCTGCAGGAAGCTTTTGGGTAGAGGAGAGGCTTCTAAAGCCCCTCAACATCCTTGACCATGGGTAAGTCATCTTCCAAATCAAGCAGTATATTTGTGCAAACCCTTCAAACATTACTGGATAAAAGTCAGGGACATCGAAACCTGCCTTCATTGCTAATGTCTGACACTTGGAATTAAGCAGCTGATATTAGTTCCCCTTTGTTCCTTGCACTGCACCTACATGTCGGTGGGAAACAACCAGACAGTATTGAAATCGTCAATTTGTTCGCCTTCCTTTTCTAGATGATTGCTGCTAGTGTACTAGAATCTGATTCTTAACTTTATATTCCTGGGTCCCAGCCCAGTAGTTGGCAAGCAGAAATTAAATAAATGAATGTTGAATTGCAAATGTGCTTCACATATGACTTTGGCATGTTATTTCTTCAGGGTGAAACACCCGTCTCTACATTTACAGCAGTACACTCCTAGGGCCGTTGTGGGTGGGCGGGACACACACCAAATCCACTGCAACCCTTAAAAGACCGTGAAAGGAAACTACAAAGAATGAAGACTGTCAGGAGAGTGGTAATGAAGTGTCTGATGGACGAGTCCCCAAGCTGGGTCTATGAACCCAGATGAAGTGTGCAGTCCTGGATGCTCTGCGGCCCCACCCGGGCGGGGGAGGAGCCACATCTCACGTAGCTCTCCTCCGCCTTGCAGTCTACACCTAATCAGCCAACAGCCAACTTAAGGTCGCCCGCGGCAGCCTAGAATGGTGGGCGGGAACTGTAACGTCACGCAACGTGCGCCTGAGCGAGCGGAAGCGGAAGCGGCTCTGTTCGCCGCCTTTCCCACCGGCCCCATGAGCTGCAGCGGCTCCGGCGCGGACCCCGAGGTGGCGCCGGCCTGTGCCGCCTCGGTCGCGGGTCCGGCGCCCCCGGTGTCGGCTCCCGCTGCGCTGCCCACTAGCACGGCCGCGGAGAGCAAAGCCAGCCCCGCGGGGACAGCAGGGGGCCCCGGGGCTGGAGTCGCCACTGCGGGCACGGGCCCCGTGGCAGCACGGGCAGGGGAGCCGGCAGAGCGGCGCGGGCCAGGTGAGCGCCGGGCCGGGTGAGGGAGGAGGGGATCTGGGACTAGGTGCCGCGGCAGCGGAACCCCGCGCTTCTCACCTGTGTTGTTGATTCTCCTCCAGCTTCGGTGGCAGCGGGCGGCGCGGCTCCCCCTGAGGGGGCAATGTCTAACGGGGTTTACGCCCTACCGAGCGCGGCCAACGGAGAAGTGAAGCCCGTAGTGTCCAGCACACCTCTAGTGGACTTCTTGATGCAATTGGAGGATTACACACCTACGGTGGGCCTCCCACCTGAACAAGGCCACCGGCCTCTCTGTCATGCCTTTCAACCACACCTTCGTGCTTTCAAGTTTTCTCTGCTACGAAGCTCTTTATTTCTCCTTCCCACCCAGCGCATCAGTAGGCAGAGCTAATACTGACGGCTGTTTGATTTTATTTTTCAGATCCCGGATGCTGTGACTGGTTACTACCTGAACCGTGCTGGCTTTGAAGCTTCAGACCCACGCATGTGAGTAAACTCAGAGCAGCTTGGACTGTAGAGTGCTGGAGTTTGCTAAGTAATCTCATTACCACCACCCCCTTCCTCTCTAGAATTCGGCTCATCTCACTAGCTGCCCAGAAATTCATCTCAGATATTGCCAATGATGCCCTACAACACTGCAAAATGAAGGGTACAGCCTCTGGCAGCTCCCGGAGCAAGAGCAAGGTGTGAGAGGCTCACCTTCCACAGCAGTACAGGCCTGACTTATCCTGAAAGCCCTCTGGGGAAGCAGCATCCTAGGGGAGGTATTGGGCCTACTCAGGTTCACCCACAAAGGACTGGAATCTGGACTTGCTGTGCTCAGCTGGTGGTCTTCCCTCTTTCCCCCAGGACCGCAAGTACACCCTAACCATGGAGGACTTGACCCCTGCCCTCAGCGAGTATGGCATCAATGTGAAGAAGCCGCACTACTTCACCTGAGCCACCCAACCCAGATGTATTTGTCTTTCCTTCTGTCTGCACAGGAGCCTGTTTTCATAATAAACTTTATTGTGACAGGCGGGGCTGATCCCTCCCATGTTGGGAGACATCCTGTGGCAAGTGACAAAGCTCTGAGCCCAGCCCCTTTTGGGGCTACAGTGGTAGGGATGGGAGCAGGGAACAAGCCCCATAACTGGGGTAGTACCATGATTAGAGACAGGGGAGGCAACCAAAGGCCTTTAGCTTAGGGGAAGTACACTCCCCACGCCATGTTTTGACACTTCTTTAGTTTGGACAAGGACCTTCAAGTCCTACTTGTCCTGCATCTTCTCCAAGATAGGCACAATCATGTCAAACTTGGGTCGCTTTGCAGGGTCTTCATTCATGCAAATCTTCATGAGCTTACACACATGGGGGGAAATGCCTGGTGGGATGGTAGGCCGAAGGCCTTCCAGTGCCACCTGCAAATTGTAAGGAACAAGGTGAGCTTCAGAATTTGAGTTTATCATATGTGCAAAAGCCTTTGACCCTTGAGTGGTAAGATTACTAGTTATCTGTATAAACTGCGGGAAGAGTTTACCATAGTGACTGTCAGCACCACCACCCCTATACAAGTATCTACAGATCTATGCTCACCTTCATTCCAATTTCCATATTAGAGAGGTCAGCAAAGGGCACCTCTCGTGTTACCAGTTCCCACAGAAGCACTGCAAAACTCCACATATCAGCCGAGCGTCTGTTTGTGTCTTCAGGCTTCTTTTGCAGGGCTAGAAGGAATAAGGTTTATTACTCCAGCTGCCTAGCCTGTCTAGTCTGTGCCTCTTTTACTGTTACTGAGCTGGTTCTTCTCAATTTCCCATATGATGCCTTTACCTACCTTCAGGGGCCACCCAGGCAGGCGCATACATGCGCCCAGGGCACTGGAAAGAAAACTTAACATCAGCCATGCTGATTCGGGCAGTCATGTCTTCATCGATCTGAGGAAGAAAAGTTGAATTCAAAAAGGTGGGTTATATTCTAGACCAGCAAAAGGGCTTTGGGGACCAGAAGTAAACTGTGGTCTCACCATTACACTGCGGCTATTGAGTGCGTGCCGAGGTATGAGAGGCTCTAGTGTGTGAAGAAAAGCCATGCCTCTTGCCATGTCCAAAGCAAACTTCACAGCTTGGCTCTGGTCCACAACAAAATCTAACAGGAAGCAAGAATCATTAGTTTATAGTCTCCAGGCCCTATTCTAGTCCCTCCCCAACAAGACCAACATCCTTACTGGTGCCTTCGTGTAGAACGTTGTAGAGAGACCCATACGGCATCCAGTGTGTGATGAGGGTTGGGTGGGGAGCTGGGGGAGCCTGGCAAGCACCTAGTACTGGCAGCACATTTGGATGTGAGAAAATCCTGGGAGAGGAAAAGAGTGGTGAGACCCAACAGCGTTTCACTTTTCAGTACTATTTGGGGTTCCTTGGAAACAACAGCTTCCAATTCAGGTGACCCACCTGAGCCTGGGACATTCCTCATTGAAGTCCCTGCTTTTCCTTGTACTCCAGTCTCGAACCTTCAGCACCTTCACAACAATATCATTGCCCTGCCAGCGGCCTTTCCATAGCTGAAGGACAGAGGTTAGGAAGCATTAGCTCAGGCTGTACCATTTCTTTTCTACTAATTTGAAGAAAACCTTAATTAGGGATACAGAGTGGGCAGTTTGTGGGTGTTAGGGAGAAAAAAAAAAAAGAGTGGGGAATCACCTCTCCAGAGTGATTCTCGTTGAGCTTTGCCAAAAAGTTGAGCTGTTTGAAGTCAATACCGGAGTGTTTGTTCAGGGTCCCATTTCCTGAGAATATGAGCAGTTCAGGTACTCACCTTCACTTTAACATGACCCCAATAGCCCAGGAATCTTGTGTTGCGGCCCCTCCCCTCCACAGTAGTGACTCACGGGGCCTTGTGCGAGTGGTCCCCTTCCAGAATGTGTCCTTGTATGGAATACGGTTGAGATTCTGGCCCATCTTCTCTGCCCGCTCTAGAGAAGAAGAATGGTCTTAGCCTTAATTGTGCTATGAAGGGAGGAGATGCAAGGTGGGACAAGAGGCAAGCTGGGGTAGATAATGAACCTCGGAGAAGCTCTCTGAGGGGTGCCTTGGCTTTGTCCACAGGCATCTCTCCATACTTGTTGCAGATGCTCACAAGAGCCCCGTTAGCCACCAGGTCCTGAAAAGAAAATTGTTCAGGGGGCCAGTCACAAACAAGCATGAACACACAGATGCAGTACACGATTCTGTAAATGTCACACAGTAGGACTGAGAATGGATTGATGGTTCCATGATCAGTTTGCTTCCCACTCATCATAGGACTTGGGGTCTGAGTACTTACCTCTGCCACCTGGTCTTGGCCCCAGAAACACGCATAGTGAAGGGGCACATTGCCATGCTCATTCACTGCATTGATGTCAGCCTTGTATTGCAACAGCTGCGCCCCATGGCCAAGAAAAGAAAAAAGGCAGTCAGTCCCTCTGAAATACTTGTGTCCAGAAAGAAAAGAACACAAAGGAAGAATAGCATACATTCTTCACATGACAGTGCCTGTTACTGGCTTCATAGTGTGTATGTGAGATGTGGGTGTTGAAAGGTTTGCAAGTACCTTCTGTACAATGTCACGGTGTCCATGACTAGCTGCCAGATGCAGGGGGGTATCATCCCCACGGTTCATCACATTGATCCGTGCTCCCCGCATGATCAGCATTTCAACCACTGCAGAGCGGCCTTCTCGGCAGGCCCAGTGTAAGGGGGAGAAGCCATGATCATCCCTTTGAGAAAAGGACATAGACACTAAGCTGGAGTTGGGAAGGACAAAAGCGTTGACTCATGGGGGAAAAGATTCTATAGTCACTGAGAAGGCTTGCCTCTTTAGGACTTAGCTCCTACTCATGTTGCCAATTCCTAAAGTTCAGATTTTCCCTTGAGCTGCACACCCAATCACCTAGATGTCCCAGCAACTGTAAGGGTTATCACTTTAACCATAACTCTTTCCCTAGCAGTACTCTGTTAGGTGATAGTACTACTCTTCCTGGGTCCTCTGGCTTCCCTACCTCTTTGTCTTCCTGTTTGGTAGTGCTAAGAACCATACCCAGGACCTCATATACTTGACACATGCTATACCACTAGGCTTTATCTCCAGTCATACATCTTTAATAACACCTATAATCCTTTGTTTGCATTGCTTTTTGTGCTTTATTTCCTTACTGTAGAGTTACACTGACTGGATTGTAAGAACCTGTTAATGTGAGCTGTCTTGCCTGTTGAGTCATATATGCTTGAGGATGGGCTGAAAGCTGATGTTCTATGCAGGTTGATAGGGGAGAAAGCATACTAGAGAAGACAGGCTATAACTTAGGAGAGGAGACGAGCTTACTTTTGGCTCTGTTATTGAAACTAACATCTAAAAATGGAATGGAATTAAAATGTTTTGGAGGGGTACAATGACAAACATGCTTTTGATTACTGATGAGGCAGATAACCACACAAACCAGAATGTTCCTATTTACCAACCCAAAATTCACAGAGAAAAATGCAAATGGAAGCTTTTGAATAAAAACTGTATCTGATTTATATTTTCATCCTTTGAGGACATATATTTTATAAAGAGAAGTGTACAAACAAAACAACTGGATGGGCTGGGTCAAACTGACAGCCTGGAGCCATAAAAGGAAATTCCCTCCAGCCTTGGGATGCAGATCTGAGGGGCGGAACAGGGGGCGGTCTGTGGTCTAGGCCTGCAGACTCCAGATGCTTTAGTGCTGTGGTCACTTCCTGTGAGGGGAGCTGATCCTGGTTTGGTCACCCAGAATCCCTCAACAGCTGAAGGAGTATGTAGTTTTAAATTACTGTTCCTCTAGTTTGCTCTCATCTGTTAAACTTGCTATCAGTCTTGCCTCCCAGATTTCACGTGTCCTGACAGAAAAACTTCCAGAAGTCTGTGGCCTCAGAATAAGCCCAAGCTTGAGGACAAATGTAAATGTTTTTCCCACTTTCATCTCAGGGCCTGGATTTCTATCTCAAGAAAGCCTTCAGGGAGTTAGCCACTTCCAGCACCCAAGCCCTGTCCCCTCAAGCCACCATAGCTTTCTGCTTTCCCTAATGATACCCTTCACCTTTTGACAGCAAGGAGTCTTCCAAGCCACTCCCACTGGACAACAGCCTAAACTTATATTTTCTTACCAATAAAACAGGACAGCTTAGTGTTTACCAGAGCACACAAGTTATGTGAAAAAAAATGAAACAAATAACTTTGAATATAACAGAGAAATAACACAACCTAATGGAAGCTGGTGAAACCTGGCCTAGGATGACAGATGAACCTTTCCAACCTAAAAAAAAAGTACACTCTTCTAATCAGATACAGTGGCAACAAATGGAAATCCCAGCACTCAGGAGGCTGAGGCAGTAGGATGGAGAGCTGTAGGCAATTCTGAACTACATGACACCCTGTCTCCAAAAGCAAACCTAAACTACCTACTAAACTCCCCCAACACTGCATTTCTTGCTTTCATCTACCAGTCAACATTTTAGAAAGTGTTCACATTATCTGTTTCCTCACTTCCCGTTCACTTTTCTCCCTGACAGAAGCCTGCCATCTCTAGGGTGTAGATTATGTCTAATTCAAAGACTCTAGCACCGACCACAAGTGGTGTTCCTTATTTGAAGAAACCCAGTGTAATGCAGTTTCCTGGTACTTATCTGCAATAGCATTCAAAAGATCAAATACATCCTAAATGAAAGTTAAATGAAGACTTTTAAAATGCTCATCCATGCTCTTTAACTTCTCAGTAGCCTACAATTAACCATTCTTCTTTCTAATCTTAATCCATTTCTTATTTCTCCTTCAGATGGTTGTTCCCTGTCAGCCAGGCTTCTCAACCTCTGCCTTTATTTTCTATTCTTCTGAGGTACTATTTTCCACATAAATGAATCTTCAGGTACCATTTAAATGCTAATTTGTGGTATCTTGGTCTCCCAATCAGACCTCTCCTGAACTTCAAATCTGCATGATCAACAACCTGCCAAGCATTTTCAAGTCACTGTAGTGTCAGTCCATAATGGAACATCTGCCAAGTATCCAAATACCCAAACCTAAACCTCAGGTCATCTTTGACAACCCCCTTTCACTTCCCATACCACCTCAATTACTTCATCCTTATGACTTTAGGGCTCTCACCCTTAACCCTGTCCCAATTCTTGTATCCAAAACATTATTTTAAGGCAATTACATCCAGGGTGACGCCTGACAAATAGGCAGTCTCATCACTACACAGCTTCAGAACTTTAGACTTCTAATGTCCTTTTCCACTTCGACCCAACGCTCTAGGGCGCAGAAACTCATCCTCCAACCACATGTAATTCCAGACAATTTTCTGGCACTCTAGTCTGCTTTTGACACAAGTTCATAGAGCCTGCAAGTTCCCGATTGTGAAACTTAGTTAAAAAAAAAAAACCCTCAGACAGGTTCCTCTGTGTAGACCCTCTTCCATCAACAGGCTTTGCTTGTCAGTATTCCTTACACTGGATAGCAAAGTCAGCTGCCCTCGCCCGACAAGAGCACCCCAAGTAGCGGAGAGTGGACTTCTAGGCGTCCTCTCGCACAACGCTTCAGCTCACCCCTGATTGAGGTCGTTCTCTGTGTTGTCCAGCCACAAGCGCACCGCCACCGCGTTGCCCTCCCGGCACTGAGTGAAAATGTCGTCCATAGCAGCGTCCCGGCACTGAGACCCCGGGACTGGGGAAGCCTCGGGGGACTGCGGGAGAACAGAGACAAGAGAATGACTCTAGAATCTCTGTTCCCTCAGGACAGAGGTGTCAGTGCTGGGATGGGGAGCGTCGCGAGAGGGACAGTGGTTCTCTGTGAAGGGCTTCGGGCAGCGGACGACCCCTGGGCTCGAGGAGCAGGAGGATCTGGAGGTGTAGGGTAGACTTTGCTAGTTTCCTGAGTTGGCGTCTGCCGGCTCCGAGTACTGGCCCTCGAGCACGGCTTGGGGGGAGGGGAGGGGCCCAAGCTGCAAACACCCGGGGGAGGGGGCAGGGGTCCTTGCCGGGCAGCCCCGGCTCAGAACTGCTGCAGAGATCGCAGAGACTGGTTTGCAAGACCAGCGTGGGGCAGGGCGCGGAGTTACTCGCACTCACCGGGACTCGGGCCGCAGGCGCCTTCTCGGGGGAACTCCCGTCCGGCCGCGCCCGCCGCCCGGCCCCGCCCCGGCCCTCTCCGGCCAGAGCGGGCGGCGGTCCCTCCCTTCCGACCTCCTACTGCCTCTCTAGCTCGCCAGCGGCTACACTCGTTGGTTCTTCGCTCCGCGCCGGCCGCTCTAGCTACCACAGAGTTTCACTCGGTGGCTTCCGGCCGGGTGTGGGCTGGCTCCAGCGGTAGGAGTCCCTGACGCGCGCTGCACGTGGGCTCCTCCGGCCCTGCGGGCCACCGGTATGTTCGAAGAGCCTGAATGGGTCGGGGCGGCTCCAGCCATCATGGGCCTAGGGCCCGCGACAGCACAGGTTCGGCCGGCGACTGCCCCACCAGTTAAGGTGAGCGGCCCTGCACTGGGCTGTTTTAAGGAGGCGAAACTGACCCTCCCGGGGTCGTGTTGGGTAGAGGGAGAACCTGAAATGTTATCGTGGATCCGGGTTGTGAGGGAGTTAGTCATGATCTGAAGATCCGGATAGTCCAGATAGGAATGCGGGATTCGGAGTGTGGAGCGCAGAGCTTGAAAAGTTAAATAAGTTTTTTGTACACTAAGGGTGGAAATCAGTGGAGTTGTTTTAGCAGTGGAGTGGTTTCTCCAAGTTTTCTCTCACCTGGCATCACTTTATATACTTTAGATCGATTCCAGGGCTTCACCATGGTAGACAGGCATTTATTACTGAGCTGAATCCGTAGCCTTGAAAGGGTTTTTAGTTGCAGTGTAGAAAGTATATTAGAGAGAATCAAGGCAGGTGACAGGGAAGATTATCAGAATCACTATTCAGTGGAGGCTCAAGGAACCCAGAACCTCTAAGGTAAGGGTCTGACTGAGGATCAGCAGCAGGGCTTGAACCCCAAATCAGCTTCATGTAGAACAAGCCTTTTCCTTTGAGCCTCATCAGATGTGAGGATTTCTGTATCCCCTTAGGGTGTTCCTGACCTTCAGTCAGCCCTGGATGATCTGTTCATTTCTGTAGTCTATTTCTGCTTGTCTGTGTGCAGCTTCTCCCCAAAAGGCTATTCTCTCTACTGCAGTTAGAGACATCTTTAATGGACATGTGTGATGCTATCTTTCCTGTTTCAAAACAAAAAACAAACCTCTGCTGCTCCTAGAATGCTATTGGTGGGAGGCAAAGATGGCTACTGTCTTGCCTTGGTCCTGTTTGTGTGCTTAACACATTCCTCTAAGGAAATCAGCGGACAATACTTTACACATTTAGAAAAGTAGGATGGGAACATTTTTTGCCCTCCAGCTTCCCAGAGGTTGGGATTGCAGCCTGAAAGTTCTGGGCTTGGCCAGCTTCACAACAAATGCATTAACTTTGGCTGGGAAGAACCACCAGTAGCTGAAGCCCATCTCTCCTTTCTTAACCTCTAGGCTTCATCCATATTCATATTCATATTCTCTCTCTCTCTCTCTCTCTCTCTCTCTCTCTCTCTCTCTCTCTCTCTCTCTCTCTCTCTCCTATCCCTTGTTTGCTTCCAGGGCCGCAAGCGCCGCCATCTCTTGGCCACATTACGGGCCCTGGAAGCAGCATCTCTCTCCCACCAATCCCCCAGCCTACCTGGCAGTGACTCTGAGGAGGAGGAAGACGTAGGAAGGAAGAAGAGACACCTCCAAAGGCCCTCGCTTGCCAGCATCTCAAAGGAAGTAGTGAAGAAAAGAAAAGGGAAATGTGAAAAACAGGCGCCATCAGTCAGTGACTCTGAGGGGAAAGAAGTAGGAAGAAAATGCCACAGACAAGCTCCTCCTCTTGGTGGGATCTCTGCTGGAGAAGAAAAAGGAAAGAGGAAATACCAGGAATACTCCTCTTTACATCTAACCCAGCCCCTGGACAGTGTTGACCAAACAGGTACCAGTATATGTTAATATGGGGGCGGGTGCCTATTACCTGACTGCATAGATGACAAAGGTCTCTCTTTCTTTCTTTCTTTTCTTTTTTTTTTTTTTTTTTTTTTTTTTTGGTGTTTCAAGACAGGGTTTCTCTGTGTAGCCCTGGCTGTCCTGGAACTCTCTCTGTAGACCAGGCTGGCCTCAAACTCAGAAATCTGCCTGCCTCTGCCTCCCAAGTGCTGAGATTAAAGAAGTGTGCCACCACTGCCTGGCCAAGGTCTCCCTTTCTTTTGCATACACACATACACACACACACCATGGCCTGGATGGTAAGAGGCACTTTTATCCAGGCTGCAGACTTTGTCTTAAGGACAAGAGGGTAGCCAGGATGACTTGCTATGCCTCAGAATTTAGGGGATCAAGCCTCAAATGCCTTCACATCTCCTTCTCTGCAGTTCACAATTTGAGGACGAGTACTGCTACAATTGACCCACCTAAGCCAAGCCCTGAGTCTACATCACCTAACTCCTCACACACCTTGAGCCGCAAGCAGTGGCGGAATCGGCAGAAAAATAAGCGGAGACACAAGAACAAATTTCGACCACTTCAGACACCAGACCAGGTTCCCTCCAAGGCTTCCATAGAGGAGACTGAAGTACCTCCTGCTCCAAAGTCAGACAGTCAAGAGACTAGAGCTGGAGCCCTGCGAGCACGGATGACACAACGCCTGGATGGGGCCCGATTTCGCTACCTTAATGAACGGTTGTACTCAGGGCCCAGCAGTGCTGCCCAACGCCTATTCCAGGAAGACCCTGAGGCTTTTCTCCTTTATCACCGTGGCTTTCAGAGACAAGTAAAGAAGTGGCCACTGCACCCGGTGGACCGTATTGCCAAAGATCTCCGCCAGAAGTAATGGAGGGGTGGGAGGTGCTGTGGACTAGGAGAGGGTGGTGTTGGTGATCAAGACTTTGACCAGACCAGTAAGTGACCCGCCCCTCCCTTCCACTCCCAGGCCTGCGTCCTTAGTGGTAGCTGACTTTGGCTGTGGAGATTGCCGCCTAGCTTCAAGTGTCCGCAACCCTGTGCACTGTTTTGATTTGGCTTCTCTGGACCCTAGGGTCACTGTATGTGACATGGCCCGGGTAAGCCACTCTGTATATGGCCTAATCGTTCTTTCTGGTCTTCCCATCTGATTTTCAAGTTCAAGTATTTGGTGCTGAATTTCCTCTTCCAACACTGTGTGCTCCATTTAACATTCTTCCTCATCAGGTACCTCTAGAGGATGAATCTGTGGACGTGGCTGTGTTTTGCCTTTCACTAATGGGAACTAACATCAGGGACTTCCTTGAGGAGGCAAATCGAGTGCTAAAGCCAGGGTAAGTCTCTAGAACACAGGTGATTTTGACGTACGTACATGTGTCTACACCTTTACACATGACTTCCTCCTTTTCCCAGGGGTCTTCTCAAAGTAGCTGAAGTCAGCAGCCGCTTTGAAGATACTCGGACCTTTTTGGGGGCTGTGACCAAACTCGGCTTTAAGGTTATCTACAAGGTGAGGGGGTCCCCAAGAAGTCTGCCCTTGTTCTTAACCTTTTTCGGAAAATGGTGTTCAGGAAGGAGGCTGTAAAACAGACTGGCGTTTTGCTTTTTCAAGACAAAGCTCTGGAAGAAGCTATGAGACGCTCTCCGAGCAGGAGATGCTCTCTGAGCCGGGGAAACACTGAGACATGAGGTTGGAGTAGAGATTTGTAACTCATTGCTATTCTTTGCTCCTAGGACCTGACCAACAGCCACTTCTTCTTGTTTGACTTTGAAAAAACTGGACCTCCTCGAGTAGGACCCAAAGCCCAACTTTCAGGCCTTAAACTTCAGCCTTGTCTCTACAAGCGCAGGTGACCAGTGGACACCCATTGAAAGGGGAGAGCTCGGACTCCAATCTCAGAACTCTGAAGACTGTACCTACCCAGGCTATGAGGCAGGATCTGATACATCACACCCTCCTTCTATTCTTACACAGAAGTAGTAAAGCCCACAGAAGGGTAAAGCCTCCAGCTCAGCTCCACTCTAATGGAGCTCTCTTGGCTACAGAGAGCATGAAATTACTTGGGCAGGCTCAAGAATGAGGTGTTTATTGTGAGGGTATAGATGGGTCTGGTAATTGTCGGCCTCTTCAGGTATCGTGGAAACTAGTCATCTGAGAATTGATAGCTCTCTGGGTTTGGTTTGTCTTCATCTCTCAGAAGGCATGTGGGCTCTCTGCTGTGTTGTCTTCTGACCTGTATTGTCCACCTCTACTCAGCCATAGTTTCTGCTCCTTCAGCTTCAAGACTGCAGACTTGGGGCTGGGAGTTATTTAATTTCTTTGTTTCTTAGATCTGGGAATCATTTAATTTTTTTCTGTGTTGTTGTTTGTTGTTGTTGTTTTGAGACAGCATCTCACACTAGTCCAGGCTGACCTCAAACAAAACAAATGGCAATCCTCCTGCCTCAGCCTCCTGATTATTGGGATCACAGGCATGAGCCACCATATTCAGTTTAAGAAATCATTTACTTTCTGAATATTCCATTTCTCATTTGAAAAACGTGAAATCTTGTCTTACAGTGTGTTGTATGGGTTCACTGAGGAAAGCTAGAGCTGGGACTAGTAGGAGGTGCTGAATAAACAAGCTGTGGCTATTGTGTCTTGTTGATCTTACTGTTCTTTAATAAGCACCCCTAAGCAGGCTTAGAGATCGAAGAGTAAGTAATTTAGATGTGCCCGAAGAAGATTGGGAGAGTTTGATAAAGGCATGTAAACAAGCTTATTTGCTATTTAGAGACTTAGTGCATTTGAAGCTTTCCTTGCTTGGAAGGGGGTAATAAAGAAGCTGGATCTCTGTTCAGTAGCAAATGGGCTGCTCATTGGCAAAGTCTGGCCATGGTACCTACCTTTCATGTCCTAGGAAAACTACAAGTACTAAATATATATAAGTTCTTAAAGTAGTGCTGAGGGAAGGTGAGCTAGGCTGGCATGCTGAGCTCATTGAGGAGGTATCTGCCTTGAATCCAGGTATATAGGCTTGTTTATAAATTCCTGAGAATAAGACCCGGGAGATCCCTCCAGGAGCAAATAGGTCTCAGGACTCTGAACCAGTTAGATGTCTCTAGCCTAAAGGAATAAAGGTTTTGAAAAATCCCAGAAGGCATGTTTGGAAGCTGGACTATGAGGCCAACCTTAGTCCACACCATACAGTATCTTTGCATGTGGTATTGCTGCTGAACATGCATTTTGCTACCAAAGTTTACTCATCTTCCCAAGTAGCTTAACAGAGTCATAAGCCCCGTCCCCCAAAGCATCTATATTCCCAACATACTGTCTGCAAACTGTTTCTTAGCATTCAAGTACTATGTTGTGGGTGTTTTGTACGTTTCACTGCAGACTTCTCAAGCCATATTTATTTTTCTATTTCCAGAGTTTGTTGACTTTTTTACTTGTGTGTGTGGTGAGTGGTATAAAGGAGTAACAGTTAACTAAAATTGATATAATAGGACTGTTGTAGAAGCCAGGTCTGGGCTTGGGTGCTGTGAGCTAGGGCTGGAAAGGGGATGCCAGCAGGAGAGCCTCAAGATAGACTTGGTGGGATGTAGAGGGTGTTTGAGAGAAAAGAAGCTGCAGTGAACAGGACATGCTGGTGTGGCCACTCTGAATGTTGAGTTTGAGGTCTGAGGAGAATCAGTGGCTAAGAGTATTATTATACAAGCCTGAAGGTCTGAGTTCAGAGCCTTAGCACCCATATAAAAGCCGAGGAGGGTTGGAATGGTGACAGATGGAGACAGAATGCTGACTGGCCTAGTAGGCCAGCCAACTTTCCTGAACAATGGTGAGCCCCAGATCCAGTAAGAACCTGTCTCCAAATAATAAGGTAGAATGATAGAGCATGGAACTTGATGTCCTCAGGCTTCTACACCTACACTTGCATATGCATATACAGTATACCTAGCTTAAAAGACGGGAGGCTTGTATGGCCAGTACAGGTTGCAGATAGGAGAAGAATATTAAGGGTTAATGGGAAGGGTTAACTGAAAGACAGTGACTTTCAAACTTTAGGGGACTAGAGTCCTCTACAAGGATCATTAAAATGCTGCATTCCAAACCTTCCTACATTTTCTAGTTCTCTAGATCTGAGTAGGGCCCTAGGAATTTTTTCTGATGGCTTTGGGTTTTCTCCTTGAAAGAGGAAACAAAACTTTATTTATTGAAAGTAAAAGTTAGTGGGAAGAGGATTGGGATTTTGAGGAGAGGAAAATGAAGATTACTTTGAGATTAGAAGAGAGTGAGTGATGGCTGGGTGTGGGGGGCACACCTCTAATCTCAGCCGGAAGTAGAGGCAGGTGGAGCTCTGTGAGCCTGAGGCCAGCCTGGACTACATAGTTCCAGGCCAGCCAAGGAGTATACAGTTAGACCCTGAACTGAGGAAATACCATAGAAGTGTTGGCAGTGTTAATAACAATGAGAGGGTGGGGCACAGTTCAGTGTCTCAGTGTCGTGTCAGAAGCTTGTTACTTCCCCTTACTACTGGTCTATTAGAACCTTGCCCCTGTTTGTAGGGAAGGGGAGAGAGTCAGGTTTCTGATCACAGTTCTAACTAAGGGCTACTAGGACCATTTGAGAAGCATGAGACATTCACATATTACTTTTATTCCTACCACTGAAGAATGATGAGCCTACTCCTGCCCTGGAAAAATACAGGGCAAGGAAAAGTTCACTGGCTGTTTGGACGGTGTGGCACTGGCTTGTGTTTCCAGAATGTGGGACAATAGCACCTGAGCGTCTTCTGTGCATCTTGTGGTAAGTATAAGGTAGGCTTGGGTCCTGTCCTGTGGGGCCATTTTAAAGAGATAAAGAGACTTCATAGCAAGCAGCAAGACGTCAGCCATTTGGGCTGATGGAGCAGTTTCAGGAGACCACCCAGAATAGTGCAGTATCCATCAGAGACTAATGGGATTTCCCTTTTGGATGTCCACCAGGCCTGTTGGTCACAGAATCAACCAGTCAAACCGGACTTATATTTCCTTGCCTCTTCTTGTTAGCATTTGTGCATGGAATAGTCAGCAAGGTCTATTAGAACCTTGAGCTGATCACAGAACTGTACTTAACTAAGAACATCACAGTGGGCCTGAACAGATGTTTCTGTGATTGGGAGCAATGGTTGCTCTTACAAAGGACCCAGGTTCAAGTCTCAGTACCAACAAGGTGGCCCATAACCATCTAGTCCTTGGGATACCCATGCCCTCTTTGGCTTCTGGGCACAGTAGACATGCATGTGGTTCACAGATGCAGGCAAAACTCATAAAACAAAGTAAAAAGAAAGTCCTTACAGGCTTGCTGCAACTTTTCTCCACAGCAGAAAAAGAATAACCCTACTCTTTGAGAGCTATAGGAGACAAGAATGAAGTTGGGTATGGATATCAATCCTGATCTGGTGCATGTTCAATATCCCTTCAGAGCTCTCTGAGCAGAGTGTTCTTGCTTCTGCAATTATTCATGTGCTCCTAATTTTGTTCCTGTAACACAGTCCTAAGAGAGAACACTGTTCCAAAAGAAGCAGTGTGATCTTGGCAGAGGCAGCTCAGCTCCAAGCACTCACCAGTTACGTCATTACACAAAGCCCTATGCAGCTTTTCACAGAATAGCAATTAGAGCCTTTCATTTCCAGGTCCTCTGCCTTCCCAGGTGAGTTCTCTAACTAGCCACGTGGTTCTAGGACTTTCGCCTACCAGTGATTGCTATGGGGATCTAATTGTCTTTGCTCCCCAAGCAATTCATTTTCCTTACTGCCAAGTGATCTTTATGAAATGTAAATCAGATGTCACTTCTTTACATAAAATTCTTCAATGGATTCTCATTGCTTGAGAACAAAAGACAAACTCCTTCCCAGGCCCTGTGTGATCTTACCCACTCATTGTTCTGCTGGCCAACTGCAATTTAACTCACTCTTCTCAATATTCCTGCCTGAGCTTGCTATTCATTCATAATGCACTCCAAGCTCTCTTCTAAACATGCCCCTCCAACTTTGTACAATATTTTTTCCTGGGGTAGAAATTCCCCCAGTGCCCTCTTTCTGAACTTACAGTTAAACTGTATTTTTTAGCCCTGTGCCTTAGGCAGGCCATGTAACTAATAGATTGTATGGGTGATGTTTTCATACCAGACAAAGAAAGTAAAAGGTAGATCAGCTGTTTCCACTTTCTCCCAGTCTCTCCCCTACCTAAGAAGGAGACCTTGAAGGACAGGTTTTGAAAGTGATGAAGTCATGAACAAGAAGTTTGGCTATTTTAGGAGAAAATTGGACTCTGAAACAGAATTAAAACCCTTATAATGAATGTGAGCAAGTTACAGCAGTTAGCATTACCCACCCTGGATATGTCTTACCACCTTACCACAAAACCCTGTTTCCTTTACGGTGCTTTAGCATCTTAGCAGATGCCACTGTGTGTTTTCTAATCGTCCTACTTTAAAGATTTAATTTTAAATTCCATGTCTGTGGCCTGTTAGGCATGTGTGAGTGCAGTGGCTGGAGCTGGAGTTGGAGGCAGTTGTGAGCTGGCTGATAAGGGTGTAGAAAACAACATGGACCCTCTGCAAGACAGGTACTCTTAACTCCAGAGCTGTCTTTCCAACCCATGATCCTACTTTTAAATGAAGAAAAAAAAATAATGCTCACAATCAGAAAAGAAATTTTTATCAATTATTTATGACTGAAAGAAGATCCTACTGTTTTAAACATTTTTTTTCCTAATATAACAAAGGACCTGAAGGTTGGTGACTTGGCTTTTGGTTTAGGAGCTCAAGAGTGTTAGGAGTAAAAGCTTCGTGATTTTGTGATTCTCTTGGTGTCTTAATTCTCTGAGTCACAAGATGCAGGTTTAACTAAGCAGACACCTTGCTTATTAGGCTTCTTGGAAGTCTCTCCAATTGCTGCAGCCTTTTCTTTTTGGTTTCACTTCAAGGATCTGTTCTCTTGTTAGTATTCTGGGACAAATATGTTCTCCATGATGACTGGGTCCAATCTAGAAAATTACCCCTTTAAATACATTTTCCCTGTCACTTCCCACATTTCAGTAACTTTTTTTTTAAGATTTTAAATTTTTATTTATAATTATAGAGTACACTGTAGCTGTCTTCAGACACACCAGAAGAGGGTGTTGGATACCATTACAGATGGTTGTGAGCCACCATGTAGTTGCTGGGAATTGAACTCAGGACCTCTAGAAGAGCAGTTAGTAGTACTCTTAACCGCTGAGCCATCTCTCTCCAGCCCATCAGTAGTATCAAAACTTCTCTTCAGTTCAGTGGATCAGGAAATATGATCATTCTTTACCTCTTCTGTTTTTTGGGGATTGGAATGAAGAAAGGTATATTGGAGAAAATTAAACTTACCCAATTAATGCATCATTGACATGTTCAACTAAGACAAACATTTGAATGTTAGCTCTTGTGAGTAATGTTGAGGTCCTGAAGCTTCCCATGGTGACATGTGCATTAGCTAACTTTGGCTGATTCCTATGATATGTAAGCCAATTACCCCTCAAATTCATAGCTCTTAAGCCTGATGGTATATGCTGGTTAGTTTTTGTCAAATAGACAGAACTAAAGTCACCTGTGAGGACATCTCAGCTGAGAAAATGCCTCCATCACATGGGCCTGTAAGCATGTCTGTGGGGCATTGCCACTCATAGGCAGGTGGGCCTGGGCTGTATAAGAAAGATAATTGAATAAACCAGGGAAAGTAAACTGGATAAGCCACATTACAGCCTCTACTTCAGTTCCTGCCTCATGCTCCTGCCCTGGCTTTCCTTAATGATGGACTGTAACCTGTAAGATGTAATATACCCTTTCTTCCCCTAGTTGGCTTTTGTTAGTGTTTTACCAGAGCAACAGGCAGCAAACTAGAACACAGTGTATCTACTGCCACCTAGTGCTAAAGAGACTTACCTAGCAAGAAGCCTTTCCAGAGAAGGTCCCAACATATCCTCAGGGCTGGTTATCTTTCAAGGAGCCCATGGGAAAACCATGCACATTTATCCTGCCAAAGAGTGGAACGCAGGCTAGGCAGCAGTAACAGTTCTTTCCTTGTGCTGCTGAGAAGTGCCAGTCCATATGGTTCTGAAATAGCTTCTCATGTTCCCCTCATATTTCATTTATGTGTGTCCCTAGCCTCATAAATATCTTTGGCACACTACATGGTAGTTTGGGTATGTGTTATAGTGGAGAATTAACAGTGTTCTTCACATTCATTTTCTTTCTGGGAAGTCAACTGTACTATATACCCTATATCCCCATAGAGTTGTGTGTCAACAGATAATATAGAAAATTGGTTAATAATGAAACTGCTGCTTCTGGTCTTGGATCTAACAAACAGTTCCTTTGTGTTATTTCCACATTGCCCAACATGATGGATTTTAGCAGAGGTGCCTAAATCTTGACATCACCAAAACTAGAGTCACCTTGAATAGGAACACCTGGATTAGGCTTCACTTCAGTGAGAAATATATTGCTGTTTTTCGAGGCACTAGTAATCACTTAAAGTCCTTTTAATTGAAGGGAGCAACGGACCAATAAAGAAAAATACACAAAACAGTATTTAACTCTGAAAACCACCCAGACTAAGCAGCAGAAGGCTGTTATCACCTGAGGCCTCCCCCACCCTCACTTCTCAAACAGAAGCAACTTTTTTCCCTTGATCCACAAAATTCCCACTACCTTGACTCAGTGTTGTTTCCTTGGTCTTCTACACAGTCCACTTAAGCTTCCATATCTAAATACCCTTTCCATGTGTCTAGTTTTTTGCACCCACCCCTTACCATTCATCCATATTACTAAGTGCAGCTCTTCATTTTTATTATTGTGAATAAACCACAGTTTATTGGTTTCTTAAACTACTAGTATACATATATCAGTTGGAGTAGCTAGGTCATCTTACAAGAAATAAAAGCCCAAAATATTAATGGTTTAAGCCAATGTGGTAATTTTAAGAATTTTACAGTTTTATTTCTTTTATTTGGAGGGAGTGGTGTTGCATGTATGCCATGGTATATGTGTGTGGAAGTCAGGGAACATTTGGTGGGAATTGGTTTATCTTGTGGTTCCAAGGGATTCCACCCAGGTTGTCAGCCTTGGAGTCAGGTACCTTTACCTACCAAGCCATCTCACCTCCAATGTGATTTTTCCCCCTATCAATATAGATTGAGAGGGACTCACTCTGATCACACTCAGGGACCCAACTAGTGGAAACACTATCTCCACATATTCTCTTATAGTCACTGAGACAAGGGAGCAAAAGCATTGCCAAAATGGAGAGGAATCCTTTGTGCTTTTATGTATGTAATTGACCAAAACAGTTAGGGTGAGATATAGCTTCATAGATGGTAAAAAACAAACAAAATCCAAAATGCCTCCAACCATACCCTAAAGGAAGAGAAACAGCATTTGTGCACTGTCTAGCAACTATCCCAATTTTTTTCTGATTTGTCATTCTGACAAATAGTGACATTTTAATGTGTCTTTGTATGTATGTATTCTTACCAGGAACATAAATAACCAAGAGTTTAATTTGTTTAAGCACATAAAAATGTAATCTTGCATTTGTAGATAATGGTATTTCTAAATTTTATTAGGAGACGTTTTCTTGTAGCCTTGCACTCACTATGTAGCTGAGAATTACTTCGAATTTCTGATCCTTTTATTTCTACCTCCCATGTGCTGGGATTATAGGTATGTGCTACAATGCCCAGTTTTATGAGTGCTTGAGATCAAACTGAAAGCTTTGTGCATGTAGGAAAAACTACCAACTAAGTAGGTCACGTTTCTAGCTCTGAATATAAATTTTTCACACACACACAATGGCTTGGATATGTTGAAGGTCTGGTCCCAAGCAGTTGGTGTTATTTTGAGAAATGGTAGGAACTTTAAAATGTAGGGTATAACTGAAGGAAGCAGGTCTCTAGTGATACAGCCTTGAAAAACACATCTTGTCTCCAGCTGTTTCCTCTGCCCGTCTCTGCTTCCTGACCCTCGTGACCATGCTTCAGTTCATGCTCATTGCCTTGAGGCTCAGCCTATGCACAGGCACACAGTAATGGAATCATCAGTCATGAACTGAGGCTCCTGCAACCCTGAGCCAAGACAGCACCTTCCTCACCTTGTTTCTTTCAGATATCTGTCACATTGACAGAAAGTATAACTATACATTTATCCTGGAGAAGTGAGGTTGTTGGGATTAAACCTGACTTTGTGATTCTCTGGGATTGGTTTGAGAGAAGTATAAACTGAAGAGGTCTCAGAATGTTGTTAGAAATGCTTTAATGGGCAATTCTGGTGAGAATTCAGAAAGCCAGAATGCTGATAGGAATATAGACAATGAAGATGAGAATAAGGTCTCTCTTGGGGTACTGGACTACAGACCATTTTTAATCCCAGCAAAAAACCTTTATATTTTAGTAGTATCCAGAGTCTTTGCATGAGGCTAAACTTAAAGGTTCAGACAGACAGACAGCAGAGGGCATTTCAAGGCAGCCTGGCATTGAGGCATGGCATGGTTATTGCTAGCTGGTTTTAGTCAAATTTATAGCAAGAATTGTTACCAAAAGCAAAGTGTTTTGAAGTTTGAAATTCAGTTTGAGCAGAAAAAAAAGTTAAAGTTAAAAGCAAGAGATACATATGTGGCTGTTGAAGAGAAAGGAGTAGACTCTGTGGTTGTGCTTGTCTACCATTGCCAGCCAGCACTTGGTAGATAGAGGCGAGATGATTAAAAATTCAAGGTCAGTTCAGCTCTATAGCACATTCAAGTTCAGACTGACTATACGAAACCCTGTCTCAAAGTCAGAGGCTGAAGCAGCAACTCAGTGGTCATGAACAATTGTTGTGTTTGCAGAGGACCTGGATTTGATTCCCAGAATCCATGTGGTACTCACAACTTTCCATAACACTAGTTCCAGAAGATCTAATACCCTCTCTGACCTTCACAGGACTAGGTGTACACATAGTGCATCAGAGCTTGGCATCAAAACAACAGAAAAGTATCTGAAGGCATCTCAGAAATTGACTAGCTGCTACCCATGGTAGGCACAAGAACATAAAGGCTTTAGATTCATTCAAAAGGCTGCATTAAGCTGTTCACTTAGGGCCACCTATGAAAGTGTTTCCCAGTGTTCAGCCATCCAGGTATTATTCAGAGGCTATTGAAGAGGAGCTAGCTACAGCCTGAGCTGGCAACAGACATGGGCATTGTGATGCTGGAGTTTCAAACATGTAGAATTTAAGGGTTGTGGGATTATAGGATTTCCCTCTGCTTCAAAGCAAAGTCTGGAAGGCCAGTGAACAGCAGAGCCAGAATCCCCGCAGGAAGTCTGACCTTGTGTGAAGTTGTGAGAGGGAGTGGAGCTGCAGAAGAGGCTAGAAGATTAGAGGAGCCATGGACATAGAGCATCTGACAAGGAAAGCCTCAGGCAGTGAGTGGAGTAAGCCCTAGAGAGAAGTCCAGGGTGCTTCTGGCCACAGACTACAGGACTTTAGTCCTGCTGGGTTTTACTCTTGCTCTGGTCTACTCTTCGGTGTCTATCTGTCCCAGCCTCTTGGAATGGAATGGAATATTTTGGAATGTTTCCTGAGTTTTATAGCTAAGAGCTCAGGTCTGAGGACATGGAATTTGGACTTTTAAGCAATGCATTTGAGCTAGATCCGGTGGTTCCTCTAGTTTTAGCATTGGGAGAGCAGAGGCAGATGTTCGAGGCCAGCTTGGAACAGCAAGACCCTGTCTCAAAAAATAGAGGGGTGGGGGAGATGCTCTTTCCATTATGACGCTTTGAGGTCCATTTGTGGACTGGTGACATTTGGATATGATGTATCCCACAAATGAGTATAGACGGCTTGGACCCTCATGGTGCCGCTATTAGAGACTAACTGAATGATAGAGATGCTAATCTCAACAATGCATGAATGGGCTATTAAAAGGCATGGCCTGGTCACCTGGAGGAGAGTGCTCTTAAAGGGTGTAACCTGTTCCTGGAACTTTGTGGAGGAGTGCCTGCTCAGCTGGTTATCATTGAATGAGTGAGGGGTCGTGAATCTCATTTGGCCTTTGTTTTGGGTATATGACTCATTCAGAGGATGTGGTAAGGCAGAACTGGGGCGTTCCAAAAAAAAAAAAAATGCTGCTAAATGCCTTAAGCAACTTTCAACTGTAGTGTTCTCCATTCAAAAACACCCACTGAATATTTAGTGGAAGTGCTGAGACCACAGTAGAGAGCTGAGCAACGACCCAAAATTCTGTGTTAGCTATTGCAGGTTTTCCTGTCCTTTTGTAAATATGAAACAGCAGGCCCCTGTACCCAACGTATCCCTGTAGCCTTTGCCCTACTTGTACATCCCCCTTCTTCCTCTGACAGTAGTGTCCTTTCCCATCATTGTACCACATGTCATGCTCGGTGCATATACGCCTATCTTCTTCCAAATGCCAGAGGTCATTCCTGACATCACTAACAGTTTTATTCTCGCCAGGGCTCAGGTTAAAGTTGGGCTGTACACATGGACTCTCCGTTGAATACATGTGTCAGGGCTGAGCCTTGTGGGTAGTGGCAGGTGCATCAGGATGTTCTTGCTATGCAGCTTGGTGGTGCCAAGGGGCCCAGTCATATATACAGGACAGGAGTACATGCCCAGGCCAGCTGAAACTGGTGCATCTTTGGCACCCTGGACTTTTGTGCTGACACTGACAGGAGGCAGAGGGCAGGGTTGGCTGGAAAAACTGTCCTGCAAGGCTCCATCTGTCTGGTCCCACTCCGCATGCTGGAGTTGTAACCCAATCAGCAGCAGTCCCATCTTAGGAACTTTGGGATTTGGGCCATTCTCCACCTGGGGGTGGGTACCAGAAAACAGTTAGGCAAAGCTAGAAAGATGAATTAGTCAGGGATAAATAGGATGGGGTGTAATCAGGTACTTTAAGGATACGAATGGGGGATAGAAAGGGTGACTTCAGAATACCCAAATATGCAAAGGGTGGTTGCTCAACTCCTGACGTTTAGGTGGGAGACTGCTAGAGCTAGAGCCTCGGCGACCAGGAAGGTTGGGACTGTGCACTTCTGAGGACTCCAGGACAGCCTCCCAACGCAGTGCCAGCAACAGGCGACGGGGGTGGCGAAAAGCTGACAGGTGAAATATGCGCTGTGATTCGTTGGCATTTTCGCTCATGCCACTGTCCAGGTAGCGAATCAACAGGTGCCCACGGCGGGACAGTTGTCGCAGCCATAGCCAGGGAAGCTGTGGACCAGCAGGTACATGAGATCTCCAAGGTTGAGGTAGGCGTCCGGCCCAAAGAGCCTGGGCCACCTTAGCACAGCGACTGGAAGTGCACGGGGTCTCGCCCTCCAGCTGCTGCAATAGGCAGTCAAGGTCGCGCAGGAGCGTGCCCACCAGGTGCTTCAGTTCCAGCACCTCTGTCTCTAAGAAGCCCTCTAGAGGTCGCCGGGAATTGGGTCCTAACACTGCCCAAGGGGTTGCACACTGGCCTGAGCGAAAACGGCTGTTGGTTAGCAAAGCCTGAAGTGCTACCAGCCTCTTCTTGGCTTGCACCAGGCGTTGCCGAAATCGCCTTTCTTTGCGCTGGGCAGTTCCTCCACAAACTGTAGGAACCCACGTGGATGAACACTTCTGCAGCGCATTCAGGAGAGCACGACTTTGGCGTCTCAACAGCCAGGCCTGGGGCCCTTCGTTTAGTCCACAGGTCCGAGGTTCAGGTGGTGTGGGCAGTAGCTGTATCTGGGCCTTGCAGTCTGTCCTGGCATCCAGCTCCCCTAGCTCTTAGAATTAGAGGTGAGGGGATGAGGAACAAAATAGATTATCCCACCAGACCCGAGGAAGTAGGCCTTCCTCTGACCTGGTAACTATCAACATTGCCCACTTGGTTTTTTTTTATTGGTGCAGATAGCCATACTCCTGTGGGGGACAGCAGTGCAATGCACTAGTCCCCACCCCAGCATAGACAAGCCTGAAGCTTACCTGGGCTGGGCATCAGAGTAGCCAGGAGATACTGGGGAGTGTGTGGCTGGATCCAGTTCATGTTCTTGGGATTCAGGCAGGTTCTTGTCAGGCTAACCAGGGCCTCTCTGTCCTCCAGGTCCCCCAAAGAACCTCCGTAGAGAACTGAAGCTGCAGGTGAAGTCAGGGGCCCTGAGCTTCAGCCCTTCTAGTTTCCACCGCCCCTCAAAACAAAGCTGTGTGCCTGTCCATCACATGTGTCTAGCTTTCAGACTTCCACCCCACCCTTTTCCAGGTCTTCTGGGGTATAGGAGGAGAACCTCACCAGTCAGCTCCAGCAAGGCAGCACTAGGGTTCTTGAGACTGGCCCATAGCTGCTCTTGGATCTGAAGAACCCTGGTCAAGGTCACTTGACTCCTGGGTAGGGATACAGAGAGTTCAGTTTTAATAACAATATACTGAGGACTCTCACATCTTTTCTTCAGTGCAAACCTCTCTCCTGAGCTCTAGACTTAGGAGGGCTCACTGGACATTACTGCTTTGCTCCCCCAAATAACATGCTTTCTATTGCAACTTTCACTTCCCCTGTAAGACCTGTTCTACCTTTAGTAAGACAATCACCAGCCACCCAGTTGTCTACGAAGAAGTCGAGGAGTCATCCTTATTCTTCACCTTATACTTATTCCTGACCTCTACTCCGACTCCTACTCTAGTCCCCACCCATCTCATGGTCTCTTCCTTAGGGCCTCCTTAAAAACTGCTCTTTTCCCCAGTCCCACCCACTCTGTTCTTCACAGCTTGGGTGATGCTTTCAACAGACAGGATCAAGTTTCTTTTTGTATTTAAAACTCCCTCAGTGGCTTCCTGATGTCTGCAGAATAACTGCAGGCCTTTTGCCATGGTCCTAAAAGCCCCTCGTGATAAACTTCACCTTTCTCTAGTCCATCCTTCGCATGTGCACATAGCCACACTAAAGTCATTCCCTCTGCGCAAAAAGCCCCGTTTCTACCCAATTTGCTTCTGTTTTTAAGGCTCAGTTCAAAGTGAGATTGCAGATAAAGTCTTTGGAGAAGACTTCCTTGCCTTCACTCTTCAGAGGTTCCAAAGATCAAGTGGAAGATACCTAGTGTTTGCTGGATGACTGAATGGGACTGGTGGATCACTCACCAGCGCCCCCTGTGTGCTTGCAGCTTTAACCCATAGAGCTGCCGGTGTACTAGAAGACCGTGCAGGAAGAACAAAGGCAAGGTCTGGGTGAGGGGTTGTGTGCAGGGGCCTTGCTGGAAATCCAAACTGTCAATCAAGATACGACCCAGTTCTAAGGACTGATTCCAGAAAACAGGCATGGAGCGCTGGGTCAGCACACCTGTGGAGGAAGCAGAGTGCTGAGTCAGCAAAGTGTAGTCCCTCTCCCTTTCTTGGACTTGATAGCTTGTAACGGGATGCTTCTCACCTGGCAAGGAAGTACTGGCCTCAGTAGGTGCAATCAGCCAAAGACGGAAATCTCTGTGGACAGTGGCCACACTCCTGCTTTCTGGTTCAGGTAGCAGTTCAGAGTCTGAGACCACTAAAGTTAGGTAAAGGGCCGAAATAAATCCTCTGGTAATGAATGGATTGACCCACAAGTTCAGGAGTCATATTCAAGACTGGAGCAACAAGAATCAGTCACAAGGCCAAAGGAATAGGCTTTGAACTTGGAGATCAGCCATGAAAGCCTTAGGATCAAGCGTAGGGTGTAGGGTATCCCAAACCATCCCAAGGCAGTAAGTACACTTACCCTTGGCTCCATCCAGCAATCCCTGCAAGGGTTGTAACAGCTCTCTTGGCCAAAAGGGCATCAAATGACAGTTATCAAGCACTAGCCAGTGCCCCTGGAGCATAGCCTGGCATAGAGTGTTGACTACAGTTGATACAGGATCCCAGTCTTCTGAGCCCAGTGCTATCACATGCAGATGCTTCTGTGGCTAGAAACCAATAGCAAGGTGACAAAGTGACTCAAGGTGATCTTAGGGTGATTTGATAGACTCAGTGATGCCACAATAATCCTGAAGTACCTGTGTGATTGAAAAAAGACCCATAAGAATGCTGGGTCAGGGCCCCCACACTCCATCACAGCCCACAGAAGCCCACATATTCTGGGCCAAGTAACTAGATCCAAACCTGTTCACGATTGGCAGCCAGTTTCCGGATGACAGTCACAGGATGCAGGGTGGTTGTAGGGTGGCCAGGTGGTGGCAGCAAGATCAGTATGGGCTGAGTAGGCTGAATATGTTCGAAGATCATGGTAGGAGTACCCAGGCCTTCATCTAAGGGCCGACCTAGTAGGCTGGTGGTGAGGTCGGCTAGGGCACCTGCCAGGCAATCTGGTCGCAGTACCCGCCACAGAATCAGCTTCTGGAAGAGGCTAAGTGGCTCAGAATTAAGACCAGGTGCAGGACCCAGCACAGTGGATGATAGTGACAGGTAATCCCGCCACACATCAGAGTGACCTGCCAGAGATGCACGCAGCCCAGCAAATGGGGACAACCGCTCCAATGCTCCACATTCTTCCCAGGCTCTTGAATTTAGCCAGGCTGGCCTAATCACACCAGGGATCTGTGCACTGTGGCCTGAGCTGGGAGAGGCTGACAGTCCAGGCCATAATGCCAATCTCTCTAGCTTTGGTATCTTCTTTGTCACTTGCAGCATGGCCAAAGCACCAAAGGCACTCACCAAGGGTGTTTGGTTCAAGCCTAGGGCAACCACAGTGTTAATCAGCAGCTGGCGGGCTAGGTGTATTTTCAACCGTAGCAGATGGCTGGGCAAGTCTTCTCCACGATAACTATCATATGGCTTCATGCTATCTATAGCCCGCCTGATAACTACCAACCAATTCTCTGACTTCATACAGAAAAATGGCAGCATGTTTTGTAGTGTGCTTAGAGCTTCTACCATAGCCATTCCATGATAAGCTACCTGCCGGTAGGGTGCCCACAATGCCATCACCTCCAGCTTCTGCTCGTCTAGCTCCTCCATTTGAGCATTCAGTTGACATATCTTTGCCTGAGTCCTCACCATTTCTCTCAAAAACTTGGATGGTTTCTGACGCTTTTGGTTCTGACGTTGCAATATCACCAGCAACTGTTCCTGAATGTGGTAATTTGTTGGATGGAACTGAACCTTTGTGATGGTCCCCAAACATCATCTCCAGCTCTATACTTGAACCCTTCCAATGCTTGTTCCACCCTACAGACTGGGCCCCCATGTACCTCATCAGCCTTCACAGCTTCATAGGTATCTGCTGCTCTGATTTTGAGGTCCTGCCAACGGGTTTCAAGCTCAGGACGCTCTCTGCACAGGATTTCATGCAGCATCTGTTCTTCTAGTATTTCCATGTTCAGACCCAAATCCAGAATATTCAACCTTTTCAGCAATTCATAACCTAGTACTTGGGTCACATGGAAAATACTAATTTACCCATGTCAGAGTCAAGGGTGAAGTAGACAGGGAATTTGGCTCTCTGCCCTAGTTCTTTCTGGGCCTAGTTGAATGAAAGGCCCCTTAGGGATGATTCTAGGGGCCTAGTATGTCTACAAAGCTATGCTAGTAACTTACGTGCTAGCCTCACCTCGGTCCAAAGCATGGATGGGAAAGGTGGTGCTCAGAAAGAGACAGAAGCCAGGCTGCACAGAGGGGGGAATCAGATTCTTCTTTGACAGCAGCCATTGAAGTTCTTGGCACCTTAGGCTCAGCTCCATATTGGTCAAGAGCACAGGCAAGCCTGTGAAGGGGAAGCAAAATCAACCTATCCACAACACCATCACCATACCATCCAGATCATGCACAAGATCTGCTTCTCTTAGCTGATAAGAGGACTCTATCAAGATTCTTCAACACAGTGAAATAAAGGATCAGAGCCAAGGCCAGAATGGGGCATGAAAGGATTGTGGGGCCAGGGAATCAGGGAAGAAAATGGGGCCTGGAGCTCTCACCATTAGCAGCTGCCTCCAGGAGCTGGGGACCCAACTCTGGGTCTGTGCCTGAGAGCACAGTGAGGCAGGAGGGTAGAGACTGAGTCTCCAAGGGTGGACTTGAGCCTGAGCCCGAGCCCGAGCCCGAGCCTGAGCCCGAGCCCGAGCCCTTAGGCTCATTCTCTTTCTCTGTTTCTTGTACTTCCTTCTCGTTCTCTTCCTCACTCTTGTTTTCCTCTGTTTTCTGCTCTTTTCTTTGCTCATTGGCCTCATCTTCATCTTCATTGTTCTCATCTTCCAGTTCATCTTCTGTTTCATCCTCACTGTCTTGGTTTGTCACAGGGTACTTTCCTGGGATAGAAAGATGCAAAAGAGTGTTTCTTGGAGGAGGAACTGAGATTTTGAGGCGTCCTGATCACCCAAGGGGAGGGCTCATGTGTGGAGGTCTTGAGGAAGACAGTTTAGGAAAGCTGCTTAAGTGACTCAGATTCCACCTCTGAAAATGGAGTTGATATTAGTGCTGACCTCATAGAGTTATTCTGAAGATGTACTGTGATGATGCACAGTTTGGACCAACACATGGAAAACAGTCAATGCCGGTGGTTGTCATTATTACTTTGAAGTTAGACTAGCCCCCAAGAAGAGCTAGTCATCTCTGAAATTAGATCCATATCTGCCCTTTCTATAGGTTGATTAGGGGAGTCAGTTCCCAACCCATCTTTTTTAAAGACATAAGCTATTCTGGCTGTAACAGCTGAAAATTGTCCTCCTTGGTATGAAAATTGTTGCCTGAAGCAGTGACTTGTAATTGAAGGACTGTAAACTATCACACTAGACAAGTCATGGCTGGGGTGCTGGAACCACACAAGGTGGTGTGGGAACAGCCATTCTGAACCCTTTTCTCCTTCAAGAAGAGATAAATGTTTGTTTTCTTACTTGGTTCTCTTACAGGTGGAGACTGCCAGGCCTACAGTTTGTTGCATTCATTTTTTCTTGCTAAAAAAAATGACTGCAAATTTAGCAGTTAAAGCTGCCATTTATTATCTCTAAGTATTAAAGGCTAGTGATCCAGCATAGCATGGTTAGAGTCTCTGCTCAACCACACACAGGGCTTAGATGATGGTTTCATCTGGGACCTCCATCAGGTTTAGTAGATTATTTGTTGTTTGTTTAAGATAAGATCTCATTTTGTTTCCCAGGCTGTTGGGCCCAAGCCCTTCTCATGCTGTGGCTTCTTGAGTAGCTGAGTCTGCAGGTGTATACTGCTAAGCCTGGCTCCTACTGAATTTTCACAGCATTTATTTATTTCCTTCCCACAGCTGACCTGTCAGCCCCATCCATCTCAAGTCAACAACAGTTCGTTGACTGCTCCCTGGCCTTCTAATCTCTGTGTAGTTTCTGTCCTCCTTTCTTCTCTGAAGGGCTTATTTGATTAGCTTGAGCTTACTGAGATAATTCAGATTGATAGCTATCCTGAAGGTACATTGATTAGTAACCTTTGGTACATCTGAACTTTTCCTACCCTGGATTATTATCATGGGAGAAATACCAGAAGGCAAAGGTTAAAGGCTGAGGATGTAGCTTGGTGGTACAATGCTTTTCTAGAAATATACAATCCCCAGCACTTGAAAAAAAATCACAGGGACAAAAATTCTGTCCAACACTTCTGAAAAATCTTTTGCTTTCCTGACAGAAGAGACATAAATTGCCAGTAGTAACTTTGACATGATACCTGGGTGGTGGACACCCTGCAACTATGATGTATGGATTAATTTCTGGGATGACCAAAGCAGCTTTCCATAAACTTGGTGTCTTAAACTAATATTCTCTCAAGAGTTGTGGAGACCAGAAGTGTGAAATCAGTGTGGTAGCAAAGCTGTCTTCCCTCCAAAGGCTCTAAAAGGGAAATCTGTCTTTGTCTCTTATATCCCCTGGTGAGTGGAATTTTAGGTATTCCTTCTTAGTCTGTGGCTCTGTAACTGCCTCCTTCATATAATCTCCCTGACTGTTTATCTATGTTCTCTACTCTGTCTCCTAAAAAATGACTGTCATGGGACTTAGGGTTCACTCACACAAGGCACAGAATGATCTTATTTCAAAGTCTTGAAGTTCATTATTTTTATAAAGACCCTAGATCCATAGAAGGCTATAATTTCCCTCTCATCTTTTCAACTGCCCAGCTCCTTCTTTTACAAATGGATTCATTCCCTTCTCCTAGGAAATATTTCTGCCAATACTCTATTCAGATAGATCCCTGATTCAAACCTAGCCAAATCTTTCTCCTCTGTATTGGACTCAGAGGATGTGCCACAGGTACAGGCAAATTAAAATATCTTCCAAGAATTTCTCAATATTTCATGAATTTGGGTAATAAATATTACCACAAATTGTAAGCTTTAGTTGTAGGCCGGCAAAGGGGAAGATCATGGCTTGGCCAGCTATATAGATTTAGAGTCATTTTAACATGAGCTAAAACCAACCACACAAAAACTGGTAAATGAGACCATTTATTAATATAGTTTAGGCTGGTAAAGTAATATAGTTTAGCCACAAAAAGTCAGTATCTCCACCATGGAAAGGCAAACCACAAGAGGCTGAGTGTTGGGGATTCACACTCCCAAGAAACATAGTACCATTATTCACTGCCTACCTCCGTTCTCTGTGGGAGATGTTTCCAACAACTTGTTCTGTTTTGGAGGTAGTGGGTTCAACCAGATGATGGCCTGATTGCTGGGGTCAAGCAGCAGAGGCCAACGGGAACTGCTGAAGTGGATGTGGCTTCGCAGCAGCAAGCCTAGCAGGCGGGCTGACTTTGCTTGGGGCTTCAGATCTCGATCCCACTGGTGCTGTTCAGATCCACAGCTCAGCAAGGTCAAAATCCTGAAGGGAGTACTTGTGGGCAGCAGAGGGTTCTTTGGTACCCCAACAGATTTCTGCCTCAGTGCCTGTGCCACATCATCTGGGTCCAGGGCTTCCTCAAAGCCCTGACACAGAGATAGCCACTTTTCCAGCAGTTCTTGGCGCCGCTGTGGTGGGAAGGGACCCAGATAGATGATGGCAGCTGAACACAAGAGGGCATCTCCAAACACAGTCTTGGCTTGCTCCTGCAACTTCTAGTGTGGACAAGTGACCAAAGCATGAGTAGGGGTGAGGCATGGGGGCATGTGGAAGGGCAGACAGAGGTGAAGTATGGAGAGGAGGGGTATAAAATGAACTGGGAGAGAGACATATGGGACATATGGGCTTGTTACCTGGAGCTGTGTCGTCCACATGTGCATGGGCGTGAGCAGCGCGGACTTCATGGGCCATTTGTGAAAGTGCCCACACTGTGCCTGATTGAGGGTCTCCACCACATGGTTATGACTGACTTGGGCTTCTTCTAGCCTTTTACTCAAAGACAGAGTTTGCTCTAGCAGATCATGGGCCTGAAACTGGAACTGGCCAAGGCGGGCCTGCTCCCGAGCCAGTGTTGCTTCTACCTGCCGCAGCAGCAGGCCAGTGGGCAATCCTCGGTGTTGTGCCAGCCCATAGCGCAGGACCGCCCAGAGCCAGACTGCCAGATTTGCTGCGGGGATGCTTACTGACCTCAAGGCTGCATCTCTCATACCTGGAGCCCTTAGAGCTTGGTTCAACTTGACCAGCTCTGAGTCTGTCAGCTTCTCCTTGGGGAAGAATATTAGTTCCTGGGAGGACGAGTGTTAAGGGGATAGAAGGTAAGGGTGCTCTTGACCTTGACTCAATAGGCTAATCCTGTCCCAATTATCTCTTTATTCCGCCCTTCTCCCTTTATGGTGCCTCATCTTTCCTACCTGATAAAAGTCTTCAGTACATAACAGCTGCTTGGCACTGGACCAGCCGGTCTCTCGGTGGAACAGGTCACACAATGCATCTGTCACCTTGACTACAGATTCTGGTGGGGCTCGATAGCTCCTTATCTCCTCAAAGTCAGCCACCTGAAGCTGGCTCAAAGGACCTACGAATGCTTTGCCCATCTAAATGAGAACAGATGCATGCTGCAGAGACCCTGTGATGTTCTGTCCATTCTTCAGGATGCTCCCAAGAGAACTCACCTCTCCTAAGGGTCTTCATGAAGGTCCATTCCCAAGCCATCCTTTCACCTTAGCCTCTCTGACACGAGCCCTGGAGCCCTGACTATTGGCCACCCCATTCTGTCATCTGGGTATTCTATGAGTTGTTGTCCTCTCCCCAGCAGGCTAAGTAGCAGGAAGAACCTACCTGCTCCAGGAAAGCCTCCTGTTGAGCCTTTAGGGCATCATGCTGCCTGACCAGATTCTCAATGAGGCTCTCCTGGTGTTGGCATTCTACCATCTTCTGCTTGTACAGGATCTTGGATTGTTCGAGTTGGCTTTGATACATACCAACATTCTGTAAACAAAGGCCCAGATCATGCAGCTCCATTCCCTAGGCTATCTGAGACTACCCCACACAGAGACACCATGAGTATGATAGGATGACCAAGTCAAACTCCCAGTAGGCCACAGATAGTGCTTCTCTCTGGGTCTGTGACTTACACATCTGGTAGCAGAGGCCTAAGTGGGGATTGCTTTTCCTGCAGTTTTTGCCAAAAAGGTAACTCCAAAGCTTGTATAAACATTCTGCTCCATCCCTTCTCTTTCCAATTCCTTAGCAGCAGTTGTCTAAGAGCACAGTCTTCTCCTGCCCTTCATAACATTGGATCTCTCTGTCTCTTCTTTTGCTACCCCATAGACTACTTCCTTAATAAAAGTTTTCAGGCTCCCATTTCTTCTCATCCTACACTTCTGCGTGTCCTCTAATCTTATGGTTTTGATTGGTTATATTGTGTATAGTAGTGTTTTACTTTACTATATCATTATTCTAAAAATTCCAATCTCCCTCTCCCTCCCCCTCCCCCTCTCCTCCCTCTCCCTCCCCCTCTCCCTCCCTCTTCCCCTCTCCCTCTCCTCCCTCTCCCTCTCTCTCTCCCTCTTCCCCTCTCTCTCTCCCTCTCCTCCCTCTCCCTCTCCCTCTCCCTCTTCCCCTCTCTCTCTCCCTCTCCTCCCTCTCCCTCTCCCTCTTCCCCTCTCTCTCTCCCTCTCCTCCCTCTCCCTCTCCCTCT
>NW_021604697.1:241773-250081 GCF_004785775.1 Grammomys surdaster
ATTAGTCACAGAAGAAACCTTGTTGTTACCCTTTGCTCCATCTCCTTTATTTCCTCAACCCTAGCTCATTTTATTGACCTTTCCATTATACCTCCTGAATGTTTCTTATCCCAATTCCCATTCATGTCCACTGACACTCAGAATCTCTCTCCTGAGCCACACTCCTTTTCTAATTAGTGCCTTGGTTTCACTTCTCATTTACCTTCCAGCCATTCACCACACTGCAGCCTAATTGAACTGAATCTCATTGTCTTTGTGTCTTACACTTGCCTTTGTGGCTACTCATCTCTCCATGTCCCTTGTTTTGTTTTGTTTTGTTTTCCCTTGAGCACTATAGTCTTCAACCAATTCTATCTTTGGCTTCCCCTGCAGTGTGCTGTGTGTTCTCTAGTCTCTGTGCCTTCACTCAGGCTGGTGCACCAACCCAGACACTCTTCCCTTCCACCTCCCTGTATGCCTGTCCAAATCTTACCCCAGAGAACAACTTTGCTGTACTTCATCTTTCATTACATTGTATTTACATTTAATAGGAATGTTTTTGAACATCCACCTAATTCTATACATTTCATACTGAGACCTCTTCTTCTCCCCCTCCCCTTACTACCCCCTTCCCTTCTCCACTCTCCTCTCTGGAAAACATTTCTTGGTATATCTTAGAGAACTCTAGATTTTTCTCTGTCAAAATATGAATAATTGAAATTGCACAGACAAGTCCCTTAGCCTCTTTGGATCTGTTTTCTCATCAGTAAATCAGAATGGAGAGCTTCTTCCTGTGCAAGGAATGTATATATCTTTTTATCTACCCATCAGTTTACATGCAGATATAAACACAAATACAGACATAAATGTTGAGGATCTGGGCAAAAGTTATAGAGTTCAATTAATTTTGTTGGTGATATCAATGAATAAATGAACTAATTGAGTACAAGAAAGGAGAAAATAGAGGAGAGCAGAATGGTTCTAGGGCCTTGGCTTGGATGATTAAGGGAATGGGAGTACCATTTGGGGGAAGTGGGAAACATTGGAAGAATGCATTATTAGGACCATTGAGTGAATGGCCAAGGGATCTAACAGAATGGCCTCAGAGATTATGAATGTCTCTTGCCTATATTTGGAGCTTTCTGTATTATGGTGTAATATAAAGAATTAAGGAATGGGAGGCCTCTTCAATCACATCAATGATTCATGGTATTAATTATTTTGAGAAAATGTAAGACAAGGCAAGGCAGTAGAATTTAGGATGTAAGGAAAGGGAGACTCCTATTTACTTTGAACTTTCTACTACCTCCAGTCCCCATTTTGAAATTCATCTGAGTCTTGAGGTCTCATGTGGCCATCATAGGATGACTAGGATAGGAAGAGAGCACCAGCATTTTGAGAACTCCATGGGCCACAATTTACATAGCACATGATGGAAAACACATAACATAGGGAGCTAGCGCTGCTCGCATTGGTATGAAGAGGTATGCAGACCAGCAAGGCCTGAAAGCTTACTAGAAAATTGAAGAGATTACCTAATTCAGAATGGGACACTAGTTCACTTCTCGGTAACCAGTCCTCAGCCTTTTTCAAAGTCTGACACAACAGAAACTAAACAAAGTGTTATTTCAAAGGCAATTATATTAAAAAAAATAAAACCCACTATTTTGTGCAAATAACCTCAAATGGAGTAGTTGCCTGGTGAAGGTATTACAGCTCCCACCTCACCCTACCTCACAATTTTTAGCAAGATATGAGATATTTATTTATTCAAAAGTGATTGGCTCTGCAAAGAAAAGCAAAATGATTGGTGTTTGGGCCAGAAAGGAACTGTATTTGGGGTAACTAACAGTCAAGAGGAAACGGGGAAGCTGATGAGCAAGTGGAGCAAGTATTAAAAGTGGTGGGAAGGAGATGGCTCTGGGCAATAGCTAGCAGCAGAGGCTAACTAAAGAGATTCAGGACACTGATGTCTAGTACACCTTTAAATATGATTCTGTTTTTTGCTATAGTGTATGTATACGTTCCCTCTATCTCCATACCCATCCACATTTTCTCTTTGTTCAGCACAGTCTTATACATTTGGTGCTTTTTTTTTTTTTTTGGAAGAAAGATGCAAAACAAAGTGGTATACAGGGGGAAAACAGATGTCTGTCATGAGTCCCACTGAAGACGATAAGAAATCCAGGGATCTTGGGGACATACCAAACTGAGTCACAGCACTAAAGGCATCCAGGGGCAGACACTTGAGATTTCTGTGTTACAAAAGTCAATCTAGTCTGAGCTGTAACATGGGAAACGTTGTGCCCTGGGCTCTAACAGGAGAGGCAGCAGGGATTAAAGAAATCCACCAAGGAAAAGAAGACTCTAAAAGAAATGCGAATTTCCCTGGCCTCTTTTTGTCCTCTTGGTTTGATACAACCGTGTAAATCTCACAGTCTTCTTCCTCTTACTTTGTAGGAGCCTTTTAGTTGCTTTTCCAAGTCAGTGAGCATGTTGGTTTGGGTGCTGTGCCTCTCAACCATCAGCCTCAGAGTCTTCAGGGCACCTTGGATGCTAGAAACACAATAGACCTCTTGAGTGGACTCAAGAGAGAAGAAGAAGTGAACTGCAGGGGTGGGGTCACTTACCGACTGGCCCTCATCCTCATCTGCAGGATCATGTGCTGTTGCTGCAGCAGGAACATACCCAAGAAGTCCTGGAAGGTCTTGGGGGTGACAAGTGGCAATGCAGGACACATGTGTTGATGGTAATAGGCAGTTGAAACATGGATGCGAGCCATGATGTTGGACACATTGGGAATCAAGATCTTGAAATCTGGGCACTTCAAAGAGCCTGCAAGGGATATAGTTTTGGTCTGGCCTTGTAGGATCAGATGGGAATGAGAAAGGAAAAGGATCTTCTCTCAGTTCAGAAAGGAAAGTAGAAAATATCAGTCAGAAAGCAAGGAGAGTGAGGAGAAGAAGAGTGAGATATCAGATCAGATCAAGAAGAAGAGAGAGACCACCCTGGGCAGGAACTCTCACTAGTCAGTTGGGATGAGTGATCAGAACAAAGGAAAAGTGGCTCACCAGCATCAAGAGGTAGACTCTGATCATTCTCCAGGCGGAACTGGGCAATCTTGACCAGAGAAGCTTGGTCCCAGGGTTCATAGCGGTCAACACTGGCAATGGTCAATTGAAGGAGATTCAGTAAAAGGGTAGAGGGCATCTGATTTTGGACTTGGTTATCTCCCACCAGGAAGAACATGTGGAGATTGCTACACACTTGCTGGTAGAACCTGGAAGTCAGGGAGGACTCAGCTGTCATCATCCTCCAGACCTGTCGACACATCCAGACACCTGTTCCAACCCTGACCCTTTGGCCCTCATGCCAGCCTATAGCTTTTTCTCTTGTCTTTTTGGCCAAGAAAGAGTAAAAGCAGAACTGACTTGGAGGGGTTCTGGGCCTTACCTATTCAGTACTGTGTCCTTCTTAACGATGTATTTGACCCCAAGGTTCTCCTTGGGGAAATGCTCTTCAATGTTATCCAGATCTGCTTCTGTGTACTGGTCAGGGAAGCTACCTGAGGTTGCCAGGGCCAACAGTCGGCAAAAGGTAGCAACATTCACTTCATCAGGTACTGTAAGGGCCACTGGCTGGTTTAACATGCCAGCATGCCAGCTGGCATCTCGGAGACACTGGAAAATAGCTTCCTCTGATTCAAGTGGTAAATAAAAAAGCTGAGCCTGACAAATGCTAGAAGCCAGGGTGATGGCTGTATTGCGTCCAGTACCCCGGAACTCTGAGAGCAGTAGACCATGCTGCCTTGGCCTAGCCAGAACTCGGACTAGGCGAGCCACATGCTGGACCATCACGTGACACAGGGAAACATCAGAGTTCATCTTCAGCCGTAGAGCTGATGCAGCCAACTGCTTTTCCAGGTTTTCCCACTGCCGTTCCAGGTACAAGTTGGGACTCTCAAAGTTAGATCCTAACGTAAGCTCCAGACTGAACACCAAGTCTGAGGGAGTCTCCTGGGGATAGAACAATAGCACTGGTAGCAACAAAGGTAAATTTAAGTCTGTCTGGGGTGCCGTCTGCCACTCATGCTTCGGTGTCTTTGACTGGAGCTTACTGCTAGAATCCCTTATATCTTCCTCTTGCTCAGCCATCTGACTTACATTTTCTGTGTTCTCCTTGTTTACTGATTTTATGGGGAATGGTGCTAGACTCTCACTGAAGAACGAGCCTATGGTGGCCTGAAGGCCAAACGGATCCTCTTCTTCCTCTGATCCACTGTCACTGTTGCTTAAGGTCTCCCACTGGGCTATTTCTTCTTCAGATTCTACCTCAGGCACTTTTTCCTCCTCCACATCCTCTTCCTCACAGTCCTTGGCCAAGGACTCAGACCCTGGCCCAACACAGAAGATATTCTGAGCTACTTCTAGAAGCAGCTTAGCACAACGGGAACGTTCCCCATCACTGTCCAATCGGTCACAAAATGTTCTTTGTGCCTCATGCAACCAAAGACGTACCATGGCACGCGTAGACATCATGATAGTCAGGCGAGTTCCACGCAAGCCGGACACCCGGCGCAGATGCTCCTGGTGATGGAAAGACTCTATAAAACCTCGTGAACCCATTCTGGTAGGCAGCAGCTGCAGGCTTCCCAGAATGTGGCTCACGGAATGTGGAGAAAACCGGTAGTGTGGGTGGAGGGGTGAAGGCATGAAGCAGTTGCACACAGCCTCCCAAGCCTCTACTGAAGCCCTGACAAGGGCTCTTGCCAGAGTGGGCTCCCGCTCCACAGAGGGGAAGCGTTCAAGCCAGGCTTGGATACTAGGTATGTGCCTGCTCAACAGGATGTCCTGGGTCATGCTGTTCAGGGCCAGGACTGTGAAGAGTCGGTAGAGACGTGGACAGAGTGGGCGCGCAGAGTAGCCTGGCACTGTAGCAGTGGCAAGGAAGTTTACTGTAGGCTGCAGAGTCTGTAATTCCAAGGTGTTGTGGGCATAGATGGTGCCTTCCATTGCCTGCCGCAGGGTCTCTAGCACTGGCTGGCAGCTCTTCTCTGGGTCTGTAAAAACATTCAGACCGGCACTAAGGACATGTGCAAACCCACATTAAAGTATCTCCCATCTGTGCCACATAACCGCTTCTAGCACACAGAATTCTAAAGGAATTCTATACACCTGATGTTTTGGCAATTGGTAACCTCTGAGTAAGTTGCTCTCTCTCCACACATTCCTAAAATAAATGATGTCTTCTCTCTCCTCCCTTAGATCCTACCTATTCATTACCTGAAGGAAATGGACACTACAATAAGATTCATAAGTTGAGATGGTTGGAAACTGGGTCAGATCACAATTAGAAAGTGAAAATCATCTCCATTACAGAATGCACAGTTATGTCACACCTATGCTTTGTTTCAGGCACAGTGGCACAAACCTTTCATCTCAGCACCTGGGACAGAAGGATCAAGAATTCAAGGCCACCTTTGGCTATATAGTGGCTTCAGAGGCAACCTGGGCTACATGAGAAGCTGCCTCAAAATGGGGACGGGGTGCAGGGAGTATGAGTGCCAGCCAAGCAAGCCTGATAACTAGAATTCAATACAATAATGCCAGATGCATTTGTAATCCTAGCACACCTACTTCAAGATGGGAGGTAAAAACATTAGAATTGCTGGGAAGCCATGAGCCAGCTGTCCTGGAGTACTTTAGCAGAATACTGGAGCAAGAAAACTGCTGCCTCAGAAAGTGAGAGAGAGAGAGAGAGAGAGAGAGAGAGAGAGAGAGAGAGAGAGATCTCCTAAAAGTTGTTCTTTGACCTCTACATACATGCTGTGGTGCACCTGTACATGCACATATACACATGAATAAATAAAATTTTAAATGACTTTAAGATGTAAATTTACCAGAGAGAGGCAAGGAGAATGAGTAGGGAAATGGAAAGGGAGCTAAGAACAAAGTATAGAGACACATATGCATGAAAATACCATATGAAACCCATTACTTTGTATCTTAATCTAAAAACACTAAGGAGGGAAAAAATGATTTACCAAAAAACAAAATATACATGTTTCAATGTATAGTGAGTACTGACAATGTAGACAACTCTGTAGACCAACATTTTAATGTTATTTAGATTTTAGGAGCCCCAAAAGTTCCTCCGTGCCCCTCTTTACTGTCACCTCCTTCCCACCACCATGCAGACACTGCTCTTTGAACTGATTTTTATCACTGTCAACTGTGCCTCTTCTAGAGCTTTGTACAGATAGAGTCATAGAGCAGCTACTTGGCCATATGTTTGCTTTCACTTCACCTACATTTGCCACTCATGTTTCTGTTTATCAGTAATTTTATATATTATTATACAATATTCCATTATGAAAATGACAAAATTTATAGGTCTATTAACACAGGGAGGTTAGTTCCAGGCTTTGGCTGTAAATAATGTTTATCCATACACTTTTTAGGGAGAGCATGTGCTTGATTTTGCTTAGGCAAATACAAGAAAACAACTATACTGCAATACAATTTTTTTTCACTCCACTTGACTTTTACCTTATATTCGACCCCACCAATAGCATCATAGTATTTGTTTTGACTACTTGCTATCTTTTAAGGAAAGCACAGAAAGAAAATGTCAGTCATTTCTACGCAACCACGTGGTCATTATTTTTTGATGTTCTTCACTCTTGTCTGCACATCAGATTTCCATGTTATCACTGCCACTCTGCTGAACAAAGGCATTCAGCATTTTTTTCCTTTTAAGATTTTTATTTATTCATCTTATTTATTTGTGTGTGAGAGAGAATTTGTCATGTATGTGCAGGTTCTAGCAGAGGACAGAAGAGGGCATTAGATCCCCTAGAGCTGGAGTTACAAGTGGTTGTGAGCTGCCACGTGGGTACTGAGAACTGACCCAGACTCTCTGAAGGAGCAGCTAACACTCTTAGCCACAGTCATCTCTCAAGCAGCCATGAATACTGTGTTAGATTTATTTATTTTATGAGTATGAATGTTTGCTTGCGTGTATATGTGCACCACATACATGCCTGGTACTCGCAAACATGAAAACAGATGTCAGACCCTCTTCCGGAGCTGGAGTTGCAAATAACTGCCATGTAGGTGTTAGAAACCGAAACGGAATCCTCTGGAAAATCAATAAATGATCTTAACTCCAGTTCCTTGAACACTTTAGTAGTTGTTTAAAAGTATTTGGATGCTAAATCTAACATGTATGTCTTGCCAGAGTCAGTCTCTATTAAATTCCTCTTCCTCTTTGCCTTCTTCCTCTTTCTGGCAGAGCCTTACTGTGTAGCCTAGGATGGCCTCATGATCTTCTTATCTTCCTATCTCACCTCCCTGAACATTGCAATTACAGGCATGTGCTACCATGCTCAGCTTATTGCTGATTCTGTTGCTTTTTCTCCTTCTCCTTCTGCTTCTCCTTCTCCTTCTCTTTCTTCTTCTCCTTCCTCTTTTTCTTCCTTTTCGTCCTCCTCCTCTTCCTCCTTAACATCCAGTCATTCTTTAAATATTGTAGGAAGCATTTTGGTGACTGTCGCCCAAAGACACCATTTCACAGCAGCTCTCTCTCTCTCTCTCTCTCTCTCTCTCTCTCTCTCTCTCTCTCTCCCTACCCCCTTCTCTCTCATGTTGTTTGAAATGTTTTCAATCTTACTACACTTGCCTTTCTCCACTCCTTTCATTGTCTACTAACATCTTAATTATATTTAAATTTATCATAATGATCAAAATATAGTTGAAAAGAATGATAGATTTAGAACAAAATATAATTGGATTTTAATATTAATTCTGATACTTAGTAGTAGCTAGGGTATTTCAACCAAGTTTGAAATATATCCATTTCCTGTTTTGAGATTTATTTTATTAGTCTGTGTGTGAATCTGTGTGTATGCCTCTGTGTGTCTGTGTGTCTGTGTCTGTGTGTGTGTCTCTGTGTGTGTGTCTGTGTGTCTATGTGTCGCTGTGTGTCTGTGTGTATATTGTATGTGTGTGCATCTGTGTGTGTGTGTCTCTGTATGTGTGTGATTATGGGCATCCCACAGAGGTCAGAAGAGGGCATCATTTCTCCTGGAATTGTAGTTACAGGTGGTTGCAAACTGCCCAGTGTGGGTGCTGAGAACTGAATCCAGAGCCTCTGGAAGAGCAGCAAGAGCTCTTAACCACTGAGCCACCTCTCCTCTAGCTCCCTAACATTCTCCCTACCATTAACATATTCCTTTTTAAAAATCATCATTTTGGCCATTTGAGATTCCTCTGTTGTGAATTCAAGACTCTCAGGACTCAAGGGGTAGAAGAAATGCCAAGACTCTCAG
>NW_021604697.1:250091-286564 GCF_004785775.1 Grammomys surdaster
AGAAGAAATGCCAAGACTCTCAGGACTCAAGGGGTAGAAGAAATGCCCTACAGTGGGGAGTGGGAACTTGCAGAGTCCACCTCCAGCAGAAAGACAGGGCATCAAGTGAGGGATGGGGTTGCCATCCCACAGTCAAAACGCTGACCCATAGTTGTTCCTGTCAGAAAGAACTGCAGGGATGGGAAGGGAAAGGAGCCTGAGGAAAAGAAGGTCTAGTAACAGGCCTAAAGTGGGATCCAGCTCACGGGGAAGCTCCAAAGCCTGACATTATTACTGAGGCTATAGAGAGCTCACAAAAAGGGACCTATCATGACTGCCCTCTGAAATACCCAACAGCTGAAAAGAGTCAGATACAGATATTTACACCCAAACAATGGACAGAAGCTGCTGACCCCTGTGGTTGAATTAGGGAAAAGCTGGAAGAAGCTGAGAAGGGGTCCACCCTGTAGTAGGACCAGCAGGCTCAATTAACCTGGACCCCTGGGATCTCTCAGGCACTGGACCACCAACCAGGCAGCATACACCAGCTGATGTGAGGCCCCCAACACATACACAGCAGAGGTCTGCCGGGTCTGGGTTCAGTCAGAGAAGATGCACCTAACTCTCAAGAGTTAGGAGGCTCCAGGGAGTGGAGAGGTCTGGTGGGGTGGGACGGGGAGGGTGGGAACATCCTCGTGGAAACAAGGGGGGAGGAGGTATGGGATGTAGAACAGTCAGAGGGTGGACCGGGAAGGGGAAAAAATCTGGAGTGTAAGAAAAAGATTAAATAAAATTAAAAAAAATAGATTAAATCGTCATACTATGAAAGTCTCCCCCACCCCCCTCATCTGAGGCTGGAGCGGTGGCACAGTGGTTAAGAGCACTAGCTGCTCTTCCAAAGGACTCAGGTTCTATTTCTAACATTCACATGACAGCTCACAATAGTCTGTAACTCTAGTTCCAAGGGAATCTGATGCCTTTTTCTAGCTTTTATGGGCACCAGGCATATATGAGGTACATATACATACATTCAGAAAACCACTCATACACATAAAAATAAATGCATATACATACATACATACATACATACATACATACATACAAACAAACAAAATATCCATCTTTCTATGCTTTTATAAACATTAAAAATACCATAAAGCATGGAAGAGATTTTACTGGGTCAGTAAATTTTAGCTCTCCATTTTTAAAAGTATGAATACACCTGATTCAAGTTTTCTACATACTACAACAGGCTTTAATATATGATCTGACAAGCCACCCTGTACTTCAGCCCATTGACTTCCTTGACTCCCACAACTTGTGCTTAAACTTTAGTTCTGCTCATTCTTATGCTGCATGTGGAACCTGCCATCTGAGGGTAGCATACTTTGAAAATTTAAACGTCAACATCCCAAACATTTAGTCCATTTCCCTCTTTCTTTCTGTTGTTATCTCTTCTACAAATACTTATGGGGAAAATGGGTACAAATATTTAGTTCTTTCTACAAAAATGAACAAGACGGATTCACGCCTTCACGTATATGCAACCATAAAATCAGGCTGTTATCCATACACAGCTTAGGATGGACATCTAACCTAGCCTGGGGGCATAGGCTTCTTGGGGTGCTACCATCTGTGATGATAATACATAGGAGTTTTGCCAAATGAGCCAAGGCAAGGGAGCAGAGGGCAGCATCTTCAGAAGCTGCTTAAGTCCAGTGAAAGCAGAGTGTAGAAACCCAGAGACTGCATGGTCACAACAGGCTTTGTACTGGATATGTCAATGTTCCAGGCATTATCTACCTCAAAACCAAGACGCCTGCCCAAAGATTTGCATGGTATTTAGGAGACAGAATTGATAGACACTGGACTAGACGTTAATCAAAGAGGAAGAGGCATCAACAAGAGTCCTGTCTTGGGGGCCAGCAGGATGGCTTAGTGGGTAAGGTTACTTAGAACCAAGCCTGGCAACATAAGTTCAATCACTATCTCCATCTCCTTGGTAGGAGAGGACTCCCTCAAGTTTCTCCACTCACCTCCACACATGTAACACTGGCATACCCTGCCTCATGCACATACATATACAGTAAATGTTTTTTAAAAAAATTTTAAAGAGTTTATAGTTTAAGTAACCAGTTGGATGGTGGAATCTGTTATTTGGAGACACAGGAGCAGTTTGGGAGGACATGATGAGAGCAGGACTGGATAGGAGGAACCAATGAACTCTCAAGGGAGAGAAGATGTACAATAGGTAGCTGGATAAATAGGTCTGTGATTAAGAGAGATGTCTGATTTAGAGATAGATATTACCAGTCAAAGCAAAGAGATTGTGGGTGAAGCTTTGAGAAAACATGTACAGTGAGACAACAATTTCATTTGTTTGGCATCATTTTGATCTGCAGACATATGTTTGAATCAATGAATATTGCCATGGATTTAGTATGCGTTGACAGTAGCTTTCCTTTCATTTCCCCTCCCAGCTCCTCACCAAAGGAAGCCAGGTGCAGATCTTCCATCAGGAAAAGGATGTAGTTTTTGGAGTCCTGGTGATGCCCAGGACCTGAGCTGGCTTGTACTTGGCCGTGGACTCCTCTGCTCAGCAAGTGCCGAAGGTGCGTAGAATTTAAGGCAGGGTGAATGGGGCTGTGAATGGTAGGGTGATTTGGCTCCACCAGTATCTCCACAAAAGCTGACTTCCCTGTTGCTATCTCTCCAGCAAGCAGCACTGGCTGTCCATTTGACAGAAGCAGGTCCACCATATACAAAAGCTGTTCAGTCTGCAGGAAAGGAACAGGGCTTAGTAAAACAGCTCTAGATAGGACAACAGTCAAGCCAAAAATGAGGGTTAGGGAACTTGTCCTTAAAGCCATACTTAACGAACAGGTTGTGTGTTGTAATTTTGGAACTATCAAGGGTGTGAGTATAGGTACGTCTTGGGAGGATCTCAAATATTGGCTACCCTCTAGCATAGCTTCTGACACCTCAATCCAGAGTATTTTCTGTCTTCATACCTGAGAAGAGGGCTGGAAAGAACCCAGGTTTCCTTTGACATGGATGTTCAGGTACTGCCCAGCGAAGGGGACCAGTGTTCCAGTTTCAAAGTTTATATGTAGATCAAACACCAAGGCTGAAGGAGGTGGCTCAGGGTAGTTGGACAGGGAACTAATAGACTTCCTCATGAAGTCATCAAAGCGAGGCCAGTGTCTGCTCAGAGGACACACAAGTAAAAGACAGCCATAAAAGTTCCGTCTGACATTCATATACTCCACTTGTCCCCACTGTAACATCCCATGAGTTTTAGTTCCCACAGATCAGTCTACCTCAGCACTTTGTATGCCATACCTCCCATTCTCATGGTACCTGGAGGGAAGGTGGGCTCCAAACCCCCAGATTATGGCAAAAAGAAAGCCGCTAATGGCCAGCAAATGTCTCTTCTGCTTTTTATTCACACTGACATGCTCAGACTGGAGCCTGCTTTTTGAAGATTTGAAGTTTTGGGTCACAAGATCACTGCCACTAAAGTCCTCTTCAATGGCCAAGTTCAAAATAGGAATCCACATAGGAAAAAGAAAATGGAGGGGAGAACAGAGGTTGGCTACATTACTTCTCTTCACCTTTAGTTCCCTGGAGCAGCTTCACCAAGGAACCCATGCTTGTGGCTCAAGTATAACCCAGTTACCCTTAAGATCCCAGCTCTCTCAAAAGTCAACCTTTTTACCTTCTTACCTTTGGTGTGTGACTTCTCGTCCTCGAATAAGTGTAGATGGGGGTCAAGTAGAGCACGCAAGATGCGGATCAGGCTGGTGACTTCTGCCACACCTGGGCAAACAGCCTGATGCCCATGTACCTGTAGCTGAGAACTGGCACCTATGCGGGTAAGGAATCGGAGCACTGAAGGCACAAGCACTTCAGCTAAGTGGTTGAGTTCAGCGATTGTCTCTTGCTGTAGGTGGTATTCATGCGGCAGAGATGCCATCAAAACACTAAGCATGGACTGCCAAGTCTGTTCTCCACTACACCAGATGAGAGCACACCCACCTAACGCTGTAGGAGACATGCTTGCTGCATCTGCCACCTCTATCAAGAAAAAGGTACCTAAGGGTCGTGCTATCTGTTGACCATTTGGGAGACTCAGCTGGGGAGGGTCAGTCAGAAGGCAAGTGACAGAGTCTATCCATGCATGATTAGGGGCCCCATCACATATTATCCATTGCTGGATCCCCGTGAATTCCTCTGATGGCTCTTCTGTGCCTACACTCTTACAATAAGGGGCAGCATGAAGGATCTTAGGAAAGATGCCATAGTGCCAGGAGGGACCTTCTGACCACCCTAGGTATTCTTGAGAGTTGAGCACACTAGGATATAGGTGGACAATTTCAACAGATTGGAAACCCTTGGTTGAGATGTGTTCCATGGCTGCCAGCCGATTCTGAATCTTAAATAAGCTCTTCCAACAAGTACTCTTGCCACTGCCTGCAGGGCCCAGGAGCAGAATGCCAGAGGCCCGGCCCAGGGCCTGACTGAGCTGTTCCAGAGATGTCAATGTGTTAGCGGCGGGGAACAGGCCTAACTGTTGGAGTTCTTCCACCACTACTGACTTCATCAGTCTATGGGACACAGGCTCTGCCAGCACATGGCTAGCACTAGGAAAAATCCCACAGAGCAGTTCTTGGAGCTTTTGTAAGCGGAGCCCATCAAGAATGCTGAACAGTGGTGAATGCAACAGGGCACGCAGTAGGGCAGCCTCCTCTGAGGCAGCTGGGTTGTAGGGCTGCTGGAATTTTTCTTCTTCTTCGGATGTATTTAGTGTCTGTATTGTGTGTTCCAGTACCTGCTTGAGCAGTGGCAAGCGGCAGGGCAAGTTCCCAGACACCAGCTCACGTTCTAGGGAGAATAATTTAGATAGGCGAGCAGCCATTCGGGAGGCATCCCGCACCCCTGCTGCCAGCAGGTTCAGCTCTGCCACACGCTGCAGGTCGGGCAGTGCCAATGCCACAGGACGCAGTAGCATATGCAGATTGGCAGGCATATCAGGACTCAGGGAATGAAATGTCAGGAAACAGCCAAAGCCAAGACGCACGGACACATGATGCTTCTCAAAGAAACCAGCACCAAGGAGTAGGGGTTTAGTAGGTTTTATGGTACTTATGTTTTTGGAAGCTTTCTGATATAGTGGGGCATAAAGATGGTGCAGTTCATCCAGACGCTGGCCCAGGGCAGAGAGCAGACTAGAAGGTAGTTGGTGGACACTCTCTAACAGCAGCCAGGCCCCACACTGAAGGGCACCATTCAGGTAATTGCTCAGACATCGGAACTCTATCTGGGGCAAGCAGGGCATTATTACCAGCTGGCGGCCCAGGGTCCATGCCAGGCTATTCACAGTTTCTGCCTTGCCCAGACCATCCTTGCCCAGTAGGGCCCCATAGGCCACCTCATCCAAGGCCAATAAGAGAGTAAATATTTGACGCTCATGCATCAGGCTAGGTAGAGGCCCCAGTTTGGGCCCCATGTACTCATAATTGTACATGAAGGACCGGCCAAGCACATCTATCCAGCATGCAGCTGGTGGCACAGAGGGATCAGTAGATGCAATAGTCGTAAGACATTGCAGGGGGCTTTTGAGGTTCAAGTGAGATGAACCCAGGTGATACTTAAGTTGGCGGACCCAGTGGAAGTCTGTCAGATCACTGACCTGGTTCTTCTCCAGGAGTTGTGCTATATCCCTATGAGTCACTGCCTTGATCAGCAAGGTACTGAATAGACTAGTCTGGCGAACAGAAGGCGGAGGTTGCTCACCTTGAGAGCTCCTCTGAGATCGTATAAATTGCACCAGTACCTCAAGGTTGTGTACATGTATGGAACTCATGCGCATAGTCCTTGACTCAAGCAAAGCCTCCTCCATCTCAGCTCGCCACACTACCTCCTCTGCCACCAGTATGCACTGCCACGGAAAGACTTGGACTGCATCTAGCCAGTGCTGGACATACAATTGCATGGGCATCTGTCTTTGTTGAGGCATTGCCTTCAATGCCTTCACGAGGGATGGGCCTTGAGCAAGGCGAGTGGCCACACAGCTCTGCAGCAGGTTCACTATTACAAACCGCAGACACGTCTCCAAAGAGGCTAGCCACTTAGGAAGATCTGGATGTAGAGGAAGGGGCTCCTGAAGCTTCACTTCCTCTCCACATGCCCCTAGCACAGCAATTGTTTCCACAGTCTCTGTACTTGAGCTTGAATCCTTGTTATTACTTTTCCTATTAGTTGATTTGGACTTGAAGTTCACAGCTTTAATGTAAGGAAAGCAGCGCTGTGCCCATAGCTGGGCCTCACAGGTATCTAGAGGGGCAGCCAGCAGGGCCACCCGTTCACTGTCACTGAGGAAGAAAAGGCGGGGGAAGTTGGCACATACTCCATAGAGGACATCTTCCAGAGCCATGATGATGGCCTCCAGCTCTCCTGATCCAGCTTTCAGTAGTTGCTGTAGATACTGGCCTTGGAAGTAAGGGCTCCTCTTGGTATTGGGTACTATAAGTGACAGAACCATTGGGTCAGCCACAGAGATGCGCATTAGAGTCCGATACTGATCATCCATGACCTTGAAACGAGCATTCTGTGGTGAGAAAGGTGGTAGGTGAGGGGGATGTGACACCTCCAGTCTTCATCCAGAGCCCTGATACTCAGGAGCACTTGCCCAGTCTGCTTTCATTCCCTTCCCTACCAGCTCAGCAGCAGGAAACTCAATCTTCATCTCATGTAGAACTTTATTCAGAAAAATCCACTTCTGCTGAAAAGCCACCCACACCTCCAGCAGGGAGCCTGTGGTGAGCATTCAGAGAAATATGTGAGAGAGTGTATGGTTCTAATACCTGAGCGGGTCCAACATATGCCTGACCTCTCCAGTGACCCATTAGCCCAACAGAAAGCTGCTCAGCAGAGCCCAAGGACCTTATTAGAGGAAGTAAAACATTCACTAGAAACGAAGACCTGGTCTCATTAAACCAAGAAGGAACTTGGGGAGTCCTTACTTTGTCTTAGCAAAATATTTACTCTGTCTTCTCAGATTCTCATCTGACATTGGGAAAGTTACTTACATCTTCAATCCAATGTCCACCTGCCATCCTCCGGGCCAGTCTACACCACATTCCACCCATCCACTCAACTGGAGCCCTGTACTCACCCAGGCCATACATGATGGACACCCACTCTAAAGCTATTTTATGCAACTGTCCTGACTTTTGGATGGCTAGGATCTTGAATAGTGCCTGGAGACTGTTCTGGATGGCATCTTGCAAGCTGCTGTAGTCTAAGGAAGAAAAAGATGCGCTGCTAAAGTTTAGCTAAACTGGTATTATTCCAAGTGAGTCAAGAGAAAGGGCTGGGGCAGAAAAGAGTACATCTTGACTTTCTTGGAGAGGCAATTACCTCAATACACTTTCTGTCTTCAGAGATTGCATCAGCCCTTGGAAGTGATATAGTAGAGAACTGATATCTTAAAACAGGCGCTATGGGAAGACTCTAAACAGCTGATTTCTCCTGCTAAATATTGTCATTGTCTAACTCTATAGACTTTCTTTAAGGCATCAGAGCCTTCATACTAGAAAGAGGCCTCATAGATCAAGTCCCTACACAGTATGCATTCAGCATGAATGCCCATTCTGGGATGACTGAGATCCTGGTAGAAAAGTTGAGACCAAATGTTTTTCTCCTGATTTTAGCACTTAGTTCTTTGGTGCCACTTAAAAGAGTCCCACAATTTTGTGTGAGACCAGGCCTGAGTAAGGCAGAAACAATACCTGGGTTAACAACAGAATGGAGAGAGTGATTTGGATAAATGTAGGACTCTCTAAATAAATACCCACATGTGAAAGAAAACAGTGTCTTCATCTCAAAGTGTTTCCAGAGAAAACAATATTGGAATAGTTTGAGTCGTCTGTCTTTGCCCCCTTTAAATGACCCCTGGATGGAGGGGACATAAAGACCCATCTGTTGGAAAAAGCTCACTTGGAATGCTTGTCTGAGGAATATAGAGCAGACTACAGTTCCCTAGAGCTACCTCAAAACTCATATGTCACATTTCCTTTGTAATCGAGACCTCAGATTATCATCTGACCTTGTGAAGGTTAAAGAGGTTATATGAAGCCTTAACCTAGCTATGTCTGCCAACATATTATATACTTAAAAAGAAACATTCCTTGGGGGGTATTTTTGATGTTGAACTATCCTTTTCATATATGTTCCTGCTTTTATTTTACTAAGAATCTAAGGAGGGGAGTAGTGTCACCCCTATAAGAACATGTCTTCTTGGTGTAAGAGTTAAATATATAAGGTTTCACCATCTTGAGCTCATTCAAACAAGTGAAGTCACTACTTTCATGGTGCATGGCAACCACAAAATGGGTCCTTGATTAATACACCCAGAGCTGATTCAGAAGCCTAGTACAGAGAAAGGAAAAAACCCATAGGGAGGAATTCAAGTTTACAGTACTCTGTGTGAATTGGAGCCAGAGGGATAACTGGTCAGAAAGTAGACTAAGGACTGTGAACTCTAGTGAAGATTGGAGGAGTCCACTTGTTACCTGAAGTTATACTTAGAGGTGGCCTAAGAACCAAACTATCTATAGTTTGTACTCCACTAGTTTTTAAAATTACTTTAGTAGCAGAAGAACCTAAGAGTGACATAGGAAAATAGAATAGAACAAAGAGAAGCAGATTGACAAAGTGTGGAACCAGGGTCAAACACAAGCAAATAGATCAAAAATCAACATAATATGTGCTTGTCTCAAAAGAGGGAAGAGATGTCCACTGAATCATGATCTGAGTATTAACTACAGATGTCTGGTCTTATTATGTTTCAGTCAGTACTGAAAATGACTAGTTCTAAACAAGAGAGATGTGAACAAGAAGTCTCTGGAAAAATAGAAAGGAAAAGTATTCCAAACCAAATTCTGCACATGGAAGCATACGGATTCTTATACTAGAAAAGCCATATCCTCCTCCTATGACAATTCGCACTGCCTACACATTTTGCCCAGGTAGCCTCCTATGTAGCCCAACTGCATCTACCCTTCTCATCCCCACTGCTACTGTCATGGCGTCAGCCATTCTTGTTTTTCACTTGAGTTACACCAGCTGTCTCCCATCTCTGTTTCTTTCCCTCTCGAACTCTCAGTATTGAATTAAAATCTGACCTTAACACTTCCCTACAACAAAACATTCTCCATGATTTAAATGTTACCAAATACATTCTTTTGTATGATCTCAGCTTTCTAACTTCATGTGCCTATTTCCTATCTCTAATCTCAGTGAATTGGAAAGTCCTCTATATCGTAGGTATACTGACTGTATAAAGTTTTGTTGCTATGATGAATTGCCTGGCATACACAACTAAGGAGAAAGAGATTTATTTTAGTTCATCATCTCAGAGGTTTTGCCAATCATGGTGGGGAGGGTAAACATAGCAGCTCACATCGTGATAACCAAGAAACAGCAAAAAGGGGAAATGGGAAGAGCCAAAGCAAGATGTGGCTCTCAAGGACACATTGCCAATGAACTACTTCCTCAATTAGGTCTCATTCCCTACTTCCTACCATCCAACAATGCCACTGCACTATGAATTTATCAAGGGACACAATCACTTTCCAAAAGCCTATCAGTTGTCAATCAAACTCTCAATACATGGGCCTGTGGGATATACTGCATATTCAAACCACTACTATGGTACTGTCTAACGATCGAAATTCAGCCAAACATCATAAATCTCAAGCTATTCTTTAGAAGATTCCAGCATTTTTGCTCCAAATTAAAGCATATGCCTGATTAAAGCCAAATTAAATGAGTGTGCTTGAAAACCTATTTGTGTGAATTATGTCACAATTTTAATTAAATAATCTAATCTAACAGAGTGGTGTCTAGTGAATTATGTATGAGAAAATGTTTCTAAGGGAACCATAGTAGGCTTAGGTAAAGGTGAGCTGATAAAAAGCTCTTGTCCTTAGAACAAAATGTTAGTGTGTGAATGTGCATGCATATGTTTTAGCTAAAATAGAAATCTCAAGTCCTATTTACCTACTTATCATGATTACATATTTAACTAACTTCTTGGATTCACTTGATACCAATTATGTTCAATAAGAGAATTTCTCCTCTACTAGCAGTTCCCACTCATCTTGGATGCTTTCTGTCACAGTTAGCTTCAGTTCTCAACTTGACACATCTGGAAGAAGGAAGTTCAATTGAGGAATTACCTTAATCTGTGGGCATGTCTGTGACCATTTTCTTGGCTGCTAATTGATGTAGGAGGGCTCATCCTACTGTGAGCAGCACCATACCAGGGCAGGTATGTGAGCCAGGTAAGTGAGGAAGCCAGAGGAGCAGGTCAGTAACAATCATTCCTTAGTGGTCTTTGCTTCAGTTACTGTCTCTAGATACCTACCTTGAGTTCCACCCTTGGCTTTCCTTGATGATAGAATAATCCCTTGATTATTCTTTTGATAAGCTAAACCCTTTCTTTCCCCTAAGTTGTAAAAATGCTGTTCCCTATGTGGCATGCTTTTCTCACCTTGCAAGTCTGACAGACTCTTACTTCTTCAAAAGTTAGCCCGAGGCTGCTGTCTAAGTTGTACTTCTCTCAGTATCTCTGGTTCTTTGAGCTGGTCTCCTCTTACCTACTGTCCTCAGTGCAGGCATAATGTTATTGTGGACTGTGTAAAAATTATCCTAGTATTATTTAAATGCTGATTTCTCTGCCCTGGTCCTTAGTTGCAACCCTTATTCTGAGAATCATTTATCTTGATGTTGTGTAAATTGCTCGCCAATTATTTCCTGATTGGTTAATAAAGAAGCTGATCACTCAGCAACCGAGCAGGGGGGAGAAGGGGCTGGAAGGTGGGAGGAAAGAGAGTTAGTGGGGATTTGCCATTCGGAGAGACTCCAGGAGACATCATGAGAAAACACCTGGAGCACAGAGATCCAGATCCGTACCCAAATGCAAGTCTCACTGGGATTTTGACTGGGAGGTAGCCAGATTAATTTAGAGGATTAAAATAAAGTAATATTGCTCAGTTGTTGGATCCTTAAAGCTTGTTAAATATAATAGTTCAGTCTCAATTATTTGGGAGCTAGCTGGGTTAGGTTAGGAGGAAAACTTCAACGAGCACTCTTTTAAAAGCCATTAACACCTCAGTATTGTGGTCTGTCATGCATTTAAATGTATGGTATTGTCAGTTTCTCACTGGGATGTAAGAGTGATTGATGTATCTGTTTGGCACAAAGGAGGCCCATGGATTTAGTAAGAAAAATAATAAAAGAAAGAATGACTCTTTTTCTTCAACAAGGTGGCCAGTTGATAGATATACAGATCTTCCTGAATACCCTGATGTGCAAGACCATTATCAACCTCAAGGTTGAGCCCAGTAACATCTTGACACCACGGAGATGGTGAAGGCCAAGATCCAAGACATGAAAGGTATTCCATCTAGCCAGGAGTGGCTAATATCACTGACAAGCTTCTGGAGGATGGCTGCACCTGACTACAACATCCAGAAAGAGTCCACCCTCCACCTGGTGCTATGCCTGAATGGTGGCCTCACTGAAGCATCCTTTGTTCAGCTCATCCAGTACGACTGTCACAGCCTGCTGCAAGTGCTATGCATGCCTGCAAACCCATGCTGTCACTGCCACAACAAGTATAGCTACACCAACAACCTGTACCCAAGAATGAGGTCAAATAAGGTGGGGACCCTGCTAGGCCTGTTGCTCAGGTCCAATAGGGGTTTCTTCTGTCAACTGGAAGAAAAAGAAAGAATGAAATGAAATGAAATGAAATGAAATGAAATGAAATGAAATGAATGAATGAATGAATGAATGAAGAATAAAATCAGCTGGGTAAAATCCAGAGGGCAGAGCATTGATAGGTGGAAATAACAAGGAATTTTTTAAAGATGTATTTGCTTTACATGTGTAGGTGGTGTGTGTGTGTGTGTGTGTGTGTGTGTATGTGTATCTGTCTGTCTGCCTGATGCCTGTGGAAGCCAGCAAAAGGCACTGGATTGCTCGACTGGAGTTACAGATGGTTGTGAGGTATCATGTGTTGCTGGGAATTGAATCCAGGTCCTTCAATAAGAGCAGTAAGAGCTTTTAACCACTGAGCCACCTCTCCAGCACCACAAGTAATTATCTGGGAGTGACCAGATGGCTCTGCTAGTAAAAGGTGCCTGCCACTGTAAAGCCTGATGGCCTAATTTCGATGCTCTGGACCTACCATGGCATGAAAAATCATTTTCTAGTACACCAGAAAAGGAACTTGGCTGAAGGAACCATGCATCGACTACAGGAAGGAACTTGTGTGTAAAGAGTTCCTGCAAAGACTGCGATATTTTAAGAGAGCTTGGTAGATACTATTTCACAACATATGGATGCCTCAGGTTATCCTTAAGGATGGGGCCTGACTGCAGGAGCCATTTTTGACAGGAATTGGTAGATGAAAAGAACCTTTAGCTGGAGTCATTCATTGGATCATAAAACTGAGACTCACTTGAGAGGAGGAAGGTGCCGCTATCCTTGCCCACTAACTCCCACTGGGGGCTCCGCACTGCCGGCCTTTTGGAGCGCTCTGAGGTTGGGGGCTTGTAGGGCACATGCAGGATGAAGTTGAGCAGGCGCAGTTGGCGCCCCTCCCAGTACTGCTGCATCTGTTGTAGGATCTCTTGGGCATGAATTCGTTCCTTATCACACTGCCAGACCTGGAAAAGGTATGTCTCAGAAACCAGAACTGGCTAGTGGCTCCGGAAGGACAGCCTTGAGACTGGGCCCTGAGGATTGAGTCTGAGGCAGAATCCAGGGGCCTGAGGAGTGGAAGTCTCAGAAATGAAGGAGGAGTAGGACCATCAGGCTTCAGTGATGTGCTGGTAGCAGCAGCAGCAGCAGCAGCAGCAGCAGCAGCAGCAGCAGCAGCAGCAGCAAACTATTAACACTTGTCCCAGTACTGCTGCTTCCACCGAGTAGACAATACCCTAGTCAGCCTGTGCCTCTTAGAGATCAAGTAAACATTGGCAGACACTTGTCAGTCTATATGCCCACAGCTTTGAGGCTGCCTCTCAGTTCCTTCCAGCAGGGGAAGCATTTAGTCAGATAAGGGCCTGGAACTGCCCATCAGATACTCATCTGCAGATGAACAAAGACTCTTCCTACTCTCCAGGACTAGCATAACCCAGTCCCAACTTCCCTCTTATCTCCATGCCACCCACTGTCCCCATAGCCCCAGGGACTGCTTTATAGGCCTTGGCTGGCTTTAGTATACATTTTTCACTCCAACCCTCTCTGCTCCTTCTTGTGAGCCCTACCTGATTGATTCGGTCTGCGAATTCCAGCAGTGGACAATTGAGCAGCTGGCCCAGTGTAAGGAGGTTCAAGCTTTGTAGACCACCCAGCCCTAATGCTGGAATAGAACAGACCAGTCAGAACAACACCCAGCACATGGCTAAACTGAGCCCATATCCCAGAGCTCACTTCTACTTTGAGGCCAGACCAGCTTGGACTGTAGCTCAAGATCAGGAGTACAATCCAGAGCCAAGAACCCAGAGCCTAAGGTCCAAGGCACAACTCAACCCCAAATCTGAGACTAATCCCCATTGATTGAGAGGACCCCGTGTTGTAATGAGCCAGCATAGAAAAGTGTTTCCCCTGGTTGAAATGAGTTTAGCATATGTGGGAAAAAGGAGGATGGAACAATGTTTCTAGCAGAGCAGCAGGGAATTGCTTTTAAACACTGTGTTTTTTCCCATCCCCCTCCCCTGTCTCGCACCTCTCAAGAGGGATTGGGTATTAACGTCCTGTAGCTGGAGGCTGCCCAGCTTGATAAGCAAGGGCAGGTTGGCTCGAAACTCCTCTAGCATGCGCATACAGCGTTGTAGCACAGGGCTTTGCTGCCCCAGGGCTGTGCTGAGTCTTGCAGCCTCTGTCAGCCAGGCATCGGTCTTCTCGCGGGCCATAGAAAGGTTGAACTGTGTAGAAAAGAGCTCCTTATCAGCCTGACACCCTCCCACCTCCACCTACCTACCAACTTCTGCCCCAGGCCAGAGCTCCCGGGTGGTGTGTCAGCACCTTGCTAAAAGCCACGCATTTCCACTCGCTGAAGTTTTCAGAGATGATCCGGTAAAGCCGCCAGATGCGCTGCTGCAGTACTATAGGTCGGTTCCCACCAGCGGGTGGACACATAGGATTCTGATACCCTGCGGAACATGTCTGGCTGAGACTTGGGTTGTTGGGGGAATGGATCAATCAAAAGCCCATAGTGAACAAAAGTCCAGAAAAAAAAGATGAGGTGTGCCTATGTAAATGTCTCAGTTCAACAGTGTAAGTGGGGCCACCCAAGGAGCAATGATTTCAAAGGAAAGATTTTTGAGGAAATACCATAGTGGTAAATTAAAAGGTCTTCCTCTCTACCCTACTCACCTACTCAATTCCAGCCACGGCGGACTTGATTATAGCTCAGACATACACCAGGTACACTCCCTGTTGCCAGAGTCTTTGAATTGCAGTTCACTTTTTTATGGGAAACTCTGGCCACAAAGAAACACCACTCACACCATCACCACCTCCAACTCCAAGTGCTCGATGCAACAGTACCTTCTTCATGAGGCCTATGCAGGCTATCCCATAAAACACTGTTCTCTAACCATCTGGAATTTTCAGACACTCTTTCTTGTTCTGCTGTTCCCCCCTACGTTGTTACCTCTCACTTTCTAATATGTTATGTAATTTAGCTATGTTTGATAATTATTATTTATCATCTTTCTTCTCTAGCTGCAATACTGGTTCCATTACAATAGATGGTTTGCCATTTGTTTGTTGGTGTACTTTAAGCTCAGTACATAGACACTAAGCAAGTAAGTGTTGAATGAATGGTAAGTGAATGAACGCTCAGAAATTGAGGATGGTTATTAAATCATCAGGATCTAAAGTACTACAATATTTTTTTTAAAAAATTAGGATTAGGTGAGGAGTTGGGAACAGAAGGAAGTGCACACACTGCTAATGCAGTTCCTCGGGTCTAGCACCACATGGCCTGAGTCCTCTACCCTGTTTTTCCACCAACAATCCAAACTCCTAACAGGAAGGGTTGAGTCTATGGTTGACATCAGTTAGAAAATGGACTGAAGGCTTCTTAGTACTCTGAAAAAAAAAAGTTCCTGATGAAGGATGGTTCTAGAGTTCTAGAGCATCTCTCAGCCCACCTAGCCCAAAGGCCCAGTTGATAACTGACTAAGGAACAACTCATAATGCACCCTTTCAAGAGGTAAGTGACTGCATATGGGAAAAGAGCCTGAGCAGAAGGGAACCAGCCTAGTTGTACACCTGTTAAGAAAGCTGGTCTCCAATCAGCAGCTCGGACCTGATCCCCTCCTGTACAATAGTGAAACTCGCCGTCCTTTTCTCTAGATATGTTGGCTGGAGGCAGTGGTCAGCAATCACATCAAGATCTTATCTCCACTATTCTTATCTATGACCTGCTGCTTACAATAGGACAACACTGACCAAGGCTACACACAGGTTACATTTTACAATGAGTGTACACATTTCTTCTGAATCAGCATTCAACCCTGGCCCCATCACATTCTAATGAAACATTAAGCTGTTTGCTTTCCCTACCAGACTGTGAACTTCCTGTATCCACTAAGGTAACAGCTGAGACATATAACAAATGAAGGTTTTGTCCTCCGATTATGAAAGAGACCAGGGGAGGTATATGATTCCCAAGGCTTGCTTTGAATCACAGAAGACACAAGACCCCAAGTCCCAACCCTTATCTTAGTTGGAGGGTCCATCCCAGGGTAAACGTGGAGACAGTGACAATCAATACCAGTGAAGGTGTGGTAAGCATTGCATAGGGCATTGAAGTTATTGAGTGTGTTCAGGAACTGCTGTTCCAAGGCACCAAGCTGCTGCTCAGTGCTCCTCTGTTCTTGTGAAGGATCCATAAAGGGACCAGACAGTGCCTTCGCTAGCAGGCCTTCAAGCTCTGCCAACGCTGCTGCCATCAGCTGCTGCAGCCTGGGCACAATGGCATGTCGCTTGCTGAGCAGGAACTCTGAAACCTGGCTTCTTTCAAATTGAAATGCCTCCCATAAATCCAGAAGCTGTGGGGCAAGCAGAGGACAGTTGAGATGTGGTTATAGAGGAGGGAGGCCAGGAGAGATTGAATGGTTCCTCACAGTGTTCTCTTACCGCGATGTCTAGAGTCTCATTCTCAGTGATGAAAAGGGCACAGTGGTTTCGGATGAGGTCATGGAGTGATCGGACATATTCCACTTGCTCCTCTAGCTGGCAGTATTGCTCATTGGCTTCATTCAGCTGCAGAGGTGACAGCATGAGACCAGCACCCCAACAACCCTGCTTACTTGTTTGGACTCACCCTCAAATAGAAATTCCATCTTCCAGAGTGGGCATCTAGAGGCTCCAAACCTAGCTCCAGCCTTTAAACCATTTGAGATTAGGAGGACTTTCTAGGATCAGACTTGCTTTTGATTCAGGTCTTAAAGAAAGTCTAGTTCTTATCTCCCAGATCTGATGACAGGATAATATATACCTCATGGACCAATTGTCCCAAGATACATCTTTGAAAGCAGTGGTTCTCAACCTTCCTAAAGCTGTGATCCTTTAATATAGTTCCTCATGTTGTGGTGACCCCAACCATAAAATTATTTTTGTTGCTACTTTATAACTGTAATTTCACTGTTAAGAATCATAATATAGCCAGGCAGTGGTGGTGCACGCCTTTAATCCCAGCACTTGGAAGGCAGAGGCAGGAGGATTTCTGAGTTTGAGGCCAGTCTGGTCTATAGAGTGAGTTCCAGGACAGCCAGAGCTACACAGAGAAACTTTGTCTCAAAAAAACAACAACAAAAAAAAAGAATCATAATATAAATATCTGATATGTGACCCCCATAAAAGGGTTCTTTGATCCCTAAAGGTGGCATGACCCACATATTGAGAACTAATGTCTTAAAGCAAGATTCTCTCTTGATTCTTTGGGGTCTGTTCCTGATATGAGGAAGCAGAGCACCACATAAACAGGGCAAGAATCAGCAAGGACAGATGATGTAATGCAAGCATGGCTTAAGATTGTCAAACCCTGTAAAGAACTCAACAAAGATCTAAAGAAGAGTGTGCTAAAGAAGAGTGGGCCTTCACATAAGCCAGGCCCAGGATATATGAGGAGGAAAGGCTGAGGAGAGCTCACCTTCTGGGAGCACTGTGCAATGGCATGGATGTCTGAGTTGATGGTTTGGAAGACCCGCAAAAACTCTGTCAGTTCTGTCATCAGCTGCTGATTACGGCTCCAGCATTCATTTTGCACCTGATCAAGAATGTTCTTCCTCAAGTTATTTAACTTGGATTCTGAAAATAAGAGAATATGGCATTAGGGGATGCATAGAAGTAATCATATAAAAATTAATATACAAGAGAGAATGAACAAGACAGGACATTTGCTCATAATATGACAATAGAGGTAAGCATATAGACATAAAGGGGTTCTCATAGTGTGGTAAATCCTCTGAACTGCCTGGAGCACCCAGCTCTGCACAGTGAAGGGAAGTGGGCCCTGAGAAGGCTTGAGGAGATCTCTGAAGAGGAGAGTATTGAATTGAATGCATGAACAGTTCTAACACTCCAAGCAACATGGAAGTACACATTCATGAATCCTTGTCTGTATTCCTTTGGAGTCTTTCCTTCTTCTAATGGAAGGGACACCAAGAAGGATTAAAACTGCCTTTTTATGTTTCTTTTTGATTGGTTTGGTTTTGGTCTTTTGAATACATGGTTTTACTCTCATGTTCTACCAAGCCCAGCCTATCTTTTGCTTTTGCAGATTTAAGAAAAGCAGTTGGGGTGGATATAGGGTTAGAAGATAATCTACTCTTAATAAGTACAAATTCATTGTCTCAGGAAGCAGGAATAAGGGGCTGTAGTGATGTCTCAGGTGGGTAAAGGTGCTTGCCAGCAAGCCTGACAACCTGAGTTCAATCCTCAGCACCCTCATTGTAGAAGGAGAGAGTGACTCTCTTGAATGTCCTCTGACTTTCCCACCCACATACTCATGCTTGTGCATACATGCACCATGGCACGTGAGCACACACAAAAGAAATGTATAAATGCAATTCTAATTTTTATTTTTATTACTTTTAATTGTATAGTGAGTGAGTGTGTGTGTGTGTGTGTGTGTGTGTGTGTGAGTGTGTGTGTGGTTGGTTGGTTGGGGTATGTGCAAGGAATTGTAGGTGCCAGAGGAAGCCAGATAGATTTGATTTCCTGGATATATACCTGGGATACTGGGAACCAAACTCAGACCCTCTGGAACAACAGTATACACACACCTCCCCACTAAGCTAGCTCTCCAGCCCCAAGTATAATTTTTTACAAAGAAGTTAGGAATAATAGCCATAGGATATAATTCACTGGCTCTTAAGATCTCACTAGTTATAAAAGGTATCACTATTTTAAATACTACTAAAAAAAGAAAAAATAAACTCTGACATGCTGCAATGCTGTAATAACTTCTCAACTTTAGTTGTGTTAAAATAGGCATAGGATATCAAAATGCAATATAAAGATATTATATACCACAAATCCAGTACTAAGTACTTATTATATATCAGACATTATTTCAAGTACTTCACATGCATTAACTTGCTTTACCCTCATAGACTCCCTTTGAATATGTATTGTTGTTTATACTTATTTTATGAATAAACCTCAGAGAGGTTAACAATACTTGGTCCACATTATGCAATGTGGAATAATGATTCATACTTAGAGAGCTTTGCTTTGCTCCATTATAGTTCAGGTTACAAACAATATAGAGTTAGATATGTATACATGCAGTCTGTAGTATACACATATATCATATATGATACTATAATTTTATTTTATATTATATAATGTAGTGGGTTGAACTGGTGTTGCTGTATATTCAAATGCTAAATACTGGCCCAAGATCTGGTTGGCCCCAGATGAGGAGAACCTTACATACACCAAATGATGTTATGTAACCTTACTCCTCAAGTTACCTTAGGATCCCTTATTTCCAACATAGAAACTGCACACAGGCCCAGTGGGGTCAATGTTCTGCTAACACACACACACACACACACACACATCAACAAAAGGCTAAAGCCTATGGTTGGGCAGTAGGTAGAGGTAAGTAGGTTTTCAGTTACCTGGCTGGGGGTTGCAAGTAGAGAGAGGAGAGACAGAAAAGAGGAGACTAACAGAAGAGGAAGCCACCATAAGAGGAGATTGACCATGAGCATGTGACTAGGAGAAACAGCAAGTAACAAGGAACGTATGGCTGGGATGTAAGTTAGAACAGCTCCAAACTCATAAATAAAATACCTGGATCATGTGTCTTTTATATGGGTTAGCTAGGATTTGTAATTCCTTTTACAATACACTATATAATGTTATACCGAGAGTGACTTTGGAGGGCAAACAATTGTGATCCACTGTGATGGCACATTCAGAGACTTGGAAAGAGTATACAAGAGAATTAGGCAACAAGAGATGAAACTGATGAAACCTATCACGAAGGAACTTTTGAAGAGCACATATGCTGAACAGAGTACCTCCCTTGGTGGTAATAACCACCAGGCCACTGAATGCTGCTACTGTGATACCAGGAGGATCCTGTGGGAGTGCAGCAGTACTGTCACATGGCAATGATGTGATCAAGTGTTAGGGCTCCTTGCATCCAAGAGCTGGATGGAGATGAGCTGGTGTAGGAAGCCGCGGCGGGTGCTGGCAAAATCCGCCATTGGAAGATGGCGCTGACATCCGGTATTTTTCCTAGTAAACAAGTAAATTGCGCATGTGCCATGGTAAAAGCCCGCCAAAGTTAAAGCCCATCCCACGGCGTTTTGGCACGCAACGAGTAAGCAGCCAATCAGAGGTGAATACACCTCTCTAAGGGTATATAAGCAGTGCTTTTCCCGGGCCTGGCGTCTTCTTCCACCATTTTGTTTTTGGGAATAAACGTGTTCCTACGGAAGGATCTTGATGTGTGTGCGTGTGCGTTCTTGCTGGCGAGAGGATTACACGCGCGCCTCACAGTTGGTGCCGAGAAACCCGGGAGAATCCACCATCGCCGGCGCTGTTTAAGAAGACCCTCCACGCATGGAGCAGATCCAGAACCGTAGAACAAGGTAAAAATCTCTGAGAGACATGTTTGGACTTGAATTATTTCGTCTCCCTCCCCAGGCAGTGCTGGTACTTTTCCTTCTGGTTTTGCAGGATGAGAGCCGCTCGACTGTAGCGGCGGCCCAGACAGTGCTAGGCGGAGTACAGGCCAACATGTCAGAAACAGAGGAAAAGAAGCGCTTAGAAACTAGAAAGAAAAAGGGAAAAAAGACATGTCGAAGAAATTAGGCCCCCCCAAGGGCCCTCGATCCGAGGGGGTGAAAGGTCAGGGAAAGGACGCCCTGGGTGAGAAAAGTAGAAAAGGCGAAAAAGCCCTAGAAAAGAAACCTCTTTATCTGGTAAAGGAGCCGGGGTTTTTACGGTTTGATAGCTCTGAGTCAGAGGAGCTAAGTCTTTCTGAAGAAGATTTAGATGAACAGGCAGCCCGCTATGAGGAGGAAAGATACCATCCAGATGAACGGTTGCCGCTGCGAGATCGAGTGCTGGCACTAGTGATGGTTATTTGGAGGCTGTGTTTGCAAGAAGAGTGTTTCGGGGGATACAGTCTAGGTGAATGAGATATTGACCCAGTGCCTATTTTGCCTAGGAGGTGACAGCAAAACATAGGTCAGGAGAATTCTAAACAGACATTGACTGCAGTCTAAAAGCTGCTTCAGGTAGAAAGAGCAGGGTTAAAAAGAATTAAAAAACTAGAAAGCAGGGTATTGAAGTGTTACAATAGCTGCCTGCTACATCTCCAATGAACGAGATGAAAAGTTACATCTTGAATATGAGAGAGAGAGAAAGGGTTTTAAAAATACAGGTGTCCTCTCTCTGAGCTGTGTCAACAAAAAAGAATGAAAAGGCTATTTCAGAGTTCATCTAGAAACAGAGAATTCGGGAGATGTCCTGAAATTCTCTGTAGCTCTAAGATGTCCTTCTTTGTTGTCTGTCCTTGGCGCGCCAATGTCCACATGTTTGTGTTTGCTTTTTGTTTCATTGTCTAAATGTTCTGTGTTTGTTACATGTTCAAAAAGAAAGATGGTTAAAACTGCTTGATCCAACCTTTGGGCTAGTTTAACTTTGTTTCAAAGACAGTCTTAATTTACACAGCAGAGACTGATCAGCTACACCTGTAGCTAAGAGTTGAGCTGAGCTAAAAAAGCCTTTTCAGGAATTGAAGTTGGCATAAGCTGCTTTTAAAAGAGATCAGCAGCATTTTGGGTTTTATAAGGAAGCTAAGAGTTGTTTTGTCTTAGAAAAATCTCTGTGACAAGGTGCTTTTCTCTTGAAATTACAGCTAGAAAAAGCAACAAATTTTGTTTGATCTAAAAATAAGATATATAGCCACTTCATTGTTGTTTCTAATTGGTTTTAAAAGTATAAAAACGTTCTACATGTCTTGGTTATAGACTATTGGCTTAAATTATTGGGTGTAATTAGAAATTTACAACTTTGGTAACGGAAGTTGGCGCAAAACTAACTCAGGGTTAGAGTCATTCAGAAACCAGATGTATAAAAAATAAGATTTTAAACCAATATCTCTTCAATGAGATAGTAAAAGCTGCTTCATGCATTTATATGTAAAAATTGGCAACAAAACTTTGTAGTATAGGGGTAGTCTACTTGGTGTTGATTTTAGAGAAAATAGATTGTTTAAATTGGTTTTGCTTTTGCTTCTCAAAATTAATGGTTATACTCTAATGTTACAAAAGAAATTTAAAAAGTTAGTTAAACTGCCAGTATTCCATTGGCTACAGTTGGCAGTCCAATTGTGAGTTTGGAATTCTTTGACTCATCCATGTTTATGGTTGAGAAGAGGATAGAACAGAGTTGACTATTTTGTCAGGAAATTACTTGATTTGGAACTCAGATTCGAGTGGTACTAGTAAAAATCATAGTGCCATGATGAATGCTCAGACAGGCACGTAGATTGAGATCTTAACATGCTTGTAAGAGAAGGTCAGTGTGATGCTAATCAGGTTAAACTGCCTACACAGCCCTCAGACCATACAAGCAAAGACAGACTTAGATACATTCGTCTTTACGATGAAATTACACCCTCATACAATCAAGATCTGGCCATAGCTTACACAGAGCCATAGGGATGGGGGGTGTTTTAAATGTAGAAATTTAGATAGTTTTTAAAGTGACTGTCCCAAGAACAGAGGCTTGAACAACAGTCAGGTGACCAAGGTTACCTGACAAACCTGTCCTTGGTGCAGAAAGGATAATCCTTGGGCCAGGCCTCAGGATATAGGCCAAGATTAAAAACATTTACATTTGAATCAAGACTTTGTACAAAGTGGGTGAAGCAGAAGCTTAGATTTAAGAGCTGGGCAGTGGTGGCGCATGCCTTTGGTCCCAGCACTTGGGAGGCAGAGGCAGGCAGATTTCTGAGTTCGAGGCCAGCCTGGTCTACAAAACAAAAAAAAACAAACCAAACCAAAAACAAAGTTCAAATTTAAGATTTATAAAGCTAATGGGGCACTACAGCCTGACTTGCCTACTCCAGCTGCCATTCAAGTAAATACATATAAAATTATTATAGGTTTAGAAGATTGTTTTACACAGTTCCTTTACCTCCTGGTAAAGGTGAGAGGTTTACATTAAGTGAAATTGCTTGTGATTTTTGAGAGCCCATGAAGCCATTCATTAAAAAAGCTTGCCTCAAAGAATGATTAATGGCCTTAAAAAATTTGTTGTTGCTTTAATACAAAAGGTTAAAGCGTTTAAATCTCTCAGTGTATATTATTCACTGTATATTTTATTGGCTGATCTCTCTAAAAGAGTTTTTCTACAAGCCTTTGCTCTAGTACAATGAGCTTTAAGATTTTAGAATACTTGTTACTCCAGAAAAGATTCAAAGGCAGTATCTTTTCAATATCTGGGAATTCAATTGTGACACATTAAATTTCAATAAGTGTAGATAATTGGGGCTAGAGAGATGGTTCCGCCGTTAAAGGCTGGACTCACAACTAAAAATATTAGAGTTCAATTCCCAGCAACCACATGGTGGCTCACAACCATTCGTAGTGAGATTTAGTGCCATCTTCTGGCTTACAGGTGTACATACAAAAAATAGTTTACTTTTAATGATTCTCAAGTTAACAGATAGTAATTGGCTAAAACTTCATCTTCAGCTTACCATAGAAGAATGTAAACCTCTGTTGGATATTCTCAAGGGAGATGCTAGTCCTAATTCCCCTTGACAATTAACTTATGAGGGATAGATAAACACTTTTTACCCTCAATTTTTTAAAAAAATCTGGACAGTCAGGGCCATTCGGCTGCTGACCGTCACTGTTTAGAGCCTGACAGGCCAAAAGAGATGGTCAAATAAAAGGACATCTTGACCAGACAATGAAAAAGTCCAGATTCTATTTTAATAAAAGCCAGGGGAGCGGTCTGTATCTTTCCACAGGAAGAAGACAACCCGTTTTGGCTACCAGAGCGGCTGACACGACGACTCGCGATATTAGAAGGTGCCACCCAAGCGGACCCTCCAAACTTTGATGACAGCCCTTGTGCTGATCCAAGGGATACAGGTTCCTAGTATATCGGGGGAACGACGATGGACCATATTATCTGCCTTTCCAAAACCCATACCAGTCAGACATAATGTAACTAATCTGTCCAGAAAATTGTTTCAATATCTTACAGGAAATTGGTCAAAAAACTTCGATGAGACACTCAGAAAATTGAAAACAGCTGTGGTGAACATCAACTCGACGCTCGTGGATCTGTCCCTGACTGAGGGACTGTCCCCCTAGATTTCTCCAGCCTTCTTTTTCTTTTCTTTTTCTTTTCCTTTTTTTTTAAGTGGGTGGGAGTAGGCCTGTTTGGTATGCCCTATGTTGCAGATTAGTGTTCATTTTTTGGTTGGCTTGCAAACTCAGAGCTCAACAAAATCATGACAAGGCTATTATTGGCCAGGCGCTTGTGGCCAAAAAACTAGGGGCTTCCCCTACAGTGTGGTTATCACTGCTTCAAAAATAAGTAGTCTCCCCCTCACTAGTGGTTGTGCTAAATGTTGGGCCATCAGCCGTTGCATCCCAAAAAATTTGCCCATTACACTGGGTCGGTGAGGAGTCTTGGCCTGGCTGGTCCTTGTCTGTGTAGCTGTGGTACCTGAATTTTGAGGCAAACAGCCCTTGCACCCCTAGGAGATGACTCCATTGCACAGGGATGGGTGTTTGCATCTCTTTCTGTTTCCCTTAGCCCTTGCACTCAGAGGACTTGCTTCCATTGCACCTGATAGGGTAAGGGAGACTGTCTTAAACTATTAGTCCTTGATCGCTTATTCCCCCAAGATGGAATTTGCTTGATCGGGCTTGAGTTTGAGTCATGACTGGTACCACACTAGACAGGCCAAGAACAGCCAGATAGACAGCTCCATCTTTTTGTCTCCAGGCCAGCTGCCATTGGTCCCAATGACGGGAAATAGGCTGACGCCACATGCCAGATATACACCATGAGGACAACTGGGGAATTGATGGCAAGCCAACCCCATGACGGGATTAGCGAGTGGCAATGACCCGGGCGCGGGTATATCCCTAGTAGCCTAAGACAGGGTGGCTCGCCTTTCCTCGGTGTTAGCCCTATTGGTGCTGGGCGTGGAAAAACGTCAGCTAGCCTAAGACACGGGACATTGACCAGTGCCTGTTTAACAAAACAAAAGGAAATAGCCAGTAGACAGATTCCTCAGCCGCTGTACCCAAAGGCTTCTGGTAAAGACAGCCTGTAAAGCCTCAAACATTTCTATACGCAGTCCCTGCCCACTAAGGTGTTCGTTCCACGGATAGAAGGTCTGGTAAGTCAATAACGGAGCGGATGGATAAGCCTCAGCCACCTAAGACAGGGCAGCCCCGGGTGGGGAGGCTGACCCAGTGACAGGTAAGAGTTTGAGCACCGCCCTCCAAAGAGACTCAGACCCGCCGCGAGACCCCCAAATATGGGAGTTACGAAACCTTCCCAGGGATCTCATCTACCACCCTCTACAATAAAACAAAAAAGGGGCAGATGTAGGAAGCCGCGGCGGGTGCTGGCAAAATCCGCCATTGGAAGATGGCGCTGACATCCGGTATTTTTCCTAGTAAACAAGTAAATTGCGCATGTGCCATGGTAAAAGCCCGCCAAAGTTAAAGCCCATCCCACGGCGTTTTGGCGCGCAACGAGTAAGCAGCCAATCAGAGGTGAATACACCTCTCTAAGGGTATATAAGCAGTGCTTTTCCCGGGCCTGGCGTCTTCTTCCACCATTTTGTTTTTGGGAATAAACGTGTTCCTACGGAAGGATCTTGATGTGTGTGCGTGTGCGTTCTTGCTGGCGAGAGGATTACACGCGCGCCTCACAAGCTGGAAAATCTTTGAGAGATATCAAAAGGAAGAAGTAAGGGAAAGACTTGGTGATAAGTTGGGTGTGATGTATTTCTACCTTTCTCTGTTCAAGAGAATTTGGAAAGAAAAGGAGCAGAATTAACAGCAAGGATGGTCAGCTAGAAGACTGAAGCAGACAGAGAATAAGAGGAAATCAAAATGTATTGTCTACATCAGTCACTTCTAAAAGGAATTAAAAAATAAAGGAAAAAGAAAAGAAAAAATATTTCATTTTTCTTCCTGTAATCCCTCGTGACATATTAGCCAAAGCTGAGTGGTTTCACATCACAAAGCAAGTGAGAAACAGAGCTAGGACACCAGGACAACTGAACTCTGAATTTGAAGAGGTCAGAAGATCCTGGAGTTTACAAACTAGAAAGAAATGAAGACTCCTAGGGGAGTATCAAAGAAAACCCTGCCCAAATCAGGGCCAGGAGAGGAAATGAACCAGTCCTGCCTTGCTAGAAGAAACCCCTGCCCACAAGATGGAAGTCCATAAAAACTCATGAGGTCTGTGCGTTCATCTAGTAAGGAGCAATAGCTGGGATGGCTAGGCAGGCGGGTGCTATCAAAAGGCTCCCACCTTCATAAAGAAAGCAGGTCTCTGTGTGTGTGTGTGTCTGTCTGATGTGTCCAATATTTACTCCTGTAAATAGGTACTATGGTTGAGCCTGTGTGAGGATCAAAACAGCCTCCATATTTCCTAAGGAAACAAAGCAATGGTTCCCTAATTTACCCCACCATAAACCTCTCTGAGGCTGGATGGTTCATAGTCTAGGCACTTAGCTAATATACAACAGCATGAGCCATACTTCTCACAGGAAGTAAGAAAGAGTAAAGGTGAGATAACAAGAAAGAGATTATAAGCCAGAGTCCTCAGATCTAAGAACATCAATAATTGGCCTTGACCTAGTAGAGTGTGACATAACAGGAGGACTCAGGGTTAGGGAGCAAGCTCGAATCCCAACACTTGGGAGGCAGGGGCAGGCAGAGCTTAGATTTCTAGGCCAGCCTGGTTTACAGAGTGAGCTCCCAAACAGTGAGAGAAACCATGCTTAGAAAAACAATAACAACAATAACAACAAAAACAACAAAATGAAACAAAAAGAAAAGTAGATAGACTGAAGAGGGAATAGACCAGAGTGTTCTTTAGTCCCACTGTTATATGGAACTTTGGGAAAAGTTCCTTAAATGATTCCCTGTGTTGGTAGTAAACAGTCATTGCATAGTAAAAATTGTAGTGTGCTGAGTTGTGGCAGAAAGGAGATGAACCCAATATTTACAAGTCCTGATCCCAAATGACCAGAGATAGCACAGATAGCAGAACACTGACCCCACTGAGCCTCAATGCAGTCTCTGTGTCGGAAATAAGGGATCCTAAGGTAACATAGAAGTGATCAGCTAAGACAGGTGGCAAACCCAAGAGGTGAGAAAAAGACTTCATTAAACTCCCAAAGAGCTGCCACGACGATAGGAGCTATGGTTGTGTTGATCCAGAGAAGGGCGGGGCTGGAGAAATGGCTCAAAGGTTAAAGGAACTTGCTGCTCTTGTAGACTACCAAAGCTTGTTTCTCAGCACCCATGTTGACATGACACCAGCTCCATTGAATCAAATATCCTCTTCTAGCCTCCGTTGGCACTTGCACACCCTACACGCCCTGCACACTGTGCACTACACACACACCTGTACATGCGCGAGCACACAAACATACACACATATTTAAACAAAGAAGGAAAAATGCACACAGAATACATCCTAGCTACACCAGCCTGCAATACAGCAGCACCAGAATCATCAATGTCAAGAGGGCTAGGACCAGGCAAGGGAGTGTTATGCTCTGTAGATATTGTACAACCCAGTGGGCTGCCCTGGTGCCAGGGTTCCTGTGGAAGCAAAATGGAGCAAACAATACTTGAGAATAAAATTCAGTGGTGTTAAGAATTCTGAACTGACCAAATATTCAAAATAGACTGAGCTGGACCAGAGTGTCTGCTGTCAATGAGAAGAGTCTTCATTTAACTGGGAAACATGTGCTCTTTGCCACTGTCCACAGAGGTAGGACTGCAACGTGAGGCAGGAACAGAGAAGAACTCCTCATGCACGCAGATGGTGGTAGAAATTTTAGCATCATTACACTCAAGAAAGGGGCATCCTGGGGATGGCTCAGCAGTTAAGAGCACTGACTGTTCTTCCAGAGGTCCTGAGTTCAATTCCCAGCACCACATGGTGGCTGACAATCATCTGTAATGGGATCGGATGCCCTCTTCTGGTGTGTCTGAAGGCAGCTACAATGTATACTCATATACATAAAATAAAAATATAAATATAAAAAAAAAAAAGAAAAGGAAAGGGGTATCCTAGATTCCCAAGACCCTCTATGAAGAAATCCAAACTCAGGCTAAGCTTCTTAGTCATATTTGGTTTGACCTTTCTTTACAAGAATAGAAATGTTTTCATTAACTGGACCACGATTCCTAATGAATACAGGGAATTCCAAACTGGAATCCAGGAAAGGCAAAAAGAACCATACTTTTGATGGCAAAAAGAAGGGGGCTAGGAGCTAGAGCTTTAGAAGGCTCCAACGGTACAAAGAGGGACATGAGCCCAAGGTTCCTGGATGATATTCTAACCCCATGGTAACCCATGTGTATGGAGGTAAGGAAGGAAGACATAGGGAAGACAAGAAGCACTCACCCAGCTCTTCTTGAACTTCACGGCCACTCAGGAGCAATAACTTGCCTTTTGTCAGCAACTCAACAGGCATACTGGAGACACGTTCCTGCCACTTTTTCAGCTGCCTTATTAGTTTTACATAGTCACAGATGGGAGACCCTCTCAGGTCTTCTAGCTTCTGAGAGGTCCAGGCTTTCAGGAACTCATAGATGCCTTCTACCCACTGGTGTTTACTGCAGAATTCCTGCACCTCCCGCTTCATGTCCTATAGGCAAATAAGATGTATAAAGCAGAAATTAGCAGCTATAGTGGGAGCTGGCAGCCAGCAGCCCATTCCTCAAACCTCTGCTCTCACCTCCAGGAGTGCCTGCTGTACAGCCAGCGCCTGTTGGATTCTAGCATTCTTGTCTAAGTCCTCCTGTACATGATCATAATTGGGGTGCAGATATTGACCCCGTAGCCGGTGCCCACGGACTTCCAGGACATCAGTAATTGCATGAGACTTCCAAGGCCACACATATCCTACGTTCGGGCCACAGAAGAGACGAACAGCATCGCTGGCCTTTCCATGAAACTTGGGCATCAGGAATTCCGCATTTGAATCCTGGTCTTTGTTGTCTAGTGGAACACATAATAGTCCGTAAGAACTCTGTAAACCTTACACAAACCTCTCTATCGTGAATGCACACTCACCACACACTATGCTCCTGTTCCCTGCTTCTAAATGGGTCTAGACATACATCATCAACATTAATTAACACAGTACAGCAAATCCACAGGAGGAGTGGATCATCCAGAACTCACATGCTGATAATAGAATTTGTCTAGTGTAAGCAGAAAGGGAAATTATTACAACTTATTAAGTGGGTTTCAAAGTAATTAAGAGATGAGAAAAGCAAAAATACTATAGGCTGAGTATCTAGAGTCTGGCTAACTAGAACATCTCCTAACAATGTCTTCTCTGGCTCAGCTTCTCCTGGCTCAACTGTCACCTACTGTCTTCTCTAACACTGCTCTCTGACCCTGGAACCTCTACTCCATTTCTCCAATTTAATTCTGAATTGAAAACTCAGATGAATCTAATTGTCAGAACCTACATCACATAGGCTGTCTAGCTGCAAGGAAACTGGGAAGTGCACTTTTAGGACAAAACAGAGTGAGAGAAACAGATGCATGTTGACTGAATATGCCAAGAAATTATCCTTGGGCCTGACTTCTCCCAACTGGTTAATTGCTAGTGTCAGTATTTTTGGTAAAAAGGCATGTCAGCAGGAACAGTTGAGAGCTCACATCTCAAAACTACAAGCAGGAGGCAGAGAGTATGGTCAATTCCCTGCACCCACATGAAAGCTCACAACTGTCTGTAAACTCCAGCTTCAAGAGATGCAGCACCCTCGCAAAACACCAATGCACAAATATCATTTTTAATTAAAGCTTTTCTAAAAGTTGAGGATTAATATCTCAAAGCCCTGATGAACTTCCTTATCAGAAATATAACAGTCACATGAGCTAAAACAGAAGTTGAGCAAGCAGAGTTCATCAGACAAGCACACGTTAGGATAGCAATCAAATTCAACAGAAAATAAAGTACAAGTGATAATGGAGAAAACCCGGAATTTGAGGTGAATCAGGGTGCAATGTACACACACACACCCATCACACACATGAATTAGCAAGCACATGTACATAAGCACATGGATTAGTGAGCACAACTCCCTCTAGACTCTCCTATTTCCCAGTAGGCATGTACAGTGTCCAGCTTAGAGCTGCCCTATTACATCCCAGGTCTGACATGTATTGGCTGAGTCTCTTGTCTACATGTACATTTGCAGTCTACATGTACCCCTCCCCTCCATTCAGACTTCCTATCCCATCTCAGTCCTATTAAATACCTTCAGAATACAGGAGATCTCTGGAGGTCCTCAGGTCTATAGACCTTATTACCTTCAAGTCAGGAGACAGAGAAGGAATAGAAAGACAGAAACAATAAGATTCTAATCAGGCTGAAAACTTCAGATTCCATAGAGGATAGGACTAGGAATTCCAAGAGCCCCACCCTCTGCCCAAGTATAAAACCTTTAGAGCAGAGGTCTTGACAGACTGCAGGCTCTTAACGAGACACTGAATTATAGATTCAACACAGGGCATAGGAGACAACTGGCCATTGTCATCAAAGACTAGCTGTGATAAGAGAAAGGGGTTTTGCCTTGGAGCCTGTAAAAGAAGGATCAGGAGTGGTTGTAGGGTCAGATGAAAGTGCACACCCCACCCCTATATGGTCTGGTCTCTGATTGCCTTCCCACCCCACCCACCACCTCACTTGCAGAGTGTTGGCTATAAAGGAAGATACTTCATCTTCTAAGATGGAAACAAGGTTCTGACAAATCATGTAGTCAATCAGGCGGGCAAACTTTCCCAGCTTTAACAACCATGTTTCTGCCTGCTTTAGCTTCTTTTCCAGATGTCTGCACAGCGTCCTCTGAAGGTATATGGAGCCTTGGCCTTTCCTGATCCTGTTCCAGTTTTGCACTCGCTCCTGCAGGCCCTGTTGCATTTGATATGTGTCTTCATGAATCTTTCAGAGTAGAAAGAAGAAACACACTGAAGACAAAGTATGGGAAGTGAAGCAGCTACTCACTGGTCCCTGTAAACAATAAGGCCTTGGTGTCTAGAACCCAGAACCTAGATATGCATGTGCAAGTCTCCTTTTTACTAGAGACTGACTCCATATATTTTTTAATGACTTGAGAAGCCACATAAGAGGATTTATATTTAGAGGACATATGTGCTAATGTGACAGGCCTACCTATGGAAAGACCACAGGATAAGGCAGCTGAACTTGGTGGTACATACCTGTAATCCTGACATTTGTAAGATGTAGGCAAGAAAATCCGGAGCTAAGGGTCAGCCTGAGTTATGAGACTATGCCTCAAGACAAACAAACCAACCCCAGGATAGAGCCCAATTAGAAAAAGTTGAGTATAGGACATAGAGAGTGTCACAAGGCAAAGAGTCAAAAAACATTGCATGACCAAAGCCAGCAATAATTGCAGGATTTGGACTCTAACCATTAGGTCTGGGTTAATGGAGCCTGCTGAGAAATATAGTGTTATCTTATATTCTATTACACGCTTTATGGGAACTGACATAGACTTTCAATTGAAGGGAAACTGGTGTGAGGAGTCTCTTTATGGGTTCTTCTCAGTCTAGGAAGATTTTAAACTGACAAAGGCTAAGAATTTTCAAGTTTCTACATTTGTCCAATGGGGGAACCTAAGAGAGATACAAGAAAGCTATGTTTGGCCACAGAGAACTGATGGTCCTTGACTCTCTTGTTCCTTGCCATTCTCTATTGAGCCTATGATTAGAGCTGACTGGTATCTGTACATTGTATTTCTGTTCTGTAAGAACTCAGGTCTCAGTGTTCTGAGCCCTAAACAAATACATCCTCAAAAGTGGGGAAGTGTCATCTTCTTTGCTTTATTGATACTCTCAAGGTCTAGTATTTCTCACTTCGTAGCCCTTCATAGTCTGGTACAGTGGTTCTCAACCTTCCTATTGCTGTGACTCTTTGATGCAGTTCCCCATGATGTGGTGGTCTTGTGACTTCACAATCATAATTTTTCCACTGTTATAATAATGTAAATATCTGATATTCAGGATATCTGATATGTAGCCCCTATGGGGGGGTCACTCCCCACAGGCACAAATATCATGCCCAGACACATATGTAAAGAAAACACCCATACATATAAAAATAAAAAATTTATAAATATAAGTAATAAATAAACTAAAAGATAAAAATAAAATAAAAAAAATACAATTTCTGTTTGTGGAAGGGGGAACAGGGAGAGGATCTGTGTGGGCAGAGGACTAGGAGGAGGGGGTCTGACATTGGGATGTAAAGTGACTGGTGTGTGTTGTAATGTTTTCCTCCTCTCACAATGTCATTATACATTGTAAATGTAAATTCTATATCAATTGTAAGACAACTGAAATTTGCAGTTTACTTTTTAAGTGTTTTATGTCTTTTGGTAAACAGAAAGGTTTTTTTTTTAAGTTTAGACTTCCTTTTTTCTCATTTACTTATTAATTCACTTTAGACACATTTTCTCCTTCCTGGTCTTAGGCCAGGAACAACCTTTAAGGAAAGTTAGAGTCCCAGCTTTTGCTCACTTGTTATTGATCCATCTATCACAGAATAGAAACTATTATTGCTAAGCAGAAACTTTTGTCTAATCCAACAGCAGGGGTCCCAGAATTAACTTAACCAAGAGAAGGATGAAATCCTGGAGAGCCCAGGGTTGGAGAAAAGGCTCGCAATAACATGGAGCCTCTTACCAGTTGAAGAATAGATGTACAGAGATTCAGAAAGTGACAGAGCACTCGCAGAGCCTTGTGGTTCTCTTTGGCTATTGCCTTCTGCAGGTCCACCAGCTCATAGCACCTATTTGGCTCCTTGGGTAACCAGGACACAGAACGAAGCTCCTGAAGAAGCCTAGAATCAGGAAATAAGCCAGTGAGAGCAGGTGTCCCAGCCATCGGTCCTTCAACACCTTTCAACTCTTCCCGACCCAGTTCAATGCACACTGAGCCAATGCGTACAAAGACTGTAATATTTTCAGGAGACAATGGTGGCTTCTTAAGACCAGAAAGTTGCCAGATGGGGAATTATCTGGAAAAGCCCTGGAGAATGTACATATGCTTACACCTAGTGACTTTTCTTTCAAGAGAGGCTCAGATAAGTCCTAAGATGTGAAAAGACAAGAGACTTCTTCCTGGGAAGAAGGAAAACCAAAGGTCCTTAAACAGTCAAGGTCAACAGGCGTGTTTTAGGATCAAAGGTGATTAAACCACAGCTTCTCTAGAGTTGACTGTCCCCAAGGAAGCTGCTCCTGTTCTCTACCCTCCCTAGTCCAAGCTCTTGAGATTCCTTGAAAAATATGAACAACCCCAATAAATAAACAGGATGTTTAAGATGAGGATGAATATGTAGTCTCTATTCTGGACCCCCTAAAAGGCACTCAATATGACATATTATTTCTATAATCTCATTTAGTTCTCATTATTAGCACTGTGTTGCTGAAATCCTTACAGAAGTTTGCAGACCATTAACTTGAGGCTTGAAGAGTAAATTATCTTTCTGGTTTTCAGGATCTAGATTCAGATATCAATCCATCCAAGATTTACACCATCAACATGCATGGGGACACACGCCAACAATCCTAGATGTTAGGAGCTTGAGGCAAGACGTCCAAAGCTAGCTTTTGCCTGGTGTCTTAGTTAGGGTTTTACTGCTGTGAACAGACACCATGACCAATTCAAGGACAACATTTAATTGGGGCTGGCTTACAGGTTCAGAGGTTCAGTCCATTATCATCAAGGCAGGAGCATGGCAGCATCCAGGCAGGCATGGTGTAGGAAGAGCTGAGAGTTCTACATCTTCATCTGAAGACTGCTAGCAGAATACTCCATTCCAGGCAGCTAGGATGAGGGTCTTAATGCCCACACCCACAGTGACACACCTACCCCAACAGGGCTACACTTCTAATAGTGCCACTTCCTGGGCAGAGCATATACAAATCATCACCCTTGGGGATCAAATTACAGGCCAGCTTGGGGTATATGAGACCCTGTCTCAAAAACAAAGTAAGACAACAAGAAACGAAACAGAAAACAAAAACAAAACAAAAAACATTTTGATAACTAGGCAAGTCTGGAGAATGGTAACAGCTTAAAGAGGCTGCAAACTGGTGACCAATGTACCAAGATCAGACTGAAAAGTTTACAGTGTATACTGCTAAAAGTTGAACCTTACTTTTTTTTTTTATTAAAATCTGAATGCAAGTAGTATTCAAATTTTAAAGAGTTAAAAAATTTTTAGAGCTGGCAAGATGGTTCGGTAGGTTCTTGCCACTAAGCCTGAATACCTAACTCCAGTCCCCAGGTCCCACACAATGGAAGGAAAGAACTGACTCCCCCAAGTTGTTCTCTGACTTACACACACACACACACACACACACACACACACACAAAACTAAAATACTATATTTAATTTTTGAAAGTTTAAATTTTACCATGAAATGCAAATTTCCAGAAAATCCTAAAAAAATAAAGTAAGCTGATGATATCAGACCTATATTCTATAATGTCAGTTAGTTGGAATTGAGAAGTGACTGTCTTTTACAGATACAATCTTCAGGCTGCAGTGCCACGATCCCTAATATCTCGCGTCTGATCACTATATTCTTGTAGTATCTCCAGTTTCAGCTCCCTGGCTATTTGAGCTTGCAACTCCTATCACCGAATATACCTGAAGCATCATGAAAGAAAGGCAAAGAAGTGATAAAATAATAACCAATTTTCAAAAAAGTGTGGGTATGTTTGGGAGAGAGATGAGGAAAGATTGAAGAATTTTCAGGGTTTGGAGATTTAGCTCCGTGATAGAGCACAAAGCCCTGGGTTCGGTCCTCAGATCCAGGAAAAAAAAAAGGATTTTTAGATTCAAATACCTAAGTTTGACCCACAGACTTGGTAATTAATTGTGTTGTATTTAGGACAAGTTGATACAAAAGAACATGTAGTTACATGGAGATATACTCAGAATACTGGTTATATAACATGTAACATATGATCATATAACATATATAACATATGATCATATTTTATATATGCAATAGGACTAATTAGAAAAATAAAATATGATGCTCTTAGTGATTATTTGTGGATGACAAAATTAAGGAGTTTTTCAGATCTTAAAATTTTATGAATGGACATGGTATGCCTTTTGTCCAGATAATTTTGTTTTGGTTATTGACGCAACGTTTTGAAGACAGGAGATGTAGCTCAGTGGTAGAGCACTTACCTAGGATGTTGAAGATTCAATTCCTAGCATTGCAACATACACATATGTACACCAAAAACAAAAACCAAACCTCCAAACAACCAAAAACATGATAGGATCTGTTATGCAGCATAGGCCAATCTCAGACTCTTGATCTTACTGCCTCAGCCTTCTGAGATATGGAACTAGAAGCATGCGCCATCATACCCAGTATTTAACATTTAAAAGCCCATGGCAGTCGTGTTTGTAATACCTCACCTGCTAATATGAAGCATCCCAGTTCCAAAATGAGGAATAGCCAAGAGAAGATGAGTCTTCAGGAAAGTCTGGATCCGATGCAGCCCACACAACCTCACATTTTTCTTCCAACTACAAGTTAGAGGTGAGTGTTTTCATATTTCCCTCATCCATTGCTCCACCCAAGACCACCCTGCCATCACCTACCAGGTCAACGCCTTTCGTAAGAGGCAATTCTTAAAGAACGGGATGCGCTGGAGCTCGTGCCAGAGAACAGAGTCTCGGTGCCAAGTGCCCAGTGTCATTGCCTCGCTGCCCTCCACAGGATGTACATGCAGGATCCCAAAGGGAGAGAAGATGTAGTGTTCAGGGTTCACTTTGTTTGGTGGCACTGCCACTAGCTTGTAAGGGCTGTTTTTAATTATAAGACAACAACAAAAACCAAGTCTGATCAGTGAGAACCAAAGAACTAGTGCACATATCCTGAGGAGAGGAGAGGAGGACGGGGAAGAGAAAAAGGAGATAGAAAGGGAGGCAGAAGAAAGTAGAAAAGAGGAAAGACAGCAGAATAGTACTCAAACTAGAATGACTGAACAGATATCAATTTAAGCAAAAGATAGAGGAAAAGAAAGGAGAAAGGTGGCATCTGGCCTGTTAGCCTGCTCCAAGGTCTTATCTTCAGATACAGAATATCTCACAAAAATAAAGACATCATCACGTATAAGCTGCAATATTATTTTATGAAAAGATAAAATTAAGAATCTTACTTATGATACTTATTCAATTTTTAAGACACATGGACATTTTGGAGATGTTGAACTGTGTATGGGGTGGAGGTGGGAGTGTTTTAATCATAGCTATCAGAGCCTGCAAGGGATGTCTGTGAGGGAAGGATGGAAAGAGAAACTTGGGGGTGGGTGTTGCTCAGTGTAGAGCACTCACCTAGCATTTGTGAGTCCCTGAGTTCCATCCAAGAAAAAAAGATTTGGATCTAATGGGAGAAAGTGAATGAATGCAACAGATGTGGAATCTGGAGGCTTGTTTTTAATAGTCGACGGAGAAGAAGGAGGAGGAGAAGGAGAAGAAGAAGAAGAAGAAGAAGAAGAAGAAGAAGAAGAAGAAGAAGAAGAAGAAGAAGAAGAAGAAGAAGAGGAGGAGGAGGAGGAGGAGGAGGAGGAGGAGGAGAAGG
>NW_021604697.1:286964-290058 GCF_004785775.1 Grammomys surdaster
GGAGGAGGAGAAGGAGAAGGAGAAGGAGAAGAAGAAGAAGAAGAAGAAGAAGAAGAAGAAAGAGAGAGAGAGAGAGAGAGAGAGAGAGAGAGAGAGAGAGAGAGAGGTGGAAATCCAAGGAAAGAACATTTTAGTTTAGTTTAAAATGAGGATGCTTTTGGGAGACCAAGTTTCCCTAACATTGGGATTTCAACATGTGATTCTTGCATTGAAGTTGGATAAGATCAGCATTAAGTGTGCTTCTGAGGCTATAAATAAATGCTTTCCTCTGTCTACAAAAGAATAAAGAGCAAAGGTAAGAAAGGCACAATTTAGGCAAGACTTGTAAAAGCAGAGTGGGGCAAAGAAGATCTGGAGAGTTAAAGAGGAGGAGGCTGAGAAGGGAAGACAGCTGGAAAGTATGAGGCAGGAGAGCTGTGTGGACAGCAAGCAGAAGAGGGGGATAAGCATGGAGAGAAAACACAAGAAGGCAGCATGGCCAGGCGTTGGAGGGGCTGTGGAAATGCCCTAGATCCAGGCCCTTACTTAAAGTGCCGATCAGAAGCCACATTGAGATAGAGGAAGTGGATCTTCTTCTGGGACCAGTCCCTCTTCAGAAGGGATTTCACCTGACTTCTCAAGACGGGAGTCTTAGGGCTTTTCTTGAGGTCCTTCTCCTCAGGAGTTTCAGAGGCAGGCTGAGGTCTGCATGACAAGACAAATCAGGGAGAAAAGGCAGAGCAAAGAGATCAGTGCCTAAAGCAAAGCCTCACCATCACTAACCATGGAAAGTAGAGGCTAGATCAAGAGTCTGAGGGGACACAGCACTATCAGAGCCTAGCTAGTCTAATCTATACTCAAAGATGTCACATACTGAGCAATTGCAGTCCATCGCACATGTTGGTCAGCTATAGTCAACTATAGCCTGGGTATGAAAAACTCTGTTTTCTGATAAATGATTCTACTAGACTGGTTGTGATTACTGCAGTCAACGTTATATAACATTGTACATAAAGTAATACTGTACCAGCTTATAGGTTTTGATATTTGATCAAGTTCTATTAACTGCTAGATCTGTGATCATAAGAGAATATCAAGTTCAAGGCCAGCATAACCAACTTAGTAAAACCGTATCTCAAAATAAAAAGTACAAATAGGACTAACAATTTGGCTCAGTAGTATAGCAGTTGCTTAGCATGAATGAGGACTCAGGATTGATCCCTAGCATGACAAAAAAGAAAAGTGTATTTTCTTTTTTTTTTTTTTTAAAGATTTATTTACTTTATTTATGAGTACACTGTAGCTGTCTTCAGACACACCAGAAGAGGGCATCGAATCTCATTACGGATGGTTGTGAGCCACCATGTGGTTGCTGGGATTTGAACTCAGGACCTCTGGAAAAGCAGTCAGTGCTCTTAACCACTGAGCCATCTCTCCAGCCCCCAAAAGTGTATTTTCTTAGTAGCGAGGTCACATAATCACAAAACTGGAACTATTGGTTCCTGAACAATCCCTAGTGTCCAGTCTCAATTCTGGGCGCATTCTGCTTTGATATCATAGTAGAAACAATGATTGTTCTCAGCTCCCCAAGCTGCTATACCTAACTGGATGCCCAGCCCTGCCTAGCCCCAGTCTCGTCACATCCTTCTTGCCTTGCCTGAACAAATTGAGCTTCTCAGCTCTGAACTAACTCCCTTGGTTTCAGTTGCCTTCTCTCAAACTGTCTTCCCAGGCTGGAGGACAGCATGTCCTTTATTTTCTACAAGGCTACTTTCTCAAGTATATGCTACATTTCTTATTGTTCTCTATAGAATTTCCTCTTACCATAACCTGGTGATTCCTTTAGTCTACAAATACAGATGTGTTGTAGGATGTTTGATCACACTGTGAACCCCAAGATTGTGTTATTTACTGAATAAAACCTGTTTCTAGTTGTGGTGTGGCTTAACCCTTTGCACACACCTTTTAATCCCTCTGGCTGGAATAGAGACATACCCCTAGCACACACCTTTAATCCCAAACAATGAAGGTAAAGATAGTTTATAAAAGGAAGCACCCATTTTGAAAGTGATGTCTAATTGAGCAGCAGACAAAGTGACAAATCAGAGAAAGATTTGACAGAATAGGATATGCCCAACTCTCAGGAGAAGAGAGAGGAAAGGGAAACTATTAAAGAGAGCAGTTTGGCTGGGCAGTGCACCCCTTTAATCCCAGCACTTGGGAGGCAGAGGCAGGTGGATTTCTGAGTTCGAGGCCAGCCTGGTCTACAGAGTGAGTTCCAGGACAGCCAGGGCTACACAGAGAAACCCTGTCTCAAAAAAACAAAAAAAACAAACAAAACAAAACAAAACAAAACAAAAGAGCAGTTCTGGGAAAGAGGAAGGAGGCATTTTACCAGAATAGTGGAACACAGACAGGTTGCAGAGAGAGATAATAAGCTAGACACAAGTAGAGACAGAATGAGCCAGAGAATAAGGAGCTGGAAGATTAGAACAGATTGCCAAAGCTAGTTTGAGGTCAAGCAGGAAATTCTGGAGAAGCCCATAGAGGCAAGATTGAATCAGTCAGCTTAGAGAGGAGTTGGAGCCAGTACAGCTGAGTTGAACCAGCAGCCAGTCAGAGCTCAGAAGAACAAGAAGGGGTTAGCTTATTCAGCACCAAGCCTTAGAGACTCAAAACATTTTAGGCCTAGATAAGATTGTATGGAGGCTAGAAGTTTCCAGAACTAGGCATAGTTAGCAGATGGAGGCAGTAAGCCTCCCAGATAACAATTACAACAGGAAAATAAAAGATACTTTAACACAGAGTACCTACATCTCAGGTGCTGTGTCTTAAGGGCTGAAAATATCCCTCTACTTCAACAAGAGTCTGATCTAGATGTCAGAATTACTTCAAACTCTGGTTCTAGTGTCTTTCTCTCTTTCAAGCCGGTGTGAATGAGAGTAAAATGGCATTTCCATTGTCTCCCATTCATTTCCAAACGCACACTGCAATTTGGCTTCCTCAGTACCAAACTCAAATGGCAGCATGCCAACTGCTGCCCCCTGACAAATTCTCACCTCCTAACCCACTTTACTAGTCTAATCTCTATCCAAATTCTCTACTCCTGCTGTTC
>NW_021604697.1:290158-339250 GCF_004785775.1 Grammomys surdaster
CCCTCCCTCCCTCCCTCCCTCTCTCCCTTCATCCCTCCCTCCTTCCCAATCCCATCCCATCAAGAGTACACAGGCAACAGCCAACAGTCTTGTATTATATTTACTACAATTTGTTAATTATACCTTGCTTATCCTAATGTCTCCCTTAACAAACTGTAAGACTTCAAAGGAAGAACTAAGTCTATTTGACTCGTTTCTTACATTCCCAGCATCTGGATACATCCAAGTAGCAATTAAGTTACTAAGTGAACCAGGGCCTAAGAAGACAGTTCTGGAGAAGAGTAAACTGTATTACCAAGACCTCAGAGGATGACTGCCAGATTCATACAGGTATGAGAACTTGATTCCTTCCTGATATATCAGCCCATAGCCATTTCTGTTAAGGTCTCCCAAGAGAGAAAAGTTAGACTTGGGCCTTCACTGGGGGGCGGGAAGGAAGCTTGGCTGAGAAGACTGAAGACAAATTGTGGACATTTGACCCCTTCTTTCATAGTTCCAGGAACCTGCCCACTTGTCCACCATCAGGGATCTGAGAGTTCACGAAAAAGTCACAAATTGAGCCCACCATAAATTTAAGAGCAAAAATTGAGCAAGTCATGCTTGATTACAGGCAAAACTAGCTTTTTTCCCCTAGACAGTGAATGTATCATAGACAAGCTACAAAAAAGAAAAAAACAGACCGAGCTAGGAAGACATTCCTATACTAACGTTAAAGAACTCCTAGAAGGGATCTTTTGGGCTTTCTGAAATCCTAGGATTTTGGAAGCCACATTGGGGGACTGGAAAGAATAGATCATTACTCAAGAAGTCACCCATACTGTCAGATCAGGACATCAATTCATAGAGTCAGTGTTTTGCCTTAGACCTGGAATACTTCACACAGACCTGTGGAGGAAGACCACTCAGACAAGCACTCCCTAGAGTAATTAAAGACCCCATATATAGTACCTAGTACCAGCACAATATACACCCAAAAGTATGTTTCAGCAAATATAAATGACCAAGAATATAAACCCCAAAGAAGCTTCTGGCACCATCTGAGAAGACTGGAAACTGCGAGGTCAAGTCTTGGCTTCCTAACGGCTGCTATTGATTTCAGTATTTCCCTATAGATTAGCATTGAGACATTAGCTTTATTTTTGCGAGTGAAAAGAAAGGTGCAGCCTAGTCCAGCTCACTTTTGAAGTGGACTAACCCTAAGGAGCCATAGGGAGCTGGCTCAAGAAGCCAGTGGCCCTGCAAGCACCTAAACTAATTTATTTTATTTCTTCTACCCAAAGCCCCAAACCATGCCACTCACTTTCTCCCAGTAGGTCCCCCTTCTGCATGTTCAATATCGCTGCTTTCATACTGTACAGGGATGTCTGTAGCCAGTGCCAGGGGCAAGAGACTAAGGCTGTCCAGCCACGGGGTCTCTTCTAGGGCCACCTCAGCACCAACAATTCCTAGACAGTGCTGTAGCTCAGGCAGTGTCAATGGTCGTAGCCACGTGGCCAATTCCTTTTTATGTTGCTGGTCCCACCGGGCTGTCACAAAAGGGCATGCTGAACATGGAGGCCCTCGATGAAACCTCTTCATCCAGGGACTGCAGTCAACATGGGAGGACCTGTGTAACAAAGAACTGTCTGGGGGAAAGGCTTTGTCTATGGCATCTAGTAGGTCCAGCTGGAGCCGGGCTTGGACCTTGGGTGCCCAGCAGTACAGCTGCTCCAGGAAGGGCAGCAACTCGAGTTGACCAGCTAGCATCTCACGGTATGGAGGCAACAGGCCCAGTACTGCATGCAGATAGTGCCAAGCTTCAGAACTGCCATCCTCCATCACAGCTGAGAACAGAGACTGAAGCTCAGACAGCAGCAGTTTCAGCATTGTCCGCTGCTCTGATTCAACCACTGCCTTAAGATCTTCCTGTTTCTTCCGACAGTCCCAGGAGTGTCCTAGTCCACTGCAGCTACATCCAGCGAGACCAGACTGAAGGGTATCAAACCATGGGTTTTCCTTCTCTTTCAGAATAAAACGGAGGCAGATATTCAACTGCTGTCGAACTGATCTTGCCCACAGCTCAGGGTCCAAATGCCAATTCCAGGCTTTTGGCTTCTGGGTCTGACCTGTGTAACCCAGCAGGGTCGGGAGTGGGGTGGGGGGAGGGAGGAAGGTTCAGGCTCTGGGCTGTAGGATTAGGATAGTAAAATGGATATATAGCTGCAGGGCACAGGAAGACCAGTAGAGGGCCTTTACTGAGCCTCACTGTCAAGGACGAGCACAGGTCCATGAGGGAGCCCTCCCTGCCCAGGAACTCCTTCCCACCCTCCAAGGCTTTGTCTCACCTGGACAGCGGGATGTAAAAGGCATGGGAAGGAAAGGGGGACTGGTCTGTGGATGAGGTTTCATTGTGGAGCGCTCCCTGTAGTGAATGAACTTAGACTCAGTCCCAGGCACTAACAGGGAGACCGGCACACGCTTGCAAAATCTTTGCGAAAACTGTGTTCACATCAGGAAATCTTCAGAATGGAGGCTGGCAACCACCTTGAAAAGGAGACACAAAGGGGTCGTCACTCAAAGACAGCAAAGCTCCCGTCACCTGAATCCTTCCTTCACCATAGACTGAGAAGATCCAGAGTCCAAAGCCGGCTGCTGAGTAGGGATGCAGATTAGTACACCTAGAGGAAAGAAGTGGCAGAAGACAGCTCCAGGCGCACCAGTGGGAGGGGCCTCCCTAGGCACTGGAAGACCTGTGTCACTGAGGGCAAGGTTGGCAGATCCTGAGCCAGAGCTGAGGACTCAGCAGCACCACCTGCTCCCAGCTGTAAAACCGTTACAGAATCCTGGAGGCCCGAGCCTCAAACGGAAGCCAGGAGAGTTCAACAGGCATGTGGGAGGGGCCGGGGGCGGGCCCCAGGCCACACTAGCAGGCTGCTTTTAACATGTCACCCCAAAGGCCCAAAGAGAATCTCTCTGAGCGGAAGAATGAATGACAAAATTGATTTGGGGGCACTAACAGCATCAGGGGCGTGGTCGTAGGAAGCAAGTGTAATCCTCGGTACTCGCTCATGCTCAGTGATTCTTCCCTCCCCTCTCTTGACAGTATACCCAACTGTCTCACCTCAACTCCAACAAGAAACCTGTGTAAGACAAAAGTCTTGTATCTCTCTCAACAAGCTACAAGTCTAGTTGGGGCTGAGACTCCGGGAGTAGTTTAATCCTACCTCTGTTGTAAATTTTACTCTAACCAGTGGAAATTTTGATATGCCAGACAGTAAAAAGAGTAACCTTGGGGAGGGGGCAGTAGGGTATCTGATTTCGGATATTTCAAGTTTTAAGTCTGAGATACCAGATGACACGAGTAAGAGGCATAGCTCAGTGGTAGAGCACCTGGGATAAGTCTCCAGCTTGGAAAAACTGGCCTTGAAATCATGATTCCCTTGCCTCAGCCTCCTAAAGGAAATGATTATGCTTATGTGTCCAACTAGAAGTTTAGTGTTTGCTCTCACTTCACTCACATTCAAGCTTAGATATTCCCAGGACCATGACCAAAGTGTTCTGCCTTCCCTAAGGCCAAGGAAATAGTCTTTGCTTTCAGAGTCCAAGAGAGTTCATCACCACATCTGCCTAGGCCCATACAACTATGAGATGAAGAAGAAAAGAAATCACATCTCTTTATTAAGGGCACAACCTGGCAGTTGCCTGTGTCACTCATTCACTTGGCCTGACCTAGGCGAAAGTAAAACTTCTACATCTAGTCTTTTTCTTTAGTGGTTGTGTTGGTTGGAATGAGAATGTCTGGTCCCTTGCTGGAGCTGTTTGGAAAGGATTAGGAGGTATAATCTTGTTGGTTCATCTCACTGGTGTAAGGATTGTATACTTTTTTCCACATTATTCTCAAAAATTTATTTCAAGTTTCTGCTCAGACATCCCCTTATAGTGAATTCTTTAATTTCCCAGAAGTCAGCACTCTCCCATGTCCTGACCCTCTTTATCCCAAAATTTTCTCCATACTTTGATTGCTATCTCATATACTTGTTTGATTATCTGTTTACCCTAAAATATAAGCTCCATAGTGGCAGAGACTCTTAACTATTCTTATTGCCTCTTACTCGATCCCCAGTCCTTGGTGCTAAGTACTATGAATAGATGACTGTAAAATATGTATGGGAAAATGTATCAATGGATAACAATATTAATTGGTAAAAGATTGGTTCTGGGATCAGACTGTCTAAATTGAAATCTTGATTTTTACCACTTGGCTTATTTTTTTCAAAAATGAAAATAGTGTCTACTTCTTAGGGCAGTTATGAGATTAAATGATGTTATGTGTATAAAATATTTAGTCTCACAAAAATAGACACTTGATATAATTGACATGAATGAGACATAACAGGGTTCAGTGTGGGAATGAATAAGGGCATAGGTAACCAACCAATATTCTTGTAGGGAATCCACAAGTTGCAGAAGGTCAAGAAGTTTAGGCTTTAACACAACTATTTCCTAGACAGGAAAAAATAAATGTGCATTCTGTTCAGTATTTCCTGATTAGTCTTCAATACTGCCTAAAATCTATGTTTGTATTATCAGCTAATTCCCTTTTCTGCACAAGACTTTCAGACTTCCTATACACACCCATCACCATTTCCTTTTGTTTTTATTCTTTATTCTCAAATAATAACATACCACCTGTTTGTTTGAGACTGGGTTTCTCTGTGTAACAGCTCAGGCTGTCCTGGAACTCAACTCTGTAGACTAGGCTGACCACAAGCTCACCTCCTGTTTTTTTTGTATTTTTTGTTTTGTTTTTAAGGCAGATTTCTCTAGAGGGATATGTGTTTGTGTGTGTATGTGTAAGAAGGGAGGGAGCGGTTAAATTTGTTTTACACATGAAGCAGAATTTTGACCTCTACACACGTCATGGCACCTGTGTCTTATCTATCTATCTATCTATCTGTCTGTCTGTCTGTCTATCTATCTACCTATCTTCACACGAAATAAATATTACTGTAACTAATTTTTTTTAAATCACTTCTTCAAGAGATTGGAGAGATGACTCAGTAGTGAAGAGCACCTGTTGCTCTTTCAGAGGATCGGAGTTGGATTCCTACCACCCATATCAGCTTACATTTTCACATCACTTCAACACCTGGGATCTGGCTTCCAAGGGCACCACATACATGTGTGCTTACATACACACACACACACACACACACACATACATGAATGCAAAAAGATTAATTCTTAAGGTAGGATCTTTTTCTCATAAACAGGTAAATTTGAATCAGTATATTTTCCATGACAACATACACTTTTTCTTTTTTAAACAAGAGTTATGTTTACTTTTCCTATATTGACCTTTACACATTAAATTCCAAGAGAACAATTACTGTCCCCCTGTCATTTTTAATCTACAGACTCATGACCAAAAAGCAAGTTGGGGAGGAAAGGGTTTATTTGGCTTACACTTCCATGTTGCTGTTTATCACCAAAGGAAGTCAGGACTGGAACTCAAGTAGGTCAGAAATCAGGAGCTGATACAGAGGCCATGGAGGGATGTTATTTACTGGCTTGCTCAGCTTGTTTTCTTATAGAACCCAAGACTACCAGCCCAGGGATGCTATCACCCACAAGGGGCCCTCCCCCCTTGATCACTAATTGAGAAAATGCCACAGGGTATGAAGGTACCAAAAGCCAGCATGGCTGGAGTACACAGAAAGTAAAGCATGAGTCAAGTCAACTCAACAAATATGATCAATAGTAAAGTTATTAAGATAAAGCTGGAGATAGGTAGGACTAGACTATACACAGCCCTATAAATTGTGACTAAAACTCTAGGTTTCAGGAAGAACACTTGTGTAGCATATACAAAGCCCTGGTTTCAATCCCTAGCACTAAAATAGTTCTTGTTTTTATCATAAGAATTGTTTTAAGCATACTTACTTCCTGGCTGATGAGTAGATAGGTTAAATGAAGTACAAAAGTAGGCATAGGGAGAAGCAGCAATGCAATAGTCCTACTGGAAGAGCACAGTAAAGATAAAGAGAAACAGAACCAAGGGATATTTAGAAATGTAGGATGATGGAATCTGGCAATTAAGTGAGAGGATCAAAAGGATGTGCTTATGCTTCTAGCTTCTGCAACTAGAGGAATACTAGGCATAACATGAAAGTTTATAAGAAAAAAAATAGGTTTGAACTTTTTTAAATGTATCTAAAACTTTTATGTGCACTGGTGTTTTGCCCACCATGTGGGTGCTGGGAATTGAACCTGGGTGTCCTCTTGGTTAAGAGCAACCAAGGCTCTTAACCCCTGTGACATCTCTCCAGGCCCAAACTGTTCTTGAGACAAGTGAAGATGTCAAGTAGCTTAAACATCTAGAGTCATCAGTACCTAAAACTTGAAGTGGGGGAATGAAACCATTCTAGAAAAACTCAAGAGAAGTAAAGGCTATAAAGAGAGTGAATCCAATACAAAGGTTAGGATACCACAGTTAAAAGAATAGGAGTAAAACCTAAGAATGGAATCAAGACACTGAGAGAATGTCAATGAGGCACTAACTATAAATAGTATCCAATGTCATTGAGAGATAAGTATGTAGAGGACCAGGAAATTATCAATGGATTTAGAGATATAAGGTTACCAGGTGATCGTAATAAGCACTCTTTGAATGGAGTAAGGGCTACAGAACTCAAATTGTGCTTGTCTAGGGAATGGGAATGCATAACGGCTTGCAAGGTGGATACAACTGTGTTTGAGATAAATCTGTAAAGTGGTAAAAAATGGGATGGTAACTGAAAACTCAGTATAATTGTTTAATAGTGGAGTCCTCAGCATATTTAGAAACTGACAACAATTGGAAGCCCTCAAGTAGGAATGACTAGGACTCAAAGCCCAAGAATGAGCACTGGCACTGGACAAGAGGGTTTCTCATTATTTAGAAGGGAAAGGGAATGATGTGGATGGGTTAGTCAGCAGTAGAATACTATAGATTACCTACAGATAGCTTTTATTTTCCCCATGGAGCAATGGAATGGCTTACAAAAAGGAAACTGTAAGGGACTAAGAGGGTTACAAATACTGACTTAAAAGCACTTGAGAAGTAGAGGGAAGAGGATCTATGAAGTTCCAGGCCAGACAGGGCTACAGAGTGATACACTGCTCAAACAAAAGACACACACATACATGTTATTCAATTAGAGTCTGAGAGCCAAGATTCCATTTGAACTTAACTATGAATCAAACTGGCATAAATATGCTTTACAGCGATCTCCTTAAGTAGAATTTAGTTGTTCAAATGCAGACACAAATGTTCGTAAGAGGGAAGGACACCCACAAAAAAATAAATAAATAAATAAAAAATAAAAAAATAAATAAAAAATAAAATCAGCTCTAACAGGAAAATCACTGGGGTTTAAGCTGGCTAGGAATGTAAAGGTAAGTGCTAGTGAGAAAAGGAAGAATGGGAAAACTACAGTAAAATCAAATGATAGTAGGGACAGTGACTTCCTAAACCAAGCAGAAGGAATATGGCTAGTGAATAAAATTAAAGAAATAGTGTTTTGTTGTTTGATTCAGAATGCTATTAATATAGCAGCATTCTGAAGACTGAGTGGCTTAGAATGATGACAATAGCCAAGACACAACTAAATGGAATGAAGTGATCTTAACTACTGAATGGATTGTCTGTATAAACATCAAAGCATAAGTGGTGGATAGAAGTACAAGCGCCATTTAGAAGGGAGGAGGAAAGTACATGAGAAGAGTAAAGCAGTGAGAAGGCTATATGGATCAACAGCTTTAAAGCAAATAGACTGAGCTGAGGAACAGACAGTGAAGTTCTAAAGTCAGAAAGACAGGACCACCACCTCTGCCCTCCAGTGTCTGTGATGTAACATTATGTCAAACTTTACTCCTGGTCTGGGTATATAGGTCACAGGTAGAGCCCTTTCTTAGCATGTACAAAAACCTGAATTTGACCTCCTGAAACCCTCTCACCTCAAAAACAAAACAAAACCAACAAAGCCACACAAACACCACTACCACCATCACTACCACAAAACCCAAGCAACCAATCAACCAACCAACCAACCGAACTATCTCTGCCAGGTGGTGATAACATACATCTTTAATCCCAACACTCAGGAGACAGAGGCAGGTGGACTTCTGTTGAGTTCCAGGCCAGCCTGGTCTACAGAGTGAGTTTCAGAATAGCCAAAGCTACAGAGAAACTGTCTCAAAAACAACAAAACAAAACAAATAATTACTATGACAAATGGCTATCACATTATGATAAGTCCTGAAAACGATCAGAAACTATACAAAGTGGGCAGTAGGAATGGGCTTTTAAGTGTTGAAGGGAAGAAACTGGAGAGGAAACTGAAAGTAGAAAAGGACTGACAGGCCAGACTGAGGCACATTTGTTTCTGCATTGAAGGCAGACAAGGTACAGATAATGCCGGGTGTATAAGCTCTCTAGACTGAGTGTGGGGAGCATAGGAGTGAACCCCAGCACTTGGAAGTAGAGGCCAGTGAATCTGAATCCAAGGTGTGAGACTGCATAGTGAGACCATCTCAAAAACAAAACGAGACAAAACAAAAGTTCAAATAGTTCAGAGAGTGGGATCCGGCCATATCTGTTTCCTAGTCTTTTTCCAGAAATTACTAACTATGTGTGACATGGGAAGGAAGGAAGCACAGACAACTCATACCACATGTTTATTGAAAGGATACATACAGATGCTGATGTAGAGCTGTCTTAGCAGCCACACCATATCCTGGGTCTCCACTTTCCTGGTTTGGGGAATTAAGAAGTTCACGAGCTGTTCTATTCATGTTTGTACTTCTCAAGGAGTGAAACTAATCATGCAGACAGGTCACTCTTTAGGGAAGCTCCCGGTCAGCAATTGTTATATGCCTAAAAAATTATCTAGCAGCCAGTTGTAGCCCATGTCTGTAATTCCAGTACCTAGGAGACTGAGACAGGAAGATCACAAGTTGAAGGCCAATGGGCCCACAGCAAAACCACCTAAAAGGAAAGGGGGGGGGGGTGAGAAAGAAAGAAAGAAAGAAAGAAAGAAAGAAAGAAAGAAAGGAGTGACACACCAAATCTGCCTTTTAAGAACTGTATAAGACAGGGCTCTCCTAAGGTCTGTTTTCTTGCTTCTTTACCTGTTTAATGAAAAATAATACCTCCTAGTTTTGCAATTAAAAGGAGTAAGTATGATAAATGTATACAAAATAACTCAACAGACATGATTAGAGAAGCAGCCTGCTGTAGTGCAAAAAATATCAGGCTGCACTTTATTGATAGAGTCTTCCTATAACAGCGCAGACTGCTTTCAAACTCACAGTTCTTCGCCTGTCACATGCTAGGATTACAGGCATGCATAACAAGCCTTGGAGCAACATCTGCCTCTCAATATGGAGTCGACTAAGATTTTTAATTTTTCGGCTGGCCAACACTTGGGAGGTAGAGGCAGGAGGATCAGAAGTCATCTTTTTTCTTTTTTTGTTTTTCGAGACAGGGTTTCTCTGTGTAGCCCTGGTTGTCCTGGAACTCACTCTGTAGACCAGGCTGGCCTTGAACTCAGAATTCTACCTGCCTCTGCCTCTGCCTCCCAAGTGCTGGGATTAAAGGCGTGCGCCACCACTGCCCAGCTCAAGGTCATCTTCAGTTACGATTTCAAGGTCAGTCTTGGGTACATGAGACCCTCATCTCAAAATAAATAAATAAATAAATAAATAAATAAATAAATAAATGCATATTTCTGACCTATGGGTGGGGGGAGGGCAGAGAATCTGCTCTGTGATTGGTTGGTTTTGACTAGGAATTTAATTCCTCTGTAAAAAAAGAAAAAAATGAAAGCTGGCCACCTGTTGCAATACTGGAGGGGATGGGATGGGATTAAGGGAAGCAGTGAAGAGGAAGTGGGTAGCTTAGTTGTTAGGAGTTCCTGACTGACAAACACAAGTTTAATCTCCTGTAAAACAGTAATAGATGCAGACCCTATGCTGTTGCTTGCCCTGCAGGCTGTGTTATCCTTGAAACTCCAAGTGGTGGTACATGCCACATCCTCCTTCCTTCCCCATCTCCACACTGGGAATGAAGTCATGGCAGGAAAGGACAGTAATGAAACAAGACTAGAGAATATGAGAGTATCATCAGAGTATGAGAATAATGTAAAGCGGGGGTAGAGAGCTGAAACTAGGAGATTGGAAAGCAGTGAGCACTGAGGAAGCATGGGGGTAGAGGGCGCTCACAGACTGTATCCAGCCATCCCTCCCTAATACCATCTCCCTCTCCCTCAGGTTTCTCTTTTTGAGGGTTGACTAAAGCTGTCTTCCTGACTGACTCTGAAGACAAGAAAGCCCTTCTTTGTTTAAAGTCTTTATTGCTAATTTCACAAAGGCAGGAAATCCTAAGAGAGTAAATTGGGGAAATGGTCAGCATTCCTGAATTCTCACAGGCTTGTCTTTGTTCTGTGGTCACTGATCTCCTAGGAAGTGGCTAAAGCCTAAGGGGCGCTGTGTTCTTCCTGCTTTTGTTGTTTGGTATTACCTTCTTCCCTTAGACCCACAGCAATTCTTTTTGTTTGAAAGCTAAGAATAAAAACTAGTTATGAACCAATGTATATTCAGGTCCTTGAGTTGGTCCCAAGGACAGCCACCGAGAGCTCTCCTTTTGGAACCAATTTCTCATTGCTATTACTAACCTTAAAACTGTACTCATAATCCCTGCTTTTGCTGGGGTGCTCGGAATGCTGAATTTGTCCTTCTACATACAAGAAGGCAATAATACATCAACCGCCAGGGCTAAAGGCAATACACAGGCACTAGATTACAGAATAAAGGATAGTACCAATAGACAAAAGTTCTTGCCCAGAAAATTAACCAGAAAATAAAAACGGGTTTATTGGCTTCCAAGAAATGGAGCAACAGCACCCAGCTTTCAAGCTCAATCTCTCTGTCCACATTTAGATAAGCCTGAGGTCCACAGAGGAGCCCATCCAAGCACCTTCTCTCCTGGGGCCAGGGACGGCTAGCTGCCTGATGGCGAGTCTCTGGTCTGTTCTGCAGGAACACCTGGCTCGGCCGAGGCAGCCTCGTAGTCCGCGATGCGGCGCTGGACCAGGGCGGGCATGAGGTGCACGTAAGCGGCCATGAGGCGGTGGTTCGAATGAATGAGTTTCCCAGCACAGCTGTGCAGGCAGGCCTCCTGGAAGGAAGACGGATGGAAGAAGAAACAAAAAGGGGTCCTGCCAAACCCTCCTCCTTCCTCCCGCTCCCCAGCCTAGGAGTGAGGTCATGAATGAGGGGAAGTGGGGGAAGGGGGTGTCACGTCGCGTTGTCAACTCTGGGACCCCCCACAGTCTCCACCTCCTCAGCGTCCAGAGCTCGGTGGTGCAGGCTGGGCACACAGCGCTGGAAGCACAGTTCTGTCATCCGATTGTAGACCAACAGGAAGTCTCGCAACTGAGAGAAAAGGGAACCAAGACTTCACCACCGCCGAGGCTTCTCGGGGTGCGCAGCCCGCCCCCAGCTCTGGGGTTCTTGCGTGGACCCCTGGGAACAAACTGCCCGTCTCACCCAGAGTGCAACTTAGCTCTCACTCACGTTTCTCAGCTGCTGCTGCTGCTGCTGCTCCATCACGCCCAGGGCGCACGGCCCACGTCACTTCCGCCGGGCGGGGGGCGTTCTCCGAGTCGTCCCGGAAGTAAACTCTGGCTACTCACTAAGAGCTTGAAGGCGTAGCTCCAGGCTCGCCCTGCCCACAACTGCAAACGTCACCTCCGCCCGTTTTCTCTGCGACGTGGCCGGCTTCTTCTGCCCAGAGAGCGTGTCACTTCCGCCAAATCTCTGACCTGCTGCTAGGATCGCGACGGGAACTGGAACCCGAGGTCCCCGCGCGGTCCGGGCCTCGCGCCCTGAGGGGAAGAGCGGCCCGGCCCAGGTGAGAAGGACATACTTGGACGAAGGGAAGTTGAACGCACGAACCTGTACTGAGGGCAAGATGCCCTGAGCCCTTGGCAAGGATGAGGACACACCTGATGCCCAGGTGTATGGGGGTGGGGGGAGCCTCTCACAGCTGGGAGGCTTCAACTGACTTTGGAAGGGATTGCCTCTGTCCTGAGGAAGAGAGGCTTTCACTTGACACCAGGAACATTCACTAACTGCTTCAACTAAGGCCTGGTGGGGAGGGCCTGAGGAAGTCAGGTGCATGAGATGGAGAAAGGAAGAAATCAGACCGTCTGAAGGAAGAGGGGAAGGAACACCAAAGGATGTGAAAGACCAGGATTGCAGAGCATGCCTGAGTGGCAAGTGTGCACTGAGCCTAGGAAAGGGTTTTGGTAAACATGCCTATGCAGGGTTAAGTTCCCAGAGAGCATAGACCTCCCCTCTGGTCCTCACTGCTGTAATTCCATTGCCTTGGTATCTCACACATAGTAGACATTCACTAAATGTTTGTTGAATGACTGAATGCATGAATGGTTCCTAAAGGCGAGGTTGGGGGTTATGAGAAGACCCTCGGGGCTTTTGTATGCATGCATCTGTAGAAATAATATACTCAGAAGAGAAGAAATACACATACCCAAGGAAAGAAGTGGTGGCTGATCCTGGGACACCCAAGCCCTAAGACAACCCCTGAAACCTCTGAGAACACAGGGAAGGCCTCCTTGTTCTGGAGTGCTGGCTAGTTTCCAGAATTGTCTCTGTTGGGCTTTACAGCGCGCTGGGGTGGACACCTTGACTCCAGTCCCTTCCCTAGCCATGACGGACGGGATTCTAGGGAAGGCAGCCACAATGGAGATTCCCATCCACGGAAATGGTGAAGCTGGACAGCTTCCTGAAGACGATGGGCTGGAGCAGGTGCTTCTGTTTGATTCTTCTAACTGTTTCATTATGCAGTCCTAACTTATACACCTTTTACTTTCCCCCATCCCGATAGCCTTCAGTTAACTAAACTCCTTCATACTTTTCAAATCTTCTTTATGGTTCTGTACAGATTTTACTGTGCACTGTCTCCGTCCCCAAAATGTTTCATCCATCCCTGTGTTCCTGAGGTGCCCCCTCTTCTCTGACCTATAGGACCTCCAGCAGGTGATGGTGTCAGGACCCAACCTCAATGAAACTAGCATTGTGTCTGGTGGCTATGGGGGCTCTGGTGATGGACTCATCCCCACAGGTATGAATGATAGAGACAGGCTTGAGGGATGGGGATGGGGTCGTTAAGACAGCTTGCAGGCACACAGGACACATACAGTAGAGTTTGACTCGTGGACTGGAGAGCTTGCGAACTGCTAGTGTGAGGCTCATAGACTGTCCAGTCCCAGGCCAGCTCCCAGAGTTACCCATGTGCTCTCCACTTGCCACTTAGTCTCTAAGATAATCTCATTTGTCGTTTCCTCCCAGCCGCCACCACCTGAGCCAAGTTAAGACCTTGAGGCTATGAGCGCTCAGGAGCTTAACCTCAAGCTTTGGAGCTTTGTGAGGCACCTCAGAATTTCATTCTAGACTCAAATACTGACTAGAATTCTACCTAGAAACATCAGCCAACTTCCCTGTTTTCTGTGCCCATCATCTTTGATCCTGCCAATCGCATGTCATGTTTGCTTCTGTTTCCTCGTGTACACCAACAACATTCCTACCCTACCCCACGAATGCCATATACATACATTGAATTGATTTGATCATCAGGACAGGAGTCCTTGTAACCCCTAGTGAGCAGAAGAATGCAGTTGTCTGTCTAGCTATTCCTTCTTCAGAGAGGTCATTTCATGTGCTGGGAGGGAAGTGGGCCACAGAACTGTCTGGTTATATCTAAGAGAAACTAGTGTCAGAGAACTTGGTCCTTTAGGGTCTGGCCGCCATCCATCTCACAGCACGTCACCCTCTGGCCCTGGTGATGAGGTGGCCCGGGGCATCGCTGGAGAAAAGTTTGACATCGTCAAGAAATGGGGCATCAACACATATAAGGTAAGAATCAAGTGCCACTTCTCAGAAACTCTCCATGGGGACCTTTTCCCTTTCCCCAGGTCTTACTGTACAGTCTTTGCTATGACTAAGAGAACGGGGGTGCTGGAGTAGTTCCTTGTTGAGGTGGAGTTTAGATTTCTGACCTCCCACCCCCCCCCTTCCAATCAGTGCACAAAGCAGCTGTTATCAGAGAGATTTGGCCGAGGCTCCCGGACTGTGGATCTGGAGCTAGAGCTGCAGATTGAGTTGCTCCGTGAGACGAAGCGCAAGTATGAAAGTGTCCTGCAGCTGGGCCGGGCACTGACAGCCCACCTCTACAGCCTGCTGCAGACCCAGCATGCACTAGGTGATGCCTTTGCTGACCTCAGCCAGAAGTCCCCAGAGCTTCAGGTGCCTCAGCCAAAACAAAGAGGGTGGGGGTACTGGGCCCTGGTCCTTCCAGGCAGGCATTCCTCAGCCTCCCTCCCTCCCTCCCTCCTGCAGCCCCCAGGGAGAACCCCTCTGGGGTGTGCCCAGTCTTGCCCCCAGCATCATTCACCTATGGAGGCAGCCTAAGGGTTTGTACAGAGGTCCAGAAGTTGGAGGGGTTGTGGGAGAGGGCTCACCAGTACCTCACAAGTAACCTGTCTCCATATCATCAAGAATGCCTTTGGTGCTTGGCCTAATCGGACTCCCTCCCTGCCTGTTGCACTAGCTTTCCTTGTTCTGTCTTGTAAACTCACCTAAGAACTCCTACTCCCACACTCTCACCTCAGGCATCGCCAAGGGGACCCTACTAACTTTGTGGCTAAGAGAGCCTTGCTAGAGGCAGTCTGGTTGTGTATTTATGATGGCTGTTTCTTCTTGGGATGGAGGGGAATGAAGGGCTCTACAGCTCCAGTCAGGTAAGGAGTCTTACTCAATGCTGTGCCTCCCTTCTGCCCTTAGGAGGAATTTGGCTATAATGCAGAGACACAGAAGCTGCTGTGCAAGAATGGGGAGACCCTGCTAGGGGCTGTGAACTTCTTTGTCTCTAGCATCAACACACTGGTCACCAAGACCATGGAAGACACACTCATGACTGTCAAACAGTATGAGGCTGCCAGGTGTGGGCCCAAGGTTTGGGAAGTTGGCTGGCATGGGTGAAAATGCAAACATTAGGGGCGTACAGACTCAGAAAGGAAAGGAAGTATGTGTGTGGATGAAGAGGTGGAGACCAGCCTTTATCACCCCCTTCCCAGGCTGGAATATGATGCCTACCGGACAGACTTAGAAGAGCTGAGCCTAGGGCCCCGGGATGCAGGGACTCGTGGTCGACTTGAGAGTGCCCAGGCTACTTTCCAGACCCATCGGGACAAATATGAGAAGCTGCGGGGAGATGTGGCCATCAAGCTGAAGTTCCTGGAAGAAAACAAGGTGCTGCCCTACTCCCTTGGTCCTAAGTCACCTAAGTCCTAAGTCACAGTACCTGTCCCTTCGGACCCTCCTGATTGTTGGGTGGGGAGATGTCCCTGGCTAGGGAGTAGGTTGTTCCCCTAGCCCCTTGATACCTGAGCACTTTCAGGTCACCCTCCTCATCACTGGCCTTTTTTGTTAAGGATCTGGCTACTAGTCCCAGTAGCATAACTGAAAAAAAATTGCCCCTTGGCCTGGGGTTCCAGAACCCCTAGTGCTAGCAGATCAAGTCAGATTTCTTTCTTCATATTGCTTCTTCTCTTTTGACTGCTTGGAAAGACCTCACCCCAAAGCACTGTCAGCAGAGTCTCTATGCTCTGGTCTGTGTCTGGGCTTAGGCTTGTAGCCCTCTTGAAGGGTACCTGAGTCCAGCCTTAGCTGACCCTGCTGGCCCCCAGATCAAGGTGATGCACAAGCAGCTGCTGCTCTTCCACAATGCCGTGTCTGCCTACTTCGCTGGGAACCAGAAACAGCTGGAGCAGACTCTACAGCAGTTCAACATCAAGCTGCGGCCTCCAGGAGCCGAGAAGCCTTCCTGGTTAGAGGAGCAGTGAGCGGCTCCCAGCCCAACTTGGCTATCAAGAAGGACACTGGGCAGGGCAGCCCCAGGGTGGAGGAGATTGGACATGGGATGTCCTTTGCCACTTACTTGCTGGCTTGGGCTCACCTTTTCTGGCTGGGGTCTGATACCAGTTTTGCCCATCCTGCTGTGGTCTGAAGAGGGCCTCTAGGCTCAGAAGCTGCTGCCCTGTCCTTTATCTTCCCAGCCACTGGGCTTCATTCCCAGATCTTTTCCTTTCACTCCACAGCCAAAGGCTATGACAAAACACTCCTGGCCAATGACATCACTCCTCAGGCCTGTCCCCAGCTCTTGGGATGTGCCCCTGACCAAAGACAGGACCTCAAAAGGCTCTGTCAGCCAATGGCAGCTCTTCTTGGGCTCCCCTGGGCCAATAGTGTTGCCTCCAGTACCCTTTGTCCCTCCTCAATGTGTGTCCATTGCAGAGAAGGGAACTGGGACCAAAGGAGTGGGGCTAATGGGGAGCCCCATTTGTGGCCCTGCATCTGAATGGGCCCTCCCCTCATCCGCCCACCCAGTTGAACTGTGCTTAGAGCCCCAGAAGACTGGGTTCTAGCACTAGGAATAAACCTTTCATAAAAGCAGGCCCAGTGAGGTCAATTTGTGGGGGCTAGAGGAGGGTGGATTGGTAAGAAATGCTCAGTAGTCTTTGCATTCAGGTCCTATGAATTCAAAAGAGCTGCAGCTAAATTTGAGAAGCTGCCGAAGGCCTGATCCCCCCTCAGTCTCAAAGCCAAACCTTTATTTTCTCTTCCTGTTAGCACCAAGGCAATCTGTGTCTGAAGAGCATAGGGTCCAGAGGGGGTTGGGCTGCCTAACCATCATGCATTCAATCATACAGCCGGTGTTTACTGAGTGCTTTTATTTGCCAGGCACTGCTTTAGGCCCTGGGGAAACATCAGTGAATAAAACACAGTCCCTGCTCACAGTGCTTAAGGCCTAGTGGGGGATAGAGACAAGTAACCAGGCAACTACAATACAATGAGAAATGCTAGGATACGGGATGCAGTGGGAGCACCAGATAAGGGGCATCTAGCTTAGACTGGGGTAGAGATGGTGATGCCAGTTTAAAAGCTGCGGTCTGAAAAGTAGGTAGCTAACAGCTCAGGAAGAAAGGCCAATGTTCATGAAGTCTGAATGAGAATTCAGTCTAGAATGAAAAATTAAGTGGGTGTGACAAAAGGCAGACTTGATCTTTAGAGAAATAGAACTAAGAAACCTCTTAGAGATCTGGCAGCCTGAGAGAAGCATAGTGTTGAGAACATACTTTCTGGGCTATTGGGTAGCCTAGTGACCCTCGCTTGTCACTCTAAGCATGAACCCTGCCTGAGGTTCTCCACACCCAGTGAGTAGCTACTGCAGAGATAAAGGCAGTTTCACTGCACCTGCTGTAACCTGCACTGCTCTTGTTGAAGTCAAACCTGAACTTTATATAAGAAATCACAAGAAAACTCCCAGCAGTACTTTAGTCAGGGCTTGAGTGCCATCAATTACAGGTCCAAAGACAGTTGCAGCATCCTCTCGCCTCCGGAGGGTGGAGAAAGGGGACCAACTCAGTTAGCAGGCTCTCAGCACAGGGTGCACACCAGTCTGATTTGACTCTTCAGTCATTGACAACTGCAATCCCCAGCCAGGCTTCCTGGGCTTCGTAGTCAGCTGTCTGCCTTGATTATTAGAGGTGCTGGTCCTCATATTAGACCCCTACTTTATGGGCCACTGGGTATTTTTCGTTGTAAGCGCATTGAATCTCCAAATGGTTGGAGAGAGTATCTGAAAGCAGAGCCCAAACATGGTTCCATCGTTTTCTAGCTGATTAGGATTAATGCCTGGGGAACACACGCTCCGCTCCTTCCGTTGTAAAGCTGCTAATAAAAGCAGCTACCTATTACGGTTATGCGTATTAAATGAGATAATGTATGTAAAGTGATTAGCTCTGTCTGGCACGTAATAAACACTCAGTCCCTGTTAATGTACAATTTTTATTGTATTCTACCTAGGCTGTTTTTCCATAATGCAATGATTCTGAGAATTGCTCCGGGTGTTTGGTGTAAGGAAGGAGTTGCGCTGTATAGTCTAAACCAAATTTCCTCACGAGGCGGCTCCTGAGGCACCTAAAACCGAAATGAAGTCTCCCAGTTAGCCTGCAAACCCCTTCTCCTAGAGTTCTGGGCCGAGGTACAGGTGGTCCCCCTCCCTCCTGCTCAGTGGAAACCAAACTAGCAGATTTCACAGAAGCCTCCGGGAAAGCCAAGGAAGGAGCGACCAGAAGCAGCTGGAACGGGCTCTCGGAGTACTGAAGCTGGTTCTAGCTGCTTTTACTTGAAGGCACCAAGTGCCACTATCACTTAGGCCTCGTGAACCGGAGGCAGCAGGCGAGGATCCCGGATCTAGGATCCGGGATCTGTTTGTCAGCTCCCAACCGCACCGCAGAGGGAGCGCCAGGAGCCGCAGGGGCGGAGGGGCTAGCGGGCGTGGCCTGGAGAGGGTGGGGGTGTGGCTGGGGCGGGCCTTCGGCTACGGAGTCGCCCCCTCCCCCGACTGGTCCGCAGCCCCGCCCCGGCCCCTCCCTCCGGCCTGTGCGACGGGTCCGGCGGCAGCGGCGGCGGCGCCGGCGCGGGGACAGAAGGAGGCGCGGGACGTGGGGCGGCGCCGCGGGCAGGGCCGGGCGGACGGGCGCTGGCAGCGGGGGCAGCGCTGCGGGCCGCTCCGAGTGGCTGCAGTCCGGGCCTTGCCCTCCCATCCTGCTCCCACGCCGTGAGTGCGCCGCGCGGGCCCCAAGGGTGCGTCTAGTCCTCTTGTGTTTCGGGGTGCGGGTCCTGGTGCTAGCGGCGGTGTATGGGTCCGAGCGTCTTTGGGTGGGGGCGCAGATGCTTTTCAAAAGCTGTTCCTATCTCTGTCCACGTGAGGCGTGTCCGTGTCTGTGAGAGCAGCGGGGGATTCTTTGGGCTGTGGCTGCTCACGTGAGGTCCATGTTTGCGGGCGGTGTGGTGGGGGGAGGCGCGGGTGGATGGGTGATGGTTCATTTTAGGAGCGCGGGTTTTGGGAACCTGTGTGTTGGCGGAGGGTACCGAAAGCTGCGGCCGATGGTGGTGGGGGTGGGTGGGTGGGGTTGCGGATTGGCACTCTGGAATTTTGTGGCCCCGGTCGTCCGAAGGGTTCCTTTCTCCCGGGTGCAGACGCCTCCACCCCTGCTCCCTTCTCCGTCCTCCTTAGGCACCAATAAGCCCACCAGCCAGGATGGAGGACATCCTTCCTCCGATGCGGGCACTGCTTGCTGGACAGGAAGCTTCCTGCAGAGGCTGTTTCTTGTAGGAAAAGACCCCTCTAGTTCTCCCTCAGCCTGCGCCCTGACTGGAGGACTCCTGTCCCCTCCCTGGTTCCCACCTCCTTCCTCCTGGACTTGGTTTCAGAACCTGGGCCACAAACCTGCAGGGACAGATGGTTTTGCAGGTTGGAAGGGCAGGCTGCACCCCAGGGAGGTCATTCTGACTGAAGAAGAAGAAAAAAAAAAAAAAAAAAGGCAGGCCCTGTGCACGTTCCTGGTGTGGCAGTCCAATGTGGACCACAAAAACCCAGGACTTACTCCAGAGGGAAGATCTGAGATTTCAGGGCGGGTGCAGTGGTTTTCCAGGTCTCTAGCCACACTGTGCAGCACATCAGTGCCTATCTCTTAAGCAGGGGTCTGGTTTGCTGCAGAACTGGAATGTGAGCTGCAGGCCTGACAGGTGCCCTGCCTCCCTCGGCTTGGATGCCACCAGTGAGAGAGCACTACTTATGCTGTGGGAAGCTACCTTGTGTTATAGAGGTCTCTCTCCTTGGAATTGTCCCTTTGTCTTGTTTCTGCTTTTGATTTTGCTTCTCTTTGCTGAGAGGGACCTGCAGAGTTTAAACATAACTCTTCTGTCACTATTGAGTGACAGAATCTATTGAGTACTGTCTATATGGTAGTTATCAACTCAGCTGCTTAGGGGACAGTGGCATTTCTGCTAATAGAACTTGAGAAAAAAGAACCATAGGTGGGATAGTACCCCCTATGTTCAGGAGACATGTGATTGCTATAGAGAAGAGTCCTGAGAGTGAGTGCCACGGGTGACAAGCTCAGGAAACATTTATTTTGGAGAGCAAGAGGAGGGACAGCCTGTGAGCACTCTCTGACATGCTTAACCATGTAATGGAAATTAGCAGTCAAATCATCAAGGTAGTTGCGTTGGGATCTAGTCATGGCACATTGCAGTCTGAAGGAGCCTTGGTTTTTTAAAACAAGACGACCCTCTACCTCCCATTGTACAAATATGGGTATGGGGTAAAAAGTTGCTTAGATATTATCTTGTTTGGTAGAGTTACTGGATCCTAAATTTCATGGCTTAAAAAAATACATTTTAAATTAAAATAGAATTACATCACTTTGCTCCTCCCTTCCCTCCCTCCAGCCTCTCCCAGTTATGCTCCTACTAACCCTTCCCATGCTCATCTTTAAGTTGATAGCCTCTTTTTCTTTGATTATTATTGTTATTATGTATGCATAAATATATGCACAGGTATATAGGGTCATGGGGACCCCAGCCCTAATGGGTACATCTCTTGCCTTTTTAAACTTGAGCATATTTTTGCATCAAGGTTACATCAACCTTGTATGTGGAGGTGAGAGAAAAGTTAGAGTTGAGATTACCTGGGTTTTGGCTGATGGGGGTGGGGATGGCTGCATCTTTTATGGAGAGGAGAGGCACAGCAGGAGGAGAAGGTCAGGAGGAAGGGAGTTCAGCTTGGGACTATTCCTGTTCATCATCCAGGCGAAGATGTCCAGAAGGGCAATTAGATGTACAGGTCTTGAATTCAAGGGAGTCTTTCAGCACAAGGTATTGAGGCTTGTTAGACTGGGATGGGAATTAGGACTGTGGCAAATAATGAGACTACCCAGACAGAGTATGTAAACAGAGAAGAGACCCCGAAGCAAAGCCCCATGAACTAAATGTGTAAGAAACAGGCGGCGGAGGGGGGGGGGGGCACCGATGAGGTACTTAGATCGGAAACCATGGAACTCAGATGCTTCCCTTTGGGGTCTTTTACACTACGAGTCTGTTTGTAAATGTTTCATATTTCTGTTCTTTTATGCAGTTTTCCCAAGGTACCTATCAAACTCATGTTTTCCTAAGATCCAGTTCAAACATCTCTTCCTTTTTTTCATTCTCTACCATGTTAGAAACGTCCTGCCCTAGTATTTTGGACATGTCAGTCTCATGGTCCTTATCAGTTTCCCACAGGTAAAAAAGTAGGGAGCCACTTGATCCAACTTTGTGTGTCTGGTTCCTAGATGAAGGGCTTGCTGTAGAATGTGTCCAGGGACATTTCTTGTACCTACACTGTCAGGCATTAGTGGAGGAGAGTAGTAATGTGAATTTCATCATTTCCCTTCCCTGAAAAGGGAAGGGTTGCTCAGGTCCTAGGGCTTTCCCCATCCATTGTTGTTTCCTTTCTTTTGGAGAAAGCCCAAAGGCTACAATCTACAGACATTTGTTATTTTTCTGAGCCTCAAATGATCAAACCTACCTGGAGGCTAGTGAGTAGGCATGGGTCTTTTTAGCAGGTGAGCCTAGCTGACTCCCTACACCCATACACACCTCAACAATGCCTGTGGTCACTTCCAGATCACAGCTGTGTAAATCCTCCCTGGTGGGAATGTTGTGTGACTGGAGGAGAACACGGAGGGGGAAGTTGGATGCTTGAGAATCTGGAGAAACTGAAAAGCTTTGAAACATATTTTCTCCCTGTATGTCCAGCATCTCGTTCATTCAGTGCTAATTGTCTTCATTTGTTTAAAATCAACTTAACTCTCGGAGTCTGACTTCTCCAGCTCGCAGACACTACACTCCTTGAGTCCAGAGCAGCTTCCCTGTGGCCTTTAAATCACGGGGTCTCTTTTATTTCACAGTGACAATCACTGCCTCTGTGGTGAGGCTCTCTTCTCCCTTGGACTCCAGATAACTTGCTTCCTCTCTGCCATTCCTGTCTCCGATACCTTCTCAATCTTCTCTGCAGACTTTTCATTCTGAGCCTTTATCTTAAATGTTGGTGTTCCTGGGGGCTGAGTTGCAGGCTCTCCTTTCTCACTCCACCCTGGTGTTATCCTCTTCACTGTGGCTTCAGAGATATTCCTCTACCAAAGAAGTCTAAATCTATGTCTTCTCTTTCCTACACTTGGGTTGCCGTTCTAACGAACAGCTGGATCATTCCACTTCAGCTGTGTCCCATGAGTACTGTGGAGTCATTTTGCTACATGCTGGACTTATATCTTGTCATCTAAAAATTTCCAGTTTCTAAACTGGAAAACTAGTAACCATTTCTTATTCCTTCTTCTACCCTGTCTCTTCATAGAAACCAACCAGTTACCAGGATCTATTGGTTTCTATGTATGAAAACTATTTTGGCCTCCCCTAGCAACCACCCTCCTCAGGCCAGTTTCTTAAACTTCCACTCTTGACCTCTGTATTTTCCACACAGCAATCAAAAATCTACTTTTGTCATTCTGGGCTTAACCCCCACCCACCAACCACCACCAAACTTTTCCTTTGCACTTTGGATAAAGCCTTAATCCCCTAGCAGGGAAGGGGGTAAAGTCTAAAGTCCTTAATAAGGGCAACAAAGCACTGTGTGGTGTAGCGCCTGCTTAGCTCTGCATCTCATTTGTTAGCCCTCTCCTGCCACAGCAAGTGATGCAGCTTCCAGAGGCAGAAGGTAGCATGTACTCTGTAACTTACTCATCCTCAATCTCCAATCCTCCGAGCCCATCCCTGCCCCACGTCCAGGTCAGGGACTTTTCTTTGCACTCCTAGAACAATCTGTTTCCTTGTGCTTGTCACCACACTGCATTGCAGAAGTCTGTTTATTCGATTGTGGAATCCATGAATGCTCAGCTGTGTTCATTTATCTTTGTATCCCAGCAGAGGTGTCCGCTGAATGCTGGATGAGGACTGAAGTGCCTTTAGAACTGAGCCATCAAAGAGATGGGTGGGATACGGGATGAAGCTGCCCAAGGAAGGAGGTTGCATCCTAGTTCTGTATCCAGAATCCTCCAACTGTCTGGTGATAAACAGCCCAGTTGAGTCCTGGCCTGTTGGAGGCGTGATCTCTAGAATAGAGAGGTGACCTAGGAGCTGGAAGAGTTTAGGGAATCAGTCTGTCGAATCCTAGATTCAGGCTGGGGCATAGCCACAGCAGATGTGATGCCCCGTGTATCAGAGTGGGAAGCTGAAGCAGGAAGGGGAAGGGAGGGAGGAGCTGTTGGTCCTTGGACAGAGCCCAGTTCCTACTTCTGTGTGACAGGCTGGGAGATCCCCTGGGTTTAAAGAGGGGTGGAGCCTAACATCCAGCTGCCCCAGCCTGAGCCTGGCTCAGCTGCTCCTGGTACTCTACCTCCCAGTCTTGCCATTTACAGACTGAAGCTTCAGCCTGCCTCCAGCCTCCCTGCCCTGCTAGCCCCCAAGCTGCCCTCCCTCCCTCTAATGATGCCCTGGTATTAAGTCCCCCAAAATGTCAGTGCCCACATCAGGAGGGAAGTTTCTCAAGTGAGTCCTTCCTTACCTTCCCACAGCCACCAGCACATACACACTGCACAAATGCACTTTAGCTTTCTTCCCATACTTCTCAAACCAGAAGAGGCCTTTGGGCTGTTATTCATTCATTGTCTTAAAGAAGCTCGTGGAGCATGAGGTGGGGCACAGCAGTGGTGATCTGCCTAGTCACTGCCTGTTTTTTAGCCTCTTCATGGATAACTGTCTGCCACGGATTGTCTACACCTCCTTTGTTAACTTCACCTGCTCATCACTGAGCTGAACCACTCCACCATAGTCAAACATAGTGAACACTTCTAGTCTATAACCTATTTCACCCCACCCACTATCACTCTCCACTTTCTGTCCCAAGACAGCCTCTCATCCATTCTTCTGCTTTAAGGGCCATGAATATGCTAGTGATTCCAAATCAATAACAAACCCTGACTTCTCTCGAGTGCCTGCATTGTTTCTCGCTTAACAGCTCCACCTGGACATCATGTCCGTACTTCAAACTTACCTCGTCTGAAACAGCATTCCCTCAGACAGCTCCTGCCCCACACCTTAGGCTCTTCCTGTCTATCCGTGGCCCTCTAATTGCTCAGTTGAGAAACTGGGGGGTTGTTATCAATGTCCCCCTTTCCCCTCTGACATCCAGTCTATGGCACTGTCCTGATTTAACCTCACAGACATTACTTGCATTAGTTTACCTTTCTGTCTCTGGCTCTGTAACACTGTCACCTGAAGAATTGGGGTAGTTTCCTGGTGACCTCACTCACTCTGTTCCACCTTCTGTTCCTCCATAATTGTTACACCAGAAGAGCGTTCTGGTTTGTTTTCCTTCCTTTGTAAGTTGCCTCATCCCTTTGCTTATCTTAGGATAAAGTAATGTTCTTAGTCCTTTGTAATCTCTGTGTCCTCTCACTTAGTGCTTGCTGGCATCCACTTTGCTTTAAGCACATGGTCCCTGTAAGTATGAGCCTTCTCCCAAGAATGTTCATGTCCTTTTGTTTCAGCCCTGCCAAGTCTCCCCACCTTTCCCACCAGCACCCCTACTTACATTCTCTGCTTGCAGAGCCCTTTGTCATCACTCAGTAAAGAATTTTATTTCTCATCACATCGTTTTTTCCTTCATAGTACTCCTTGCCACCTATGGGCAATTGTGTATCTACTTGTTACTTATAATACTTTCTTCTCATTGTTGTTTTTGAGAACTGGTCTCTATATAGCTCTGGCTATCCTGGAACTCATGGCCTTAACCTCACAGAGACCTACCTGCCTCTGCCTGCCACATGCTGGGATTAAAGGTGTGCACCACCATACCCAGCTGCCCACTGTCCCTTCCTCACCTTTGCTCAGACATTTCCAGTGTCTGTGCACAGCAGGCACTTACTAAATACATATTTTGAATTAGTTATCCAATTTAGTAAAGATAGATCACCCTTTGTGACACACCCCTTGCTAAGTCTTAGAAATGGAGAAGTAAAATATTATGTCTGCTTTCAGGACCATGGCATAGGAAGGGAACAGAGAAGTGACACAACTCTATGATAGGGTAAGGTCTAGGATGGAGAGAATACAAGGTACGGGCGGCACCTAACGCTGACTTTGGAAAGTCCGGCCTCCCTAAAGGAAGTGATGTTTACATGAAAGCTAGGCAAGGGAATATCGAAGGCAGAGGGGATCAGAATGTCTAACTACAGAAACAAAGAGAACATGGAGTTTTCTAGGAAGTGAAACCACGATGACAGATCAGATGTTATGAGGCCAGAGGTTGAGCGAGAAGTGTTGCTACTCAGCCTCTAGGGCCAGTTTAAGGATTTTCTCCTCTGGACAGTGGAGAGCCACTGAAGAAGAGGTCAAATGGTAGGGTCAAATCTGTGTTCAGAAAACTCGCTCTGGTTAGAAGGGGCAGAGCATGGGAAGGCACAGGCTTAAGAGCAGAGCATCAGTTACTGCATCCTAGTAGAGAACTTGGGCAGCCTGGGATGGGGCAACAGTTTGGGATTTGGGAGAAAGGAGTGCTTGGGAGTCATCCTTAACTTTAATACTGATGGGGTGGCGAAGAGTGCACCCCCAGGCAGTTGTGCTAAGTGGTGTGGGGATGGGCTACCTGAAAGACTCTTAGAGGCTGGATGGAGGCACTGAGCAGAATAAGAGTTGGGGTGTCAGTGCAAATTTATCCCTGTACTGTGTGTGCACTTGACGTGTACCTGTCTCAGGCTCTTAAAATGAGCGTGTGAGATGGGAGTTAGTATTTGCATTATTAAGAATTAGAAACTGAAGCCGGGCAGTGGTGGCGCACGCCTTTAATCCCAGCACTTGGGAGGCAGAGACAGGTGGATTTCTGAGTTCGAGGCCAGCCTGGTCTACAGAGTGAGTTCCAGAACAGCCAGAACTACACAGAGGAGAAACCCTGTCTCGAAAGACCAAAAAAAAAAAAAAAAGAATTAGAAACTGAGGCTTGTAGATAAGAATGATCCAGAGTCACCAAACTGTCAAAAGAGGGCCTTTAAAATCCAGTGTAACCCCAAATCTGTGCTCTAAAACAGTGCCATCCATGCTCAGGAATCACTCAGCCCACGCACTTCAGCCACCACCTTGTCCTGTCCCTGCAGGGAGGAAAGGGGCACATTTCTCTGCAGGAATCTGGTGGGGAGAGGGGGAGAGGGACTGCTGGCTTCCCTGCTGCTCACTGTTTCTCTGTACACAGGCTGGTGTGAGTGGCAGGAACCATCTGTGGTCACCATGGCAAAGAGGGAAGACAGCCCTGGCCCGGAGGTGCAGCCAATGGACAAGCAGTTTCTGGTATGCAGTATCTGCCTGGATCGATACCGGTGCCCCAAAGTTCTGCCTTGTCTACATACCTTCTGTGAAAGGTGAGGAGAGCTACTGGAGGGGGATAAGGACCTTGCAGCCCCTTCCTTCCCCCCCCCCACCCCAAGGAAAACCTATGTTATAAACAAGGGAAGTGTGCATACATGAGAGAGAGGACAAATGAACGCCATCCTGCAGGAGACAAGGATTTGGTTGCAGTAAGCTATGAGAGGATCAGGAGCTTCGGACACTGGGTCAGAGAGTTGCCTAGAATCAGGCTTTGTCGGCTCCTTCCCACATCTCAATGCGGCCAGAGAAGAAATCAGCACTGAGACTCCCAAGCCACACTGGGGCCAGCGTAGTTTGTAACTGATGGAGGGATGGATATTTGAAGTTAGGTTTGTTCTTCCCTACCTGTTCTGAGGCACTAAGTGAAAGGCAGTGCTGCACAGCCTCTAGGCTCCTACACATCCTGCCTTGTTCTCCTACTATTCCTTTATTGAGTAACTGCTATGTATCAGGCCCTATCCAAGTGATTGAGTATGCACTAAGGAGGAAAAAAATGGATTTATTGAGACAAGATCCCACTGTATAGCCATGTGTATCCTGGAATTCACTATGTACGTCAGCAGGCTGGCCTTGAATGCACAGAGATCTGTTCCTCTTTGCCTCCCAAGTGCTGGGATTGAAGGCATGTGCTTCACCATCTTATCCAGCCCTACAGACATGATCTTTATGATTTGAGGGTTTGTAGTAAAGTGAGGGAGGTAGCAATCAGATATTTATAGAGCTGCATTTAGACCCGTGAGTTACACTCACAGTAAATTCTGTAGGTGCAGTATTCAACTGTGTGAGCTTAGTAATCTATTAAAGTTTGTTGAATCCTGTGCATCCCAGGAGTTAGGTAAAGGGAGTTTAAGAGCAGGCTAGGCAGAATGGAAAACTCAGCTAGGCCATGTGGCCTGGGGAATGTGTTGGATAAGGGGCCTATGAGAAACCCCGTGAAGCTGGAGCATAGTGAATGATTAGCCATGGTCTGGGAGGTGGGCTCCGTAAGCCCATTAGGAAAGTCATCTTACCTGAGAACCACTCAAGGCCCCTGCATTGTTTTCTGCATGCTCACGTGTTTTGGCAGCATTTTTTCTCTGACCTCCAATCTCATGGCTATGTCTTAGATGTCATTGTCCCCAGGTTTCCTTACCAGAGTCTCTCCAAACTTTCCATCTATCTCCTGCTTCCCTGACAGCCATGCCCTTTGAGATTCCACCTTTACTATCTTCTTCCTGTTTCCAGTGGGCAAAGTCTTGGTCTCCTTGCTCATTCAGATTGTTCCATCAGCCCATGGACCTCACTTTGTCTGACTCTGGAAAGTAGTACTTCCATGATTGTGAACTCCAGCCCTTCCTCTACTAGCTCCTTCCACCCTGCTACTTCTGTGACACCTTTGACTCGCTCTAAAGCCTAGACTCCTCGGCTGCTCCCATTCTTCCCACGTGCCGCCTCCCCCTGGCTTCCCTATGTCACAGAGTCTCAGTGCTGTGTCACAGCTGTAACTGGATGCCTCTGCGCTTGTATGCCTAGACCACTGAGCACTCTTGGGGGAAATACTTAGTGACTGCTTACAGTTGGCCATGGATTTTCTACGTGGTTTACATGTGTTATTTTACTTAAGATGCATTATTTTTTTTTCTTGGCTATGTATGGTGTATGAGTGGGTGCATTTTCTAGGTGTGTGAGTTCACATATGTCATGTAAAAACCAGAGGAAGATATCAGGTGTCTTCCTTTATTACTGTCTGCCTTATTGCCTTAAAATGAGGTGTTTTGTTGAAGCTCCTTGTTTGGTTAGGTTGGTTGGCCAGTGGGTTCCTGGGATCTGCTGTCTCCATCACCTCCAATGCTAGGGTTATAGGCATGTGCAGCTATGCCTGGCTTATAGTTTGGCTACTGGAGATTCAAATTCAAGCCTTCATGTTTGCATAGCAAGTCCTCTTACCAGCTGAGACATCTTCCCAGCTCCAAAAGATACATCATTCCTACTTAGCGAGGAGAAAACCAAGGTTGAGTCATTCAGTTACAAAGGAATATAGCCAAGGCTACCCAACATATAACAGGGATATGAGAGAAGAGAAGGGTGCTAGCAATAGAAAAATCTTTGCCTTAGGAAATAAATCTGGATGTGGTGGAATGAACCTTTAGTTCTTGTCAGTTTGGAGGCCAGAGGGGCTATGTAGTGAGACTCAAAGAGAAAAAATGCAAATAATAACAAGGAAAAGAAGTAAATAATAATAAACAAGTACAAGCAAACAAGAGACCAGAAGAGAAGGCCCTGGAGGCTGGTGAGTGAGGCAGGAGCTAGAAAGTGGTGGAATCGAGAGTCTCTGTGTAGCCCAGGCTGGTGCTAAACAGGTGGTCCTCTTGCCTCAGCTCCCCAAGTGCTGTGATTACAGGTGTGTGCCATCATGTCAGGCTGAACTGAACTTTTTAAAAAGCTCACTAGTTGTATTGAGAGTGAATTTTAAAGGCGCAAGAGAAGAAACAAGACCAGTTAGAAATTGTGGCAGTCCAGGGATGTTGACCAGTAGGAGTTATCCACCAACTTCAAGGTGATGGAAGGAGTAGAGCTAGGACAGTGGGCTGAGCATCATTAGGGACAGGTTTCAGAGTCGAGAGGTGGTGGTTGATGAGATGTGGGAGGTAGTGGGAGGATGTGAGTGGATGGATGAGGTGAAGGACAAGCTTGGTGGTGAGGCAGTAAGGATGAAGAGGCCATGATGGAGATAGGTCATCTGTTGACGTCAGAACCTCTGAGAACAGTGCAGAACGGGAGGGAGCGAGAGGGGGGTAGAAGAGTTGAGTCAGGAAAAGTACTTCAGTAAGTGAAGAAACAACTCCTAGGTCAGCGGAGACAGCAGCAACGGTAGGGGGTGGGCATAGGCAGAAGAGAGCAGCTTCAAAGGAGCTGCAGACACATAGAATGTTCCAGTTGGGAAGAAGGAGGAGTCAACCCCACCTTCTGGCCCTAAGGAATGTGGAGCATGAAACAAAAACCACTCTACTGGGAGGGACATCAGGGAGAAGTAGGTCACAGAAAAACCAGTTATTATTTGTAAAGCACTCAAGATCATACCCGACATGTAATGTTTGTTACATTTTAATTAAGAACAGAAGGCATAGGCAAGAGAAGAGTCTGGGATACAGGACAGTTTGCACCGTGGGTATCTTTCCTCTGGAGATTCACCATCTCCAAGCACGGCCGCCTTCAGTCTACTGTCTGCTTCTAGTAATCATGCTTCCCTCCCTCGGTGACTAATCCCAGCCACCATCGTCCCTTACTCCTCCAGTCTTCACTCTGTGGTTGAGCCCACCTGAGACGTTTGCCACCCTTATTCTGACACTGTCCCTGTGCGCCACTAAAGCCACCCTTCCTGTGTTCCTTCCCCCTACCAAAGGATGGGGTTCATGCCTCCCCTTTAGGCCAACCAAGCCTCCCACCATCCCCAAGACATTGTCTTTCTGGTTTCCTAGTCTTGTGCTTCGCTTCCTCTCTACTGCTAACTTTAGCTTAAAGAGAAGCTCAGATCCCCATTATAGTGAGCTGAAGATGTGGCTTGGTAGTAGATAGGATGGACTGCAAAATTAAATGAAGTACTCTTATTAGCAGAGAAGAACTGTCCTCTTGTCTCCTTGCAGCACCGTCCAGTCCTTCAATCCCTTCCCACTCAACTGCCCAGCCCCCCTCCACCCTTCAACTTGAATCATTCAGATTTCTCCCCGGCAGCAGCCGTTGCTGTCACCTTCCCAGAGAAAAGGCTCCTCATGGTTGCCAAATGCAGTGTACACTTTCCACTCTTGAGCCACTTCCCACTCTGTGAGTCATTCCCTCCTCCGGACGGACCCATGTCTGACTGGACACAGTCACTCCTCCAGCCTCTCCACCCGTGCCCTCTGCTCTTCGTGTTGATCTTTGCTGAATTCTTTGTCCCTCTCTTACCAGTGTCTACATCTTCTCTGCCATCCTCCTCTGTCTGGGCTGATGTTGATGCCCCCCATCTCTGTCTCTTAACCTCCCTTCTCAACAGTGCTGTTCTGTATGTTTCATTTTGATGTGTGTCACCATCACTGAGATGCCTAAGCTAGGAGGCCGGGAGCCGGTTAAGAGTGGTCTCTCTCCTCCCCATATCTACTTGTCATTGACTGCATCGCCTCTGCCCTTCTTTCCTCTTACTCCCTATATCTGGTCTTCCACCACCAACCCCAGCTGGGTCTCATTGCATCGCCCTGGCTGATGGTGTCATCGAGGCCGTTCTCTTACTCCATCTCCAGAGTGCTGGGATGATAGGTGTGTGCTGCCACACCTGGTCCTGTTTCTTCAATGTAAATGTGTTCCCACTCATAACGCGAATCCAGGTCTATCTCACGTCCTGCCTGGAATATCCTGAGTGTGTCAGTTAAACACATACTTGCTCTGCATTTCAAACTAGGCTCCAACGCTCACTAGCGTTTTTACTCTGACCACTCGCCGTTCTGTGCCCTGTCCCATGAAGTACAAAGCATAGCATCTAACACACATGTCCTTGGTAAATGATGACTCTGTGGTGGTGCCACCGCCTTATCTGCTGTCATGTTTCCCTCAGATTCGCCCTCCTGTGACTGTTGGCTGCTGCTGTGACCCGCGGCTGGGCTCCTCTTCTCTTGGCATCCATTGCTGCCCCGTCCTGCTAAAATGCTTTCTGTACCCTTCTTCCCTCCCTCCACCTTTCCCTGCTTGGCCCAACAGTTATTGCTCCACACAGGTTTCCTTGACCTCTGAAGTGTGGCCTTGTCTCCACCCACCTGAGCCATGTGCACTTCCTAGATCCTCTGCTCTCTGTGCACTGTGCTTTTGTGGGCAGGCTTTACATTTAATCCCCCTTACATGTAAGCAGGCTGTTTACATTTAATCCCGTGTGACAGAATTCTGTACTGTCGCCATCTTATAAGGGAAGACTCCTTGGTTCGTGAAAGTAACTTGTCAGGGGTCATGAGTGGATCAGGTTCCTGGCCTGGAGATTGGGCTGAGGCACACTAGCTCTAGAACCAATGTCTTTAATCTTTAGACTCTAATTCTGTGTCTTTGTTTATCTCTCTGAAGACTAGAACTATTTTAAAAGCTGGCACTGTGTTTTATTTTTTTATTTCCAGAGCTTGGCACAAATTTGGCAAGAATAAGCAGTTGGTAAATGTTTAATGAGCTAAAGGGGCCAGGACTAGCGGGATGAGGGCTCATTACATATTTTCTTGAGGAGGTTTGGTAAACACCTGTGAAAGGTGAGCCTTTGTTTGTTCAAGCAGAGGAATGTAGACGCGTCTGTTCTCAGGGATGCATTTCTGCTCAGTCCTCAGAGGCCTTTTAGCACCTGCTGGTGGATGAGGCCTGTGTACACCACACAAAGATGCTTCAAAATGAAATCTTAATTGCATGTCTGTGTAAAGGGGTTAGGCATCTCTGAGGGGCACTTTGCCACTCCCCTTTTGACTCTCCCTTTTCCTTGGCCAGATGCCTCCAGAACTACATCCCACCTCAGAGCCTGACACTGTCCTGTCCAGTGTGCCGGCAGACATCCATCCTCCCAGAACAGGGTGTCTCAGCCCTACAAAACAACTTCTTCATCAGCAGCCTCATGGAGGCCATGCAGCAGGCACCTGATGGGGCCCACGACCCTGAAGACCCCCACCCCCTCAGCGCAGTGGCTGGCCGCCCTCTCTCCTGCCCCAACCATGAAGGCAAGGTGGGCCCAAGCGAGGCCCAGTGAGGCCAGGACTTGGGGTGGGAGGAGAAGGAGAGGTGATGAGGGTAGGGTGGTGGTGGGTGACGGGCTCTGCAGGGTTGAAGAGGGCCCAAGGGGAGGGGACAAAGAAGTGCAGTGTGGCTGTTGCCTCACAGGAGCCCTTGTACCACCAGACGATGGAGTTTTACTGTGAGGCCTGTGAGACTGCCATGTGTGGTGAGTGCCGCGCAGGGGAGCACCGTGAACATGGCACAGTGCTGTTGCGGGACGTGGTGGAGCAGCACAAGGCAGCTCTGCAGCGCCAGCTTGAAGCTGTGCGTGGCCGGTAGGCATCTTCTGGGGACTGGTGCCCCAGCAGGGGCAGGCCAGGGGCCTGGGGAGGGGAAAGAAAGGGTCTGGGAAAGGCAGAAATGGAAGACAGAAATGAAGTCAAGTAGAGGATCTCCCAGAGGACGATAGCGAGGCCCTCTTTGAAGAGGCCTGATTTGGCCAGGACACCCTCCAGCCATCCTGGTATGAGATGTTTCACCTCCTCAGATTGCCACAGCTGTCTGCAGCTATCGCCTTGGTTGGGGGCATCAGCCAGCAGCTGCAAGAGCGCAAGGCAGAGGCCCTGGCCCAGATAAGTGCAGCCTTTGAGGACCTGGAGCAAGCTCTGCAGCAGCGCAAGCAGGCTCTGGTCAGCGACTTGGAAAGCATTTGTGGGGCCAAGCAGAAGGTGCGTCGGGTCACCTTTGCTAACCATGATCTGTGATGAGATGGTCTTACTGCCTCCATTGTCCTCATAAGGTTTCCTTTTTCTCCAGTCTTCCTTTTGCCTCTGGACATAGTCTGTCATTGCTGTGGTCATCTGTCTCCCTGTCCACATGCGTTGACATGGTCTGTCATTGCAGTGGTCATCTGCCTCCCTGTCCACATGTGTTGACATGGTCTGTCATTGCAGTGGTCATCTGCCTCCCTGTCCACATGTGTTGACATGGTCTATCATTGCTGTGGTCATCTGTCTCCCTGTCCACATGCATTGACATGGTCTGTCATTGCTGTGGTCATCTGCCTCCCTGTCCACATGCGTTGACATGGTCTGTTGTTGCAGTGGTCATCTGCCTCCCTGTCCACATGCGTTGACATGGTCTGTCATTGCTGTGGTTATCTGTCTCCCTGTCCACATGGATCTCTGTCTTTCTTTCCTCCCATGCTACTACAAGCTCATCAGTAATCCAGCGCCTTTCTTTTTTCCAGTCTGCACACTCACTGTTCCTCTACTTCTTCAACAGGTGCTACAGACACAGTTAGACACACTGCGCCAGGGTCAGGAACACATTGGCAGTAGCTGCAGCTTTGCAGAGCAGGCACTGAGACTGGGCTCTGCCCCTGAGGTTTTGCTAGTAAGAAAGCACATGCGAGAGAGGCTGGCTGCTCTGGCAGCTCAGGCCTTCCCAGAAAGGCCACATGAGAATGCACAGCTGGAACTGGTCCTTGAAGTAGATGGGCTGCGGAGATCGGTGCTCAATCTGGGTGCACTGCTCACCACCAGTGCTACAGCACACGAGACAGTGGCCACGGGTGAGGGCCTGCGCCAGGCACTGGTTGGCCAGCCTGCTTCACTCACTGTCACCACCAAAGACAAAGATGGGCGACTGGTACGCACAGGCAGTGCAGAGTTGTGTGCAGAGATCACTGGCCCTGATGGCGTGCGCCTTACAGTACCGGTGGTGGACCACAAAAATGGCACATATGAGCTGGTGTACACTGCACGCACAGAAGGTGACCTGCTCCTCTCAGTGCTGCTCTATGGACAGCCGGTTCGTGGCAGCCCTTTCCGAGTGCGTGCCCTGCGACCCGGAGACCTGCCACCTTCACCAGATGATGTGAAGCGCCGGGTCAAGTCTCCCGGTGGTCCTGGCAGTCATGTGCGCCAGAAGGCAGTACGTAGGCCGAGCTCCATGTACAGCACTGGTGGCAAACGGAAGGACAATCCAATTGAGGATGAACTCGTCTTTCGTGTTGGTAAGAGGGCCAAGCACAGAGCCAGATGAAGGCTAAGGGCAGAGTTAAATGAAGGGTGAAGGGAGGGGCTGGTGAGGGCCCAGGGAAGGGTGGTGGGGGCTGGCTCAGGCAGGAGGCTTGGGGAGGAGGGGAGTGAGGCTCAAACTGATCTCAGCATTCATTCATGTTTCCCGTCTCTTCTCTTACCCACAGGCAGTCGTGGAAGGGAGAAGGGTGAATTCACCAATTTACAAGGTGTGTCCGCTGCTAGCAGTGGCCGCATAGTGGTAGCAGACAGCAACAACCAGTGTATTCAGGTAAGCCTGTTTACCTAGCTCCTTCAGTACCAGAAAGGACTCACTCTCTGTGGCCTTCCAGGTTCCCTCCTGGAAGATGAAACCCATAGTCAATACTGTCTTTAAAGAGCAGTGGATCAAAGCATCTCTTGCCCACTCAAGCCAAAATAGTGCCCTGGACCTTCAATCCGGGCCAGGGTTCCTGTGCTTGTGGCCGCTCCCTTCCGGCCATGCTATGACTGTGTAAGCTCCTAGACCTGCGGCTCCTTTCTTTCTCTGCTCTTTAGCTTTCTGCTTGCTGGTCTGCTTTGTCTTAGTGTTCAGCTTGCAGATCTGCCCTTCTCAGCTATCTTCCAGCATACCAGCCTGGCTCCAGAGTACATGTTATCTGCCTGGAGAATGCGGCCATCTGGTTGGCTAGAGTGCCTTTCATCAGCAAGAGGGTAGCACACAACCTCAAGTGGCTTGTGCCTGTCTTTCTTTTCCTTATGCCTCTCGCAGCTTATTTAGGCATCAGTTATACTCAGTGTTTATGGTCTCTATGTACTGCAGGCTCCTCACTACAACCAGGAAGCATAGCTTCTCCAGAAAGCATAGCTTCTCTTCTCTACATCCCTTGCAGAAAGCACTGATCCTAGCACAGTGGGCACGAGTGTGGCAGACAGTGTAGTGATTGAGTGCCTAGGCCCTGAAACCAGATACCTCAGCTCGAATCTTGGCTCTCCCTGTACTAGCAAGTCATGTGACCTCTTGGCACTATAGTTAACTAATGTGTAAAATTAGGAGACTCATTTCTCAGGATTGTTGAGAGTATTAAATGTACTGTACCTAACACCTAGCTGTTGTTAACTACATCATTGTCTGGGTACGGACTGTAAGCAAAGGCAAGAAGGTGAGAAAGTGCTGGAGCGGGAAGCTCCCATCTCATCCCGGCTCCAAGAGGCTTGCTGCTCGGAACTTGAGGTGGCTGAGGTCACATTGTAAATTGTTTTGGAAATGATTGTAGAATTTTGATTTTACCCTGTAAGATTTGCTACCGTGCACCTCAGTTCTCAGAAATGTATTATTGGGCAGCTAAACCTTAACCCTGAAGATCCTTATTTTAAAACAGCTTTGAATTTCTTGACCCTGCCTGAGTAGCCTTGTCATGAATCCAGCTCTGCCTTTCTTGTCATTCTCTGTAACTTCCTGACTCCACTCCACCTAGCAGAAACTCTTGCAGCCAGATTATTAGGCCTGTTGGCTCACTGTTTTTCTTAGGGTAGAGGAACAGAGAAACCCAGGAAGGGATTTGAGGCCAGCCTAGATGATGAAGGGAAACTTGAAATCTCTGGAGTGATGCTGGGATTCTACTCAGGATCACCTTTAAACCTCCTGCCCCGTTTTCCCCTTAAGCTAGAGGTACTTTCTAGTACAAAGGTTGAGATCTGTGGACATCTGTCACGTTGTGCAAACATTTGGGCACTTAGCACACATGCAGAAACACTGGTGCTGCCTGACCGTCTAGTGAAGGGCTATGAGAGTCCTGGCATAGTCCTCTCTTCCAGTCACCAGCTATTCTGTAACAGTCCTTGCTCAAGTCTCCATTCCCAAGTCCACCCTGACATCAGAGCTGCTGGAAGCTTCTTGGATTCCAAAGCTGAGCATTTACTCTGGGCTACTCGGGACTGATAAGATATGACCCCGCCCCTATTGCTTATGAAGCTGTGGATTCTTGTGAGTTTGTTCAATCAGGCAGGGTGGAACCCTGCTGACAGAGCGCGCGCACACACACACAGACACACACACGCAACAGCAAGAAAATACTTTATGATTTTTAATGAATAACTTAATTTGTAAATATTTGGCATTGAATCATTGCCTTAGTCCAAAAATGTTGATGAGCTTTTTCTGGGAACATTCTTTATGCTGTGTGCTGATCACATTCCCCTCTGACCTCCCCCAGTCCTTCGCTGTGGTAGTTTTCACACTTTTCCTTCTCTGGGTTGGTTTGTTGGTTTTGTCTGTTGTCTCTTTTTGTTTTCATTTCCATTGAAGTCCTTGAAGTCAGAGATCTACTTATGTTGCCAGGTCTAGGAGAGAGATGTAGAGGCCAAATGAAGAGTCCAGCAAATTCTAGTGCTGTGAAAGAAACAGTGTGGCAGCTTTTACTGAGTACCAAATGTCATGGTAAAGAGAAATGGGTTGGAGAATGGGGGGACTTGGTGGGCTGCATGCGCAGGGCTCCCATTAAGAAGCAGGCCCCTTTTAAGTTGAAGAGTTCGCTTCTATCCCTATTGAATTTTGAGGCTGCTGTGTTGCTTCCAAATGGATCTGTCCATCGAGTTCAGGCCTGAGATTGAATTGGGCATTCTTTTGTTGGTTGAATGCTTGGTGGATGCCAGAAACTACACACAACTGAAAATGCAGTGGCAGACAAAACAGACGCAGCACCAGCTCCAAACAGGGCTTACAGCCTTAGAAGAGAGAGGTCACAGATACAGCTACAAAGTGACAGTTGTTACAAAGAAAGCTATAAAGTGCATACTGTAGGGCCCTAACTTTACATGTATGTATCAATTTGAACAAAGTGGAAACTCTGAAGAAGTGACCTGGAAATTTAGAATTCTAATAGGAGTTGCCCAGTTCTAGTAGGAGGTGTGAGAAAGGATGGGAAGACTGAGGCTTCCCAGACCCCACTGTGGGTCTGAATATCACATCTGAGAGAATGTCTGAAGCTGCCAGCAGGGGGAGGTCATGGACCACCTCACTGCTGACCTACCTGTTCCTTTTAGTTCCATCTGGTCTTTACCCTCTGGTACTTCATTTCTCCTGCTGACAGTTCTGACTTTGCAAAGGATTAGTGCAGATCCAAAGTGGTATACAGGCTGACCAGGTGAAGGCTTGCTACAAGGTCCATGTCAGGAGACGTGATATGCTGTGTTATAACAGGTCTGGAAGATCTATTCCTGGGAGGCCCAGCCCATGAAGGAGAGAGTAGGGTTGAACTGAACATCAAGTCCAAGGCTCAGAAACTTGAGCTTTCTGTGGTAGCTTCTTGGCTCTAATCCATCTATCTTGTGTCCTCAGAGGCTATAACAAAGTAGAGTGTATGCAAATTCTGCAGTGAGTAATGGGGCTGTTAGATTAGAAGCTGTGATCTAAGAGGAAAAGATTCACAGAGACAGTTTAGGATAAAGAGATCTTAGCATCTTGTGAGGCTAAGATGAAGAAGTAGGAGAAGGGGAGATTGAAGGATTCATTCTAGAGGACTAGAGAGTTGGCTCAGTGGTTAAGTTCACTGACTGCTGTTCCAGAGAACCAGGGTTCAATTCCCAGCAACCATATGGCAGCTCACAGTTGTTTATTACTCCAGTTTCAGGAGATCTAGTTCCCTCTTCTGGCCTCCATGGATACCTGCATTGGTGGTTTATAGAGATACAGGAAGGCAAAAACACCCATACACATAAAAAACTTAAAAAAGGATTATTCTGTCCAGAAGAAAGGCTGCCTTGTCAGCCTATAACCCGAATAGAACAATTCTTGTCAACTCTCCCTACCTGCCCCTTTCCAGTTGGTTGTGAAATTCTGTTGGGTCTTTCTCCTGTATTTCTTGTGAATCCATCTGCTTCCCTCTAGATCCTCTGCTTCCTTGGTCCAAACCTTCATCGTTTGTCATCTAGATTCCTGCTTCAGCTTCTAACTGGTTAGCTAGCTTCCAGTCCTGACTCCTTCCTGTTAGACTACTTCTGTAAAAGTAGATCTGATCTTGTTGCTTCTCTGGCCATAAGTTGTCTGTGGCTCTTAATTATAGCCAGGGCAAATGTAATTCCTATTGATTACTCCAGCCACACCAGTGAGGTCCTCAAACAGGGCTCATGCTAGTTAGCCTCTGTACCTTTCACAGATTGTTCTAGATGGTTCATCAATTGATATCTTTATTGGCTGTTGGCTCACATATTCCTTCTCTCGGTACCTTTCCCCACCATACCCTTGGTCCCTTTTGTGTTTTCACACTCCCCTTCACACCTGTACTGCACGTCCTTAAGGTAGCTCTCATAAGATTCCTCTACCCCTGTCATGGTGTCAGCACATACTTGTTGAGTGGCTGAATAAAGGGGATCTTGCTAGGACCCAGCGCCCTTTCCTTTGTACCCACAGTGTTCCCTCCTCCCTGCGCCCTCCCTTGCTCCTCTACTCCAGGTCTTCTCCAACGAGGGCCAGTTCAAGTTCCGATTTGGGGTCCGTGGGCGCTCACCTGGGCAACTACAGCGTCCTACGGGTGTGGCAGTAGACACCAATGGAGACATTATTGTGGCAGACTATGACAACCGTTGGGTCAGCATCTTCTCTCCTGAGGGCAAGTTCAAGGTGAGAAGCTTGCCATTACTGTACTCTAAACTCCTGGTGACCTGCTCAGATGGCTGTATTACTAGGTCAGGCCCTGAAGTGGTCTAGCACCAGCTCAAGATTCTGCTTTGATACCAGGCTAAGACCTTACTCCCTACTATACCAGTCAGGATAAAGTCCTTTATGGTATGACTTTCCTATAGACCAAGATTGGAGCTGGCCGCCTCATGGGACCCAAGGGAGTGGCTGTGGACCGGAATGGACATATCATTGTGGTGGATAACAAATCATGCTGTGTCTTCACCTTCCAGCCCAATGGCAAGCTTGTTGGGCGTTTTGGAGGCCGTGGGGCCACTGACCGCCACTTTGCAGGTATAAGAAAACAACCCCAAGATCCAGATGTTCCAGTTCCATAGACTTTCCCAGGGTCCTCCTGTTATAAAGACACCTTCTATATCTTGACCCTAATTCCCCTTTCCTACTACCTAGTTCCATCCTCCCAGAGACAGGGTCTCTCACCCCTCCCAGAGATCCTACTCCTCACCTGATGGAGTGCCTCAACTTAATGCTTTAACCCCCCACCCCTACTTTCTGTTCTCAGGGCCCCACTTTGTGGCTGTGAACAACAAGAATGAGATTGTAGTAACGGATTTCCATAACCATTCAGTGAAGGTCAGTGCCCTCCCCCTCCATGACCACTGTCCCACACCTCTCCTCTTCAAAAAACTCCTTTCTCCTTTCCTTCTTCTTTCAAGCCTTCTTGAAATCCTTCATTGAACCAATAAACATTTATGGTATGGCTACTCTGTCCCAGGCACTATGCTGGAAGCTGAGGATTCGGTGTAAGCAAAACAAACACACTCCTTGTCATCTTGGTTTTAGTAGGTCAGAGTAGAGGAGACAACCAGGAAATTAGAATCTGAAGTGATAGGCTCTGGGATACGTACAGGGAACTGTGGGAGGGTTGAGCAAAAGGCTTTGATATAAGGGAAGACCTAAAGCACCAGTAGAATTAACTGAAAGATAGAGAAGGAGGGAGTGTGAGGCAAAGGACACAGAATAGGTTAGTTGTGATGATACACACCAGCAATCCCAGTACTTGGAGGTGGAGGCAAACAGATCAGCAGTTCAAGGTCTACCTGGTGTATGTGCTACCCTATATTTTAGGGGGTGGGGGAGGAGATGCTAAATGGAAATTGACATCACTTATGGTGCTCTGGAAACATTTATGGTGCTCTGGGTACTTCAGAATAGGTCCGCTGCTGCAAGGTAAGGTTGAGCCCTGTGTGCCCTGTGAAGGGCTGGCTCCCTTTGTAAGAGCTGTGGGGAGTGCTTTAGGAATTTCAGGCAGTGCTAGAGAAAGCAGTCTAGATGAGAAATGAGAGCACCCAGACCTTGAGACAGGTACAGCGGTATGTATATGAAAGACAGACTTGAGACAGACCCAAGCTGAGGAGGAATGGAGAATGGTCTGTCCCTGAAGGGTGGCAGTGTCAAAATAGAGAAATGGGAAGTACCACTCCACCAGGGAAGCATCATCTGGGCAGTGGGATACACAGTGTGATCCCTGGGAAGAATTTCTGGGATAAGCTGCAGATCTGAGAATTCGCCCCACTCTCCAAAGCCTTGCCCTCTGCCTGAGATCAGGTCCCTAGTCCCTAGCCCCTTCCCCCACCAGGTGTACAGTGCTGATGGAGAATTCCTCTTCAAATTTGGCTCGCACGGTGAGGGCAATGGACAGTTCAATGCCCCCACGGGAGTAGCTGTGGATTCCAATGGGAACATCATCGTGGCCGACTGGGGCAACAGCCGCATACAGGTGAGCTAGGCCCAGGGATGGCTTGAGAGTGAGGCTCTCTCTGTGCCTCTGTCTTTCCCCACACAGACTCTTCTCTTCCTGACTTTACTTCTGCTTTCATTCTCCACGTCTTCCCCAGGTATTCGACAGCTCTGGTTCCTTCCTGTCCTATATCAACACATCTGCAGAGCCACTGTATGGCCCACAGGGCTTGGCATTGACCTCGGATGGCCACGTGGTAGTAGCTGATGCTGGCAACCACTGCTTTAAGGCCTATCGATACCTCCAGTAGCTGCACAAGGGCCCTGCTTGACTCATGGAGGGACGGACATAGGGGTGATTGGACAAGAGGGTCTGGCTAAGAGGTGGGCCAGACCCAGCAGCACTGAATGTGGGCTGTGGGCGTGGGTGTGCCCAGTGCCCTTCCCTTCCTCCCCAACCCCACGGTTGCACTTTATTTATTCGGTTCTTGCTTTGGTGACTGGGTGGGCCTAGACTGGTCCCAAGGATGTGTGCAGAGCTTCACCCTAATCCTTAACACACCCTCCCCCCTTACACCTTCAGTCTGCTCTCTGATCCCCAGCCTGGGCCAGAACAGCCTCTTACTTCAGAAGTCCCTCTGGTTGTCTCCCTACCACCCTATACACACTGACAGAGACAGCAATACCCCACCCCATATTAAATAAACGTGTTCGCCAAGGTGTTTTTGCTAGGTTCTTGTGGAGTGGGTCTCTGAAGGGTTGGAATATTGGTATCTACTATGGACTAAAAAGTAGAAAGTAGTCAAGAAGACAGGCAAATGACACAGTATCAGCAGCAAGTGGTAACATTTTTAAAGAATATTTTTAATATTTTTGTCTTTTTTTAAATATTTATTTTAACTTTATCAATATGGGTATTATGTTTGCATATCTGTCTGTGCACTACATGCATGCAGTGCCTGTGAAGAGTGTTAGAGCCCCTGAATGGCGTTAGAGACAGTTGTCAGCCATCATGTGGGTGCTGGGAACCAGGTCCAGATCCTCTCCAAGAACAAAGGGGGCTCTTAACTGCTGAGCCATCTCTCCAGCCCCTAAAGAAGATTTTTACTTATTCTTTGACAATATCACATGTGTATATAATGTATTTCGATCATATCCTCCTCCTACTCCCCTGCAGCCTCTCAACATGCCCTCCTATCCTCATGTTCTCTTCTTTTATAACCCACAGAGTCCAGTTCCAGGTTTGCTTAAAAACAATAACAACAAAAATAAACAGAAAAAAAAAACACTTCAGGCTGTGAGAACAAAACTGAGTGAATCTCTGGGACCCCAGCCACTTGCCAATTCCTCATTCCCAGGCCTTGTCTCTCTTGTATGCACTATAGAAATAGACAGGACCCTTCACTCTCCCTTCATGGGGCTACAAACTAGGAAAAGATGACTCTTATTCAGGACATAGCCACGGCTACAAGGAGAACCGTTTTAGATATGAAAGCATTCCCTGAGGCTTGTCCAAGTGGAGGTTGGATGTAAGAGATTTCATGGTCACTGATAGAGGTCGTTCCAAAGACCTGGACCCCAACCCTTTCCATTGCTGCCCTTTTCCCACAGTGGAGTGGAGGTTTCCACATTGCATTCCAGAGCTCTAGTCTCTCAGGGTAGGACTGCTAATCCCAGAGATAATTTTAAAACAGTATTCAGTGAACTGGGAGGTAGGCACAACAATTTCTCTTTCTCTATTGGAGACTGAAGCTCAGAGAAATGGTCACATTGTTGACTGAAGAGCAGAGCTGGATCTATAGCTGTCAACCTCTAACAGTAAATTACAGTGTCTTTCATCCTGAGCTCTTTGCACATAACATGATGATTGGCAGAGAAGGTACACAAGATTTGAGGAATAGTGTATCTGAGGAGGTTGGTCATGAGAGGTTATGAAGAGAGAAGATATTGTCTAGTGTAATTCCTGGGCATTGGATTGCAGGCACTATGAACACCACAAAGTCTTTGCAGAGAACAAGGATGTACTTCTTGGACCACATGGAAGCCTTGGTTCTGCTTACCTCTCTGGTCCTCTCCATCTCCGTCGGTTGAGACCTGGTAGGCAGGTGGAGGGACACATTTCCTGAAGTTGTAGGGCAATGTTCTCTCCAGGCTGCACACTTGGCTCTGATGATGAGCAGTGCTGCCTCAGTCCATGCACTGACCTCAAGAGCCAGTGGGCTCAGTATCTGCAGAGTCTATTCCTCTCCTCCATTCCGAGCAAAGCACCAGCGGCAACACAGAGTGGAAGCTCCAAGTTCCTATCCCCTGGTCTCTTTTGGAATGCCTAAAAGCAAACTGCCTAAAAGCAAAGTGATAGTAAATGCGGCCTTCCTTGGATGAGAGGTCCTAAATGCTTCCTGTGCCAGCCAGAGAGCAGGGCCCACCCTAGAGCTGGTTTCTAGATTAGGCAGTCTTCCTAAGCCATGCAAGAGAGGTCTCAAAGAGAAGCCACTTGGTTCCTCTTAGATCCATCCACCCTGGGTATTTCCTATCTAGTTCCGATCTGAGGTTCAGGTAGGTATAAGTGATTCTAGGGATTGTGGAGCTCATGTCGTGATCCAATTGGTATGACTCAAGTGATCTTCATATCCATGGGGCATCACTACAAAACCTTCGTCATGGTCAGGGCAGATCAGCAAGTTGTTTTGTGGTCCTGCACGAACTGAAATCCTGCTTGTTCAGTAATCCTCTATGGCAGTGGTTCTCAGCCTTCCCAACGCTGCAGCCCTTTAATACAGTTTCCCATTTGTGGTGACCCCCTCACCAAAAAATGATTTCATCACTACTTCATAGCTGTAATTTTCCTACTGTTATGAATCATAATATAAATATCTGATACGTGACCTCTCTAAGGGGTTGGGACTCCCAGGGTGAGACCACTGCTCTATGGCCATATATGTTACTGGACACTTACTACTTGAAACAATTGGTCAGAAAGAGCAGTCAGCCCTGGGAAAACAAGGCAGAAATAGTCCTGTCCTTATGGAGGTTACAATAGTGGGAAAGGAGACATACTGTGACAAAGAACAAAATGTGAAATGACAACTTGAGTTCAAGTATGGAGGAGAAAAGTAGAGTACAAGGACAGAAATAGTGTTAAGTAGGGGAAACAGGGACGCCTCCTAATCAGCCTGCTGAAGAAGTAAAGAGTGGCTAAGGGATTATCCACCATAAGTAAAGGAGTCAGAGATAACCCAGAGAGGAAGGCTTGCTGGGTTTGGAATCTGCAGAAGGCCAGAGTGGTTTCAGAAGGCAGGTTGTTGGAGAGAGGGAAAGAATCAGGTTGAAGAGCGAGAGCTGGGCTGGATTTAAGGCCAAACTCGGGTCCAAGTGTAACAGCAAACCACTGAGGAGTGTGGAGGGGGAACACAAGCAGGAGGGCTGGGTGAGATGAACTGGTGACTGGAGAGTGAGGTGGGAGGAGACAAGAAATGGATTGACAGCTCTAAACTCCTCTGGAAGACTGGGTACTTTAAAATCATCTGTTGCCTTCCAGTTCTAGGGATGTAGCCTATGGAAAAATTGGACAAATACAAGAGTGTGTTCTCCAAATGCTTAGCACAGCTTTTCAATACAAAACAAATTCCAGAGAAACCTACATGTCCATCAGCATGGAGTAGTTCCATAAACTTCTGTGATACGTAATTTTAAATACCTTATTTGCACCTCTAAAAAATGACAAACAAACAAAAAACCCTGGAGAAATAGCTGGGCATGATGGCATGTACTTTAATTGCAGCACTCAGGAGGCAAGAGGCAGAAGGATTTTTGTGAGTTCTAGGCCACCCTGATCTACATAAGGAGTTCCAGGTCATAGACTCTATTTCAAAAAAGACAATAACAATGTATAGTCTTATCTTCATAAGCCTGAGTTCTCAGCATGTGTGAGGCTGAGATGGACAGATTGCTTTATGTTTCAGGCCAGTCTAAGTTACACCATGTGTCTTAGTTGGGGTTTCTATTCCTGCACAAAACATCATGACCAAGAAGAATCAAGTTTGGGAGGAAAGGGTTTATTCAGCTTACACTTCCACATTGCTGTTTATCACCAAAAGAAGTCAGGACAGGAACTCACACAGGGCAGGAACCTGGAGGCAGGAACTGATGCAGAGGCCATGGAGGAGTGCTGCTTACTGGCTTGCTTCCCCTGGCTTCCTCAGTTTGCTTTCTTATAGAACCCAAGGCTACTAGCCCAGGGATGGCACCACCCCCAAAGAGCTGGCCTTCCCCCTTGATCACTAATTGAGAAAATGCCTTCTAGCTGGATCTCATGGAGGCGTTTCCTCAAGGGAGGGTCCTTTCTCTGTGATAACTCCAGCTTGTGTTAAGTTGACACACAAAACCAGCCAGTACACTATGACTAACAGGCCATAAATCTAGACCCTGTCTTAAAACAGCAAAAATGCTGATGTGTGAAATATGCTGTGAAAGAAAAGCTTCTATCATTTGGATCCTTGTTTTTAGGGAAGATATCGTAAGGATGGGAAAAGAGCCAGGTGTGGTGGTGCACACCTTTAATCCTTGCACTTGGGAGGCAGAGGCAGGTGGATCTCTATGAGTTTGAGAGTCTAGTCCACATAGCAAGTTACAGGACAGCCTGCCTCAAAAAGGCAGGGGTGGAGATATATATAACAAAGCTATATATAAGTCTTAAGCAAGAAGAGGTAACCTCAGGTATCCTTTTGGAGGTCACCATGGCAATGAGAACTGATGTAGAGGGTAGAATGATTACAGAGGAACAGGATAACTGGAAAAGCTATCTTAGTGGGCAGATGAGAAAACACGATGCTTGCACTATTAAAGGGCAGAAATGTACAGGTTTCATGTATAATTACAAAGCAGAACTCACAGGATTTAGTGTTTACATAACAGTATTTTAGGCATTGTTCCATGGGCTGAAGATACAGTGGTTGGGGGAAAAACAAATGAAACCCTTATCCTGGGGCTGGATTTGTATAGCTCGATGGTAGAATGCTTGACTAGCGTGTGCCAGACTCCATGTTTGATTCTCAGTAAAAAAAAAAAAATTCTCTGCACAATTAGATAATATAGTGACTAGTGGCTCCTGTAGCTCCTTCATTTCTGCCTAATGAGAACTGATTGTCAGGGACTTTGAGACCTGGTTGCTAAAAGCCAGCCATTATTGAATTGTAGCCAGGTACCATGACTCCCTATAAAGACTAGGCTGGCCTCAAATTCACAAAGATGCTCCTGCCACTGCTTCTCAAGTGCTGGAATGAAAGGCATGTGCCACCATGCCCAGCTATTTCTCCAGGCTTTTTGTTTTGTTTTAAAGGTACGTATACGTTAGTTTAAAGATATGTATTAGCAAAAGTTTATGTAACTTTTCCATCCTGATGGACACTTAGGTTTCTCTGGGAGCTATGATTATAAACTTGAGTGGCTGTGTGGTGGTGGCGCACGCCTTTTATGCCAGCACTCAGGAGGCAGAGGCTGGTGGATCTCTGAATTTGAGGCCAGCCTGGTCTACAGAGTGAATTCTGGGACATCCAGGACTATACAGAGAAACCTTATCATGGAAAAACAAAAACAATTACCAAACCAAAACAACAACAAAAAACCCCAACCTGTGTGCTCAGTACTTAGAAGACTAAAGCTAAAGAGTCATGAGTTTGAGGCCAGCATAAGCTACATACTATTTCTTTAAAAAAATAAAATAAAATAAAAAATAAATGTTAAACTATGACCTTAAAATTAAGTCTTTTTTAAAAAAATTAAAGTTGAATAATATGCAAGAGCAACCCTTACAGTCTGTTTTACCATCACGTGTTCCCAAGTCACATGTGCCCGAAATTCTGTACATCTCTTGGGTAGGAAGGCCACATAGAACTCCATTACGGTGTGTCTTTTCCTCACTCTGTGTTTCAAACATTTTGTAGTTTGATCAACTGTTGTAGAGGAATTTTAATCCGGCAACATGGCTGCTCTGGCAAGGGATCACATTGGAAGCTCTATGTGATCTGGCTACAGATATGCCCTTAGTACACACCTTTAATCCCTCTGGCTGGAATACAGACACAGCTGGTTGTGGTGTGTGAAGAGGCAGTTTCACCAGCACCGTTTTATAGAGACAGGTTGCAGGTAATGACAGAATGAGCCAGAGAATAAAAAGGAGCCAGAAGACTAGAACAGATTGCTAGAGTGAGTTTGAGGCTAAGCAGAGCAACTCAGTCAGAGTCATAAAGAAGCCAGTTTGGATTAGTCAGCATGGAGAGGAGTTTGGGCCAAAACAGCTGAGTTGAACCAGCCAGCTAGAGGTCAGAAAGAATTAGAAAATGGTGAGCTTATTCAGCAGGAAGCCTCCAAGATGACAATTATATCTGCTGAATAAAAGTTACTTTTACAAACTGTGATAGAATTTACATCACAGAAGTCAGCAAAAGTCACTAATCAGGACTTTCTCTCCCTAGAGAACAACTGTTACATATTTACCAGCATGCCCCTTCATAAACTTCGCACAGCCTGGAATCAGGAAGCCATAGTTTAAACCAAGACTCCATCAGTTGCTAACAATGTGATTTGGCTAAGATACCTAATGTTGGTCTCCTCAACTATAAAAGAAGACAAACAGTTCTAACTCATCTATTTGTGCAGCTAAAACAAAACACCCAAGGTGGATGATTTTAAAAGAAAAGAAATGTATTTCTCACAGGTCTAGAGGATAGGAAGTCCAAGATCAAGGTGCTAGTGGGTTTGGTGCCTGGTGAGGAGGGCCTGCTCTTCACAAGGCAGAAGAGAGAAAGAATTTGTTTCTCCATGCTCTTTTTATAGCTGCATTGTCCTAAAAACTTCCCCATAGGTCCCACCTCCCACCTCTGCCTTATTGGGAAATAAACTTCCAGTACATGAATTTGGAGACGACCAATATATTCAAACCACAGGATCAAAATAACATATTTGATTAAATAAAATTTGAATACATGCTTAGTACAACAGCATACATGGATGACAGTAAATATGAATAAATTATTTTCTACTCATAAGGAGATAAGTATGGACTGTTTAGAAGCAGGAGAGATATCTCAAAGACCACAGTGTAGTTCCCAGCACCCATGTCAGCAGGCTTACAACTGCCTGTAACTACAGTTCCAGGGTTCTAGTGGCCCCCCCTGGTCTCTTCAGCACTCACGTGCACAAGGTACACATACAAACAAGCAAGCACACACACATATAAATAGAAAACAAAATCAAAAGGAATATACTATTCAGAAAATAAATTTTAAAAAGAGAAAAATGGCTAGGCAGTGGTGGTGCACACCTTTAATTCCAGCACTTGGGAGGCAGAGGCAGGCAGATTTCTGAGTTCAAGGCCGGCCTGGTCTACAGAGTGAGTTCCAGGACAGCCAGGGCTACACAGAGAAACCCTGTCTCGAAAAACCAAAAATAAATAAATAAATAAATAAATAAATAAATAAGAAAGTGTTTTGTTGGGGGGGGGAGGTCAGTTGGAGACAGTGAGTGCCTTTTAGCAGCCTAAGCCAAGCCTTCAAGCCAGGAGAGGGAGAATCCAGTCTCTGCTTTGAAGTATACAGTGAAAGCATCAGGCCTAGCACACCCAGTACTCAGAAGTCCCAGGAGGAATGAATTAAATCAGACTAGTTTTAGGGCAGGTTAGACATAGCTATCCCAAGGGATAGTGAGGTCAGTGTTCAGGTTAAATATAGAGCCTTGCAATGCCAGAGGATGTCCTAGCCATTAAGGCTTTTGCTGGCCTGTGTTCAGTCTTTCCTGGGGGAAGTCAGAAAGCTGCTAGTTTTGAGAATTGAAAAGACTATACAAAAAAGGAAGGGATTGTATTTTTATCAGAGCTTGAATTTCTTTGGAAATAAAGCCGGAGCGAGGTCTCTATACCCTCTCTGATTAATGGAGGTTTACAGAGAACAGGAAAGGAGCAGAGAGGAGGATGTGCTCCTAAGCCCACAGAGGTGGAGGTTAGGAGGAGTGAGAGGGGAAGTCTGGAAAACCAGGGTTCAGGAGGGAAATATTCCCAGCCTCTGGCCTGTGATTGAATGTTGTGAGTGCACTGTAGTCTTCAGGGGGTGCCTGTGCATAACTATGAACAAGTTTCTTGGTCCAGACACTGCAGGGCAAGCAGAGGCATAAAATCAAAGTCAGTGCCGTGTTGAGTGCTTGAGAAGAGTTACCTTGTGACTTATGACCTATGACCAGCACCAAAGTTGCCAGCAAATTCATAGCCCAGAGTTCCCAGAAGGATGCAATTCTCTAACTCACGGTTTTGCCTAAAAGTTGGACTTTGTTTTATCTGTTTGTGAAACACTGTGTGTGTGTGGTGGGGCGGCGGGGGGTAAGTCCATGGAGGTTCTGGTAATGACTTTAAGCCACCAGATGAATGAATGGTAGACAAGTGAGTTAGGAAACAACAATATAAAACTTGGGCCATGAACACTATTCTGAGATAGGTGATGGATCTAGGAATGGTACAAAGGGGAACCAGAGCTGTATGGGAAGAAGCCAAGCTATAAACTGAGCATCTAGTATTTGTGTATTCTCTCTCTCTCTCTCTCTCTCTCTCTC
>NW_021604697.1:339350-371309 GCF_004785775.1 Grammomys surdaster
AGTCACCATGTGGTTGCTGGGAATTGAACCCAGGACCTCTGGAAGAGCAGTCAGTGCTCTTAACCTCTGATCCACCCTTCCAGCCCCCCCCCATTTTTATTTATTTTAAAGTTATTTACTTATGTATATGTGGTACTTTGTCGGCATGTATATCTGCACACCAGAAGACAGCATCAGACAGTTGTGAGCTGCCTTGTGAGTGTTGGGAGTTGAAATCAGGACCTTTGGAAGAGCATTGTGTGCTCTTGACCACTGAGGCATTTCTCAAGCCCAGGTGCTGTTTCTCTTTAGAGGTCTCTGCTAGGCAGAGGGAGACTGGCTTACCAGTTAGTCATGGATACCAGAAAGGCCCTATGTTAGACTATTAGAAGCTAAAGCCTCTACTTAGCATCAACTATGAGTGCAGATCTAGCCAGCTATGCCTTGCAGTGAGCGAGTGTGGATGTCCAGCCTCAGTGTTCCTTGTCCTTTGGGAATCTAGCTTTGCCCACTGACCCACGAGGAAGATCTGACACCAACAGCACATTGTATTTGAACCAATTTTAACTTATCCCTGTCTAGCTTACAGATGCATGAGACTCACTATGGTTATTTTATTTGGCTTTGACAATTACTGGGGATAACCCCTAATCTACTTTTCTAACTGTTGGTCTGGCTACTTCCCCAGCAGTGTACCCCAAATACTTGCTGTTTTTCCTGACCATGTGCTCACAGGCCATCTTCCCTACTCTCTCCTCCTGCTTCTCCCCCTATCTTGCAACCCCCAATCAGGTAACTCAAAATCCTCCTACCTCTAATCCTTCCAGAAATTGGCTGTACCATTTTTATTTGACCAATAGTTTTAAATTAAGGAACAAGGTTTGCACAACAAAAGGTGGTAAACAGGATAATTCACTCATAGGCTAGGAGACCTTCTTGAACAGAATTTAGCATTACTATTCATAGCAATAGACCCAACCTCAACAGGGATTTGGCAGAGCTCTGGTTTTCTATTGGGAGATTTTTGTAGAATGCAAAAGTGATCTGGGGTTGAAAGGAGCAGCTCAGGAAGCTCAGGAAGCATGCACTCTGCGTGAGCATGGCGCGCGGTTGGTCTCAGCACCTCAGGAAGGAAAAGGTTATCTCTGGCCTCTGCTCAGGTTGTGTAGAGGGATGTGAGGACCTTAAGACCACCTAAGAGGGTCGCTAGGGAACAGACATCTGTGGGTACTACCTACAAATCTTTACGGAGCTGGTAGCAAATCTTGGGTGGAAATGAAGCAGGCTTTGGGAGTGATGAGAATGGCAGGAAGGAGCAGGGTGTGGCACTGAAACACTGAGGGAAACAGGACCACCAGATAAAGGGCAGTAGCAAGCAAGGGTGATACCTAGAGTTCAGTATGTACCTGTCATGAAATACCCCCATTAATAATGTTCACTTACTACAGAGGAGGAAAAATTTACAGAAATTTAATGATAAGAAGACTAACAAGTCAGCAAAATAAAAATAAAAAAAGAACAAGTCCCGGGATGGTAGAGCACTTGCCAACATGTAGAAAACCCAGGATTGCTTAAGACACAAAACTAACAAAAGCAGCCAGATAAATAGCTGGGAAAATAGTTCCGATTTTGGTAGGGTAATGACGTAAGGAAAAGAGAGGCTGAGAAGTGGGAAAAGCTGGTCAAGAAAGCGTGTATGGAGAAGGTAACATTAAAGTAGAAATCAGTTGTAAATATTTGCATCCTCGTTACAGTTCAGGATGTCCTATGATAGGTAAATAAAGCATTTCTCTCCTAAGTTGGAACTATCGAGAGAGACTATGGAGAAGAGACACCTCCTCTTTGGGCCCTGTTACTTGTCAGGCCTTCCCTCAGATACCTTTTGCAATTTTTTTCCATGCAAATTTTTTTTCCTGGCAGGGGTTGAGTTTGAGACAGGATTTGTATTATATGGCAATAGTGAGACAAGATCTCCAAACCAGTAGTCCAGGGATAAAGCTGAAAAGGTGTAGGCATATTCTCCAGAAAAGGTTTCCATGACCGATGCTTGGACAAGTTCTCTTGAATATTTCTGAGGATGTTCATTTGTCTGTGTGCAGGCATTATAAAGTGCATCTAAGTGGCCATCTGGTTAGTCACCTGGGCTTTAGTTGAGTTGGACCTGACACTTGGTACATTCATTCCGTCCTCTTCTTCCCTCCTATTGTAGAGGCGAACAACCTCAGAAGCTAACCATTCATCCTGTTCTGATTTATGAGAACTGCCACCTCTTGTCAGTATCCAAGAGAGACTCACTGGACATAGGCCAGAAGACAAACAAGTCAGCAAAATAAAAACAAATCAAGAACAAGCCCAGGGATGGTAGAGCACTTGCCAACATGTAGGAAACCCAGGATTTCCAGCTGGAAATTTGCTGAAGGGGGTAGGAGTTACTGCCGGGAAGATAGTTTTGGATTCAGGTTTCCTTTTAGACTTTGACCTTATTTGCTGTGATGTCATCTGCCAATATTGGCATAATCAAGGTAGACAAATCTTTCTCAATAGGGTGGGAAGTGGGGGTGGTGCTGTTACCAGTTCTATATAAGTTCAGCCTCATGCCCAGTGCTGTCCTGTGTGGCTTTTGCAGCTCAGCATGGCTAGGACAGTAGTGGCACTAAATACCCTGGTGTTGCTGGGCCTGTGCTGGTCCCTGGCTGTTGCTAACCCTCTTCCTACGTGAGTAGGGCTGCAGTTAGGGATAGAGGACTGTGGTCTGGGTTTTTTGGGTGATGGGGCCAGTTTCTAGGTGACAAGCTAAGGAAGAGGAGTAGGACCCAATGGACCCAGATTTCTGTGTTTTCTCTAGTGCCCATGGGAGAGTTGCCGAAGGTGAAAATGGGACCAATCCAGACTCAGACACAATCGGTGAGACCCTAATTCCCCAAGTCTTTCTGTCTTCTGTTGTCTCTGCATTTTAACACGTCACTGATATTTTTCTAACCCAGAACACTGCTCGGATACCTGGAGCTTTGATGCTACCACCATGGATCACAATGGGACCATGCTGTTCTTTAAAGGTATTGGGGAAGCTGTACATGTTGGTATACGCTAGCAAGCCAGCCCTGGGAAACCGGAGGTAGAGAATAGTAGTTCAAGACCAACGCAGGCTACATAGATGACTCTGTCTAAAATGCAAACAAACAAAAGAGGCTAAGGTTGAACTAGTTGGGCTTCTAAGCACAATCTCCTCAGAGGGCTTTTTACCTGTAGGAGGGCTCAGGGATTTTATGAGGATTTCAGTAACAGCTTATTCGAAACAGTCTGAATTTGTTGAGGGTTTGTTCTGGATCGCTCAGAGTGTGTTGGTTTTTCAGGGGAGTTTGTGTGGAGGGGTCACTCAGGGACCCGGGAGCTAATCTCAGACAGATGGAAGAATCCCATCACCTCAGTGGATGCTGCATTCCGTGGTCCTGACAGTGTCTTCCTGATCAAGGTACTGCTGGATCAAGAGAAGAGCTGGGCTGGAAAGGGCTGGAATGAGAGTCCCTCCCTCGAGTGTCCTTGGCACAAAGCCTGACATGGCCCATTTTCTGCTGCCACAACAGAATATCTGATACCAGATTATTTCAATGAGTAGTATTTTACTTGGCTCATGGTTCTGGAATTTGGAAGCCCAGGGTCAGAGTGCTAGTATCTGGCAAGGAAATTCATGCTGTGTAATAGCCTATAGAAAGAAGGTACCAAGGTAAGGGAAAAAAAGCATGAGAGTGCAAGAAGGCTCCAAACCTGCTTTTATAGTGACCCATTCTTATGATAGCTAACCTATTTCCATTATCATATCAGACCAATAATGATAAGCCATTTGGGAGGCAGTTCTCTGATGAACTAACAGGGTCTCATTAGGCTCTGCTTCCCAGCACTGTTGCATGGGAACAAACTTTCCTACATATAACCTCGAAGGACACATTCAAACTATGGTTGAGTATCCTTGCTGATAGGTACAAAGTTTCCTCCCCCTGTGCCATACTCTCCTGAAAAAGGAGTCTTCCCACCCACTCCGTGTGTGTGTGTGTGTGTGTGTGTGTGTGTGTGTGTGTGAGAGAGAGAGAGAGACAGAGACAGAGACAGAGAGAGACAGAGAGAGACAGAGAGACAGAGAGAGACAGAGACAGAGAGAGAGAGACAGAGAGAGAGACAGAGACAGAGAGAGAGACAGAGAGACAGAGAGAGACAGAGAGACAGAGACAGAGAGAGACAGAGAGACAGAGACAGAGAGAGACAAAGAGAGAGCACATCTGTTTGCAGGAAAAGCCAAAGCCAATATCCAATGACTGTTTTTCATTCCTAATCTAGTTCTAGCTGGCCTTACTATTCCTAACTATTGCAATTTCTTTCCTTGGCTTCTATAATCCTAAATCTGGTCTTGTTTATATGTGGGGCAAGTTGTTCCCAATGCAATGGCACCTGGCCAAGGGGACAAACAACTCTTTTGTCCATGAAGATCCAGGCCCTGGACCAAACTGCTCATAGGAAGAGAAAACTTGTAACTTGTCAGAGGGTATGTCTGGTTGGGAAGTTCCTAACTAACAGCCTCATTTCCTCTCCTGCCTCTTTCCATATCCTCTTCTTAACAAGTATACTTGTTAGGGTTTCTATTGCTATGATGAAACACCATGACCAAAAGCAACTTGGGGAAGAAAGGGTTAATTTGGCTTACACTTCCATTAACAGTTCCTCAAAGGAAGTGAGGACAAGAATGCAAACAGGGCAGGGACCTGGAGACAGGAGCTGATGCAGAGCCTTGGAGGGGTGCTGCTTACTGGCTTGTTCTCCGTGGCTTGCTCAGCATGCTTTCTTACAGAACCTAAGACCACTAGCCTAGGGATTGCACCACCCACAATGGGCTGTGCCCTCTACCATCAATTAAGAAAATGTCCTACAGGCTTTCCTAGAGCCAGAACTTAAGGAGGCATTTTCTTAGTTGAGATTCCCTCCTTTGCTGTGATTTTAGCTGTCAACGTTGGCTAGCACAATCAGTTCCAAATTGTCTGTTGCTTGGAGATCTACTCTGAGACATTTTATGTACCCTCCCTGGGTGATTTCAGCCACTGCCATGGCTTTGAGGGCTCTGTGCTCTAGATACCAGATCTGGATCACTCTCCTGAGCCTTGGAAATCGCTTTTATACTTTGTTGAAAAATCTGTGACTGAGCTCTTCCCCAAATACCTCAAATACAGCATCCTCCTAAATAAATTTAGCATCTTTCTTACAAAGCAACTTTTCCTCTGTGTTTCCTGTTTCAGTACTATCGTGTACCTGGGTACCATGTGCCAGGTGCATGTGGGCCTGAGGAAGCTAGCCTTGCTGTTTTCCTCCCCTACCATGTTCACTGTGTACCAGCCACATAAGTTTACACAAAGTCTTCTGAGTACTTTGTACATGTTAGGGTCCTCCAGAAAATTCTCACTCATTTTTCAACTTGTTGGCTTTCCACTCTGAAACTTTCTGGGACTTTTCCAGACATAATTAGACCATAATTAGACACCCCCCCAATTCTCAATGTGCTTTTGATATACTTTTTCATTTTGGTGGCTGAATGGCTGGGAATGTAGCAGTTAGTTGTTTTCAAGGGATCTTGTCATCCCTAGATGCTCAGTGCCTCTCATAGTGCTGTAATAGTCATTCAGCATGTGTTTCTTGAATGAATCCATAAATAAGTGGGCAAATGAATATATGAATGGGCAAGTGATTAGAGGATAACTACTTGTGGATGTGCTTGCCAAAACTAAGAGAGCTGTAATTAAGTGTGTCATGGGAGTGTCTGGTTATGCATAGCCAGGAGTATGTGCATTCTCAGTAAGGTGGCTTTGTTTGTGAGAGTATGTATTGTACAATGGGTAACATGTTGTACTACACCAGCGGACTGAAAATGCATGATGTTGTAAGCCCAATAAGCACAATAGAGCAAAAGTGCATGTGCATGCAGGGCATCTGGAGGTGAACAGCTCCCAAGACAGTGTTTTCTGGATGCAGGAAGACAAAGTCTGGGTGTATCCGCCTGAAAAGAAGGAAAATGGATATCCAAAGTTGTTCCAAGAAGAGTTTCCTGGAATCCCATACCCACCAGACGCAGCTGTGGAATGCCACCGTGGAGAATGCCAGAGTGAAGGTGTCCTCTTCTTCCAAGGTATATCCACACAGGAAACCAAGCACAGAGACGGAGTCATGGTACACTTGGTGATGGCAGAAGAGCCACTGTTGGCTTCATAAGTATCGAAAATGGAACCATCAGTTACAGGCTAGAGGTCAAATAGACTAGGGAGTAGATGTCATTCTAATGAAGGGACCTGCCTCACATTCTCCTTTATTCCTCATGCCCGGGGACAGACGTGTGTTCCTTGGCCTTATGGTCTCACCAAGACTAATTCCTGTTTACCTTCCAATATCCCTGGCCTTGGCTCCAGAAACTCTGCTCTAGTCCCTGCAGAGCAAATTTGTCTTTGGCTTCCTATCTTGTCTATCTGATGCCTACCTCAGATTTCAGTTTGTTTCCTCTTTCTCGGACTTTCACCGACTCTTCCTATCACTAGGCTGGTCATATGCACCTTGCTACTGGCTTTTGATGTATGATCCATTTATTCAACTGCCCCCCTGCTATGCTTGTTTGTTCCATGTAGCCATCCTACATCCTATTCCTGGGCCCCAGTGCAAGCCCCAGTGTGTGCATAACCCAGCTTTACCGAATGACTTTTGATTTCTTGGCCATAGGCAACCGCAAGTGGTTCTGGGACTTTACCACAAGAACCCAAAAGGAACGTTCCTGGCCAGCTGTCGGGAATTGTACTGCGGCCATAAGGTGGCTTGAACGCTACTACTGCTTCCAGGGTAACAAGTTCCTGAGGTTCAACCCTGTCACAGGAGAGGTGCCTCCCAGATACCCTCTGGATGCCCGTGACTACTTCATATCCTGCCCTGGCAGAGGTAAGAAAGCCCCAGCCCCTGGGACTGACTGGATTTTATCTGTGCTGTCTGAGCTTGCTGGCCTCATATGTTCGTCTCCCACCTTAACTCTGTGCTCCAGCATCTTAGGTGTGACTCTTCCCATTACACTCAAACATGGGAAGCCCACATTCTTCCTAATGGTAGCTATGTCTTCATTTTCAGACCCTACTCTAACCCCAACTCCACCCCCCCCCATGTGTTTGTGTGTGTGTGTGTATGTGTGTGTGTTCATGTTCCCATTACCTGTTTCTCTTCCAGGCCATGGTAGACACAGAAATGGAACTGCTCGTGGGAATAGCACCCATCCTATGCATACACGTTGTAGCCCAGATCCTGGCCTGACTGCAATGCTGTCTGACCATCGTGGTGCCACTTATGCCTTCAGTGGTGAGAGCCTGCTCCAAGATTCCCCAAGTCTACCCCCCGTCTCACTCACTTGTGCATGTTCTCTCTGACGTAGCCTCTCCACTTTCATCACCATGTCCTCTCATTTACCCCTTTGTATCTCACCTCTCCTTACCATTCCTCATCTCCTCAGATTCATAGTTCAACCTTATCATCATCCTGGCCTTCTTTCCATGTTTTTGACCTGTCTGCTTCTCAGTGTCATCAATGCCCCTGTCTGTGTATTCTGTGTGCCCCCTCTACCCACAGTAATTTCTCATGTTTCTCTTGCTCTGCTGAGTCCTCTCTGTCACTTGCTCTCTGGAGCTCTGTGTGTCTATGCCTGCTTGCATCCCTTGTTCTTCCGAATCTCAGTGTCACTTGGGGATAAGATGTCTTCACCTAAGAAACAGAAAAGAAACATTGAGTATTCTAGACCCTTATGATGTAGCTTTAAAGAGAGTCCAAGGAAGAGACACAACCTTGACCTTTGTCATCAGTTGGTAAAAGCCATCTTATGATCTCTGGGGACATATAACTCCTCAGGCTGGAGGTGACCGGCACTCTCTACACTGAGGACATCTCCAAAATGGGAGGGAACCACCACATTACATTCAACCTGAGATATATGCAGCAAAAGTGACCTAACTGCCAAGGGCACAAAGAAATAGAAATACTTTTTTAGTTCCTAACTACTGAACAAATATGATATGTTGTGATTAACAAGTTCTATTGAAAAGTATACAACTACATGGAATGTAGCTTAGCATGAATGCACACCTTAATGAAAACATATAGCTGCAATGAAACATACATGTTCTGACAATACAGATCTGAGCTGATTATATGTCATGGTAAAAACAGGTGGCCAACTGACATGTGGGGTAGGAATCCACTAGAAATTTAAGATTAGTAGCCTGAGAGTTTAAGTTTCATTTTCTAAGTGAGAGAAAGAGGAGGCACACGACTCAAGCAGCATGGAGGTGGGGTGGGGGTGGGGGTGAATTAAAACAAAGAAAGCAGCCCTGAGGTCCCTTGCTGTGGGAAATTGCAGGCTGCTCTGAAAGAGAAGGAAAAGGAAAACGCCTACTTCTTAGGGTAGATACTGACTGAACTGTGAATTTATAAAAATGGGATTGTTTGCTATTAGGAAAGATTTATATACAGATTTGTCTGAATCACGTGGGGGAATTTTGCCCATGGTTCAGAACTAGGAGAGGGAAAATTAGTCACTGACTCCAAATAGAGAGCAGTGACAATAATTACCTGCTATAATCAGGTATTAATTGTAAATGTCTGTGGCTCCAGGCAGAGAGCCGAACAGTAAGATGGTATAAAGATAGTTTGCTTTATTACAACTTACAGGATACTCAAATTCTGTCCACAGGAATACTGGGTTTAAATCCTGTTTTGAGTAGCTGCCTGCTTATAAGCAGGTATAGATAGAAGAGTGAATCAGTTGTTTTGAAGATGGTATTAAAGATATGTTGCTCTAATAAGCTTCACAGGATACTCAAATTCTGTCTAACGTGGGCTCCACAGGAATCTTGGGACACAGGACCCAATGAATGTATCAGATAGACAATTGAATTTGGGCCTAAAGCTCAAAGGAGAGGTCAGTCAATCTGAGACAAGGAGTTCACAGGTGTCTTCAGCATATTTGTGAGAACACCAAGGGAGTTAAGGGCATTTAGAGAAGAAAAGAGGACAGAATAGGGACTCGGATCCTTTAGATATAAGATCAAAGAGGGTAAGTCGTGCATTGGATGAGTCTAAGATCATAGGAGCCAAGATTTGTTTTTAAGTTTAGTGAAGAAGGGATGGTTAGGGTTTTCACTCAGCTGGTAGAGACTGCTTACCATGCACAAAGCTCTGGACTAGATTCCTAGTGCCATATAAATTGCCCATGGCAGGTGAAGGCACAAGGGTCAGAAGTTCATGACAGCCACCCTTTATAGTATACATGAGATCTGAAACCCTGTCTCAAAGGAAAGAGGAGTAGTGAGCACTCCTGAGCTGGAGTGCTGCTGAGAGCCTGGAGATAGAAACTAACCATTAGATTTGGATAGTGCTCACCTTGATAGGAACGATTTCAATGGAGGATAGAAACACAAGTGTAATTACAGAGCAGTGAGGGAAAAGGAGGGAAATGGGAATCTGTTTTTCATGAATAAGTATTTGCAGGGTACTATCTTGTCAACATACATTAAAAAAATCTAAAAAAATGAAAAACAAGTTAACAGAGAGTTGAACATATTGGGAGTTGAACAGAATACTTAGCTATCTCCATGTTAAGTTAGAAAAATAATGGATGTTTAAAAAATAAAATAAATCAGAACTACTACTACTGTGGAAACTGTTTTAGTCTCCACAGGCCCTACATGCATGCACTGTGCATATACCTACATTGGATCACACACATACACATAAACTACAAAACAAAAATCCTTAAAATGTATTCTTCTAATTGTGCCTCCTAGTAGTCACTAGCTGAATAGTTCTCAGATGTAAAACTTTTATTTAAACCTACCTAGTATATTTAGTAGTCATTTTCATTTATAGTTAATTGATCACTCCTATTTCTTTTTTCAAACAATGTGATTTTATTATCTTTGAATAATAATAATAATTAATAATAATTGAAATATATAGCTAGGGATGTTTGTATTTGGTAATCTTGTTGCTCAGTGCAGGTCCCTGGCACCATGTCTCCGGGACTCTCCCTATGTTGTCACATAGTCATAGGAAGCTTCATGCACTCTTGAACATCCTATAATTGTCAATCAGTGTGTAGATAGGAAAGAATGAACAAGGATCTCCACCAAAAATTTATTTTTAATCAAGATAATCATTCTCAGAAAAGTCTAGCATCTTTACTATAACTTTTCATTGAGAATTTGGTTATACATTCTCACCCTAAATAAATTACTTAAAAGAAAAATGTGACAGCACTAATCCTTTCAGTTTGGTAGTTCCAACTACCAAACAGTTTGACATTTTTCATAAACATACCCAAAGCCCTTGATATTTCAGACACACCAGAAGAGGGCATCAGATCTCATTATAGATAGTTGTGAGCCACCATGTGGTTGCTGGGAATTGAACTCAGGACCTCTGGAAGAGCAGCTGGTGCTCTTAACCTCTGAGCCATCTCTCCAGCCCCCACCCTTGATATTTCAAAACATGAACTCATCATCTTACAATGCATTCTCTCTGAACTGTCCCTGTCTAATTGATGATTCCTGTGTACACTCATTAGCTAAGATAGGTGTGTTTATTACCACCCATGTTTATCACAAAATAGAGAGATTCTATGTGATGAATTCTTCTGCTCTTCATCCCAGCACATCTTTTTCATCCATGCGTGGTGATTTGCGGCAAGCTATATCAATTGGTTGGGATATCATCTCTAACTCCCCCCCCCTTCGGATCTCTAACTTTTTATTAGCATGATCTCTTATTTTTTATCTTGCCCTTTTCTTTTTCTTTCTTTCTTTTTTAACTTGTTCACTGCTTTTATTTGCTTTGCTTTTAATCTGCAGCTTTTTTTTCCTTTATTGGATATTTTCTTTATTTACATTTCAAATGTTATCCCCTTTCCAGGTCTCCCCTCCGGAACTCCCTATCCCATCCCCCACCCCCCTACCTCTATGAGGGTACTAAAATGGGAGTCTTAATTTTTTTGTAAGATTTATTTATTTATTTTAGGTATATAAGTACACTGTAGCTGTCTTCAGACATACCAGGAGAGGGCATCAGATCCCGTTATGATTGTGAGCCACCATGTGGTTTCTGGGAATTGAACTCAGGATCTCTAGGAGAGCAGTCAGTGTTCTTACCTGCTGAGCCATCTCTCCAGCCCAGAGTCTTAATTCTTTTAGTATGTTATTATCATAATAACAGAGATTGGAGAGATGGCTCAGTGAGTTAGGATGCTAGCTGCTAAGTGAGGAACTGAGTTTGGATTCTCTAGGAATAAATCTCCAGATAAACCAAGATGTACAACTCTAACTCCATTACTGATGGGACAGAGGATTGTTGGGGCTTGCTGGCTACCAGCCTAGCTCCAGAGTCAGTGAGAGATCTAGTTTTCAAGAGAATGAGGCAGAGGATGATAGAACAGGACAGTTGACATCTTCCTTTGTCCTCTACACACATACATGACTGTATGTGTCTTCCGTACACATGTGCATGTGCCTCTCATACACCACCACACTTGCTGAAGCCTGGTCTGCTGTTCTTCATGATTTCCTATCAGGCCCAGCACCAGTGGCTCTCCTCTCACTCTACCTCTTCCTTCTTGGCCCCTGGATGCATTCCATCCCTCTCACGACTCAAACTTGCATCCGTTGTCTGTCCCTTCACTACAAAAGCATTTACCACCAGCTCTAGCACTACCTCTGATATCTCACAGGCTCCCACTACTGGCGTCTGGACTCCAGCCGTGATGGATGGCATAGCTGGCCAATTGCTCATCACTGGCCTCAGGGTCCTTCAACAGTAGATGCTGCCTTTTCCTGGGATGATAAAGTCTATCTGATCCAGGTGCGTATTGGGAGAAAGGCTTAAGCTAGAAACATGGACAAGACTATACAGGTCTATGTTGATTACTCTCCCTTGTTTCCTAGGGCACTCAAGTTTATGTCTTCCTGATGAAGGGAGGCAATAACCTAGTAAGTGGTTATCCAAAGCGGCTGGAGAAGGAACTTGGGAGCCCTCCTGGGATCAGTCTTGAGACCATAGACGCAACCTTTACCTGTCCTGGTTCTTCCAGGCTCTATGTCACATCAGGTGAGGTGTCTTTCAGTACTAAGGGGTGTCATGTTCTTCTAACTCTTCATGGCACAGATGACCAGGAGGACATGAGAAGAGCTAATTCAAGATTCACATAATATAGAAGCTATGTTAAGTTTGTTGTCTTCTTCCCAGGACGGCGGCTTTGGTGGCTGGACCTGAAGTCAGGAGCTCAGGCGACATGGGCAGAGCTTTCCTGGCCCCATGAGAAAGTTGATGGAGCCCTGTGTTTGGAAAAGTCCCTTGGCCCCAACTCATGTTCTTCCAGTGGTCCCAGCTTGTACCTTATCCATGGGCCCAATTTGTACTGCTATAGCAGTATAGACAAACTGAATGCAGCCAAGAGTCTCCCTCAGCCCCAGAAAGTGAACAGCATCCTCGGCTGCAGTCAATAAAAAGCTCTGATGGGAATTAGCCCAGCCCAGCCCACTTCTCCATTTTAATCCTAATAAAACCAGATGGTTTCTTCACTTGAATCATGGGGTGTTTATAATGAAGCAAACTTCTTTATTTGTATTGAAAAGTTATCAACTCTTTTAAAAATATTTATTATTTTATCATTTTTAAAAATAATATGAACATGTATGGGTATGTCCATGTGAGTACAGGGGCCTGCAGAGGTGGGAAGAGTTGGGTCCCCTGGAGCTGGAGTTACAGGCAGTTATGAGCTGCCCACTGTGGGTGTTAGGGATCAAATGTGGATCCTAGTCAAGAGCAATGCACACTCTTAAAAGCTGAGCCATCTCTCCCAATGAAGCAGCTATTCTTTTGAGACTCCTGAGCTCAAAAGAGGCTGTTGGAAACAGAGAGAAGCCTGTTGAATCCAAACCATAAGCCTTTTACTGCTTGCTTTTCCTTTTATTTCTTCTGATTCTACCGATCTTCCTCCTCCTCTTGTTTCTCCTCCTTCTCTGTTCTTTTTCTGGCAGGGTCTCTTGAAACCTGGATTGGCTTCATGTTCAAACTCCCCATGTAGCCAAGGATGTCTTTGAACTTTTCTAATCCTACTGTCTTGACCTTTCCAATGCTAAGGTTACAGCATGTGCTACTATGCCCAGGTTTTGCCATGCTGGAGATTAAACCCAGTTCTTGATGAATACTAGACAAGCACTTCACCAACTAAACCAGATTCCCAGCCCAGAACATGATTTAGTCCAATCTATCTACGCATAGTGAGAAAAAAGACCAGAGTAGGAAGAGAAACTTTTGAGTATGCACAGCATATAAGAGAGCTAAGACTCTAACCTAACCTGCAAATGGTCCACAAGTGGCCCTTGGGCATCAGGAACCATAGGGCTTAGGGAACCTGCCTTCTTAGAAGTGAGTTGGCTTGGAGTTGTTATGGAATGTCTTCTATGGGTTGGTGGGTGGATGGCTTAAGTTGTAGTTCTATGTGGTTCTGGCAGAAGTCAGCAATCAAGATTTTATTGCCTTGAATTGATTAAGCACAAGTGGAATGAAGACAAAGCTGAAAATAAGCACACCAGTGTGCAGCAGTGGCAGGCTGGAGACAGAGGAGTGACTGAAAGCTGGACAGTGAGATGTATGGACAGAATCAGCCTCTGGGGATCTGCTGGAGCCACATGCCATCTGCTGGCAGGGATGGTCTGATCCCCCTTTACCCTCCATGGTGTTTTCACCCTAGAGGCCAGCAGATGCCTCCTGCACAGAAGGCACAATGCCTTTTGCTCAGAATGCTTTTTTGCTCAGAATCCAACAAAAAGGGTTAGACTTCAAACTTACACTCACCAGGCTAGAGAGTTCTGAAAAGTGGATCTCACCTGAGAGTCCCTTTCCCTTCCAAATTCAGCTGAGATTTGGGGTTGGTTTGTTTCAGAGCCTAAAATTAAATAATAATAATAATAATAATAATAATAATAATAATAATAATAAAAGCCTAAAATTCTAGCTAGAGGGGTGGGGGTATTTGTATTTTGTCTGTCTGTTTGTTTTGTCTTTTAATTTTATTATATGAAATAATGAAGTGGGTGTTTGGCCTGTGTGTATGTTGGTATACCACGTGCATGCTGGTGGAGGACAGAAGAAGACATCGGATCCCTGGGGACTGGAATTACTAGACAGTTGCGAGCTGCTACTTGGGTGCTGAGAATTGATCCTGGATCATCTGGAAGAGAAGCCAGTAATTTTAATTGCTGAGCCATCTCTCTAGCCTCAAAGTGGAGGTTTTATTCTGAATATCTATGTCCTATTCTCTTTGACTTCTTCAAAATGGCTATACTGTTGCACCTGGCACAGGCCTGTGCTGTGATCCCACTTACTGGAGAGATTGGGTAGCAGGAAGGTCACTAAGCCAATGATTGTCACCTGAGCTACAGAATGAGTTTGAGGCCAGTCTGGGCAACATAGCAAGACCTTTTTTTTTTTTTTTTTCCAAAATAAAACAAAAAGATGGTTGGGGATATAACTCAGTGGTAGAATGCCTGACTAGCATGGTACATGCATAGTTTTGAATGTGTGGACATGCATGTAGGTGCATGTGCATGTTGTGTGGGTGTGCATGTGGAAGCCCAAGGTCAAGGTTGGGATTCATCCTGGATCACTCTTCCTGCTTACAAGTGAGGTAGGCGCTCTCCATCAAACCCAGCACTCAGGGCTATTCTTGCCAGCTCTCTGGAGGCTAAAATTATGGGAGGCTTCTCAGTCCACCTGGCCTCTATCCACCAGCATTTACACAGGTTTCTGGTTATGCCAAATCAGGTTCTCACATTTGTGGAACGAGCACTTTAACCCCTGAGCCATGTCTCTAGCCCCTCTCTCTGCCATTCGTATGACCATTGTCTGCCACACTCCTTACTGTGTCCTCTCGGTGGCAAAAGTTTTGTACACAGATGTTTTCCCCACTTCATCTGCCCTTCAGCACTCACAATTGTTTCACGTGTGAAGAAATCTCTGAGGCCAGCATCCCATGTGTGAGCCCAAGCTCGATCCTGCTTCCACACACACCCATCCCCACCCTTGCTTCTCGTCTCTTCCTTCCTTCCTGTCTTCTCTCCCCTGAAAATCATTTTCTCCACCCAGGATTGATCATGTAAACTGCTCTCATTTCTCTGCTTCCCTGTCACTTTTATCTAGGTATAAATTAAAGAAGGAAATAAAACATCCAGCTAGAGGTCAGAGGAAGGGAACGTCAGAATTGACATGTCTGACTTCAAACCCCAGCTAACCCTCTTGACTCTCTGTTGAGAAACTTAGATTTTCTGAGTTGTTTTATGTTTGCCTGGGTTTTGGAGATAGAGTCTTATATGGCCCAGGGTGACCTTAAACTCTCTTTGCAGCTGAGAGTTACCTTAAACTCCCTTTTCTTCTGTTTCCACCTTCCAAGTGCTGGGATTACAAACTAGGAGTGTGTGTTGCATCAATCATTATGTAGTGTGGCTGCAGAAACCACTCTGGAAGTTCCAAGTAGATGAAAATTTAAAGCAAAAAAAATTGTTATAAAGTTGAGGTTTGGGGGTGTCTGTGGGGGAGAACAGCATCATCCAAACACTAAGAAGCTAACTGCCAATTGTGGTTTAGAGTAGCAAAACAGAGTGGAGGTATTGTCCAAAGACGCAGAACCTGGGGCGAACATATCTAGACTGCTTTTTATTGCCAAGGTTTCTGGATCCATCTCTACATCTGTTATGTAGGAACCACTGCTGATGTGTCTAGACACATCAAGAGAAAAGGAGGGAGAGACTTTTCTTCCCTTCACCTTCAGACTTAACTGAAAAAGGAGCCGACAAGGAAATTCGAGAGCTGTGTTTTTCAGATCCTGGGCTTAGGTGGTACAGAGGGGATTACAGAGAAACAAGGGCAGGAATGAGCACCAACAGGTGAAATCTGCCATAATTATGCCCATCACATCTCTTCAGTTGTAAAAAAACAAAACTTGACGTTATAGAAGCAGTGAGAGAATTTGTTGGTTTACGTGGCTAACAACTATGACTTCAAGCAAAGGTAAGTATAAGATATTAAGTTGATATTGTCAGACCCCTCTATGCTCAACCCTCCTCCTCTTTATCCCCTCCCCCTTCTGCCCCTCCTCCTTTATTCAGGTTGGCCTCATTGTCAGGAAGGCACCACCTTCTTAGTGGCAAGATGCCTGCCAAGCTTACACTGTGCTTGATAGTTCCAGGAAAATCACTGGGCCTGATTTCCATGTTCTTCTTTGGTCATGTGCCCATCTCAGAATTGATCACTATGGGAGATTAGTTCTGAGTTCGGAGTCTACCATGAAGTGGGTTGTGTGACTAAGACTCTATATAAATAAAGAACTGGAAGGGTGGGTCTCTAAAGCACCCCTTCCCCAGACAGTGTCTCATAACCGAGTGTAGGAGTGCTGGAAAATGTGCTACTAGTAGAATGAATTAAACATAGGAGTGGGATTTCTGGGTTTGATACAATTTCTGTTTCTTGTTTGTTTGTTTGTTTGTTTATGTAGGGGCTGGATAGAAAAAGGGTCAGCAGTTAAGAGTGTGTAATACTTTCCCAAAGAACCTGAGTTCGGAACCCAGAACCTATGTCAGGCAGCTCCCAGCTACCTATAACATGCTCCTAGGCATGCAAAGCTCCCTCTGGCCTTAATCCTTTCCTAGTACACAGAAACAAAAGTAAATGTGGCCCAGATGTGTTGGTTCAAATCTTTAATCCCTGCACTCGGGAGGCAAAGACAGCTAGCTGGATTTCTGAGTTCAAGGCTAGCTTGATTTACAGAGTGAGTTCCAAGACAGCCAGCACTACAGCATTACAAGAAAGCGCATGTGTCTGTGTAAGTATATGCCACACATACATGGCTATACATAGAGGCCAGATAGGTAGAATCCCCTGGAGCTAGAATTACAAGTGCTGTGAGCATGCTAACATGAATTCTTAACTACTAAGCCATCTCTCTAGACATCCTCTCCTAATTTTTTTTAGTTTTTAAATTTATAAAAAAAAATTTTTGAGTCAGGGTCTGGGTATATAGCCCAGACTGGCTTCCAAATTGAGATCCTCCTGCCTCTGTCTCCAAAAAGCTCTGTTTTTAGTTTCTTGAGGAATCTCCATTCCACAAAACTAGAATCTTTAAGCTTTTTTTTATAAAAAGATTTATTTTTTGCACACAAGGGTGTTTTGGTTGCATCTGTCTGTGCACCACATACATGCAGTGCCCTCAGAGACCAGAAGAGGGCATCAGATCCCCTGAAACTGGAGTTACAGATGGTTGTGAGACACTATGTGGGTGCTGGGGTTCACTAGATGAGCAGCCAGTACTTTTAAGAGCTGAGCCATCTCTCCAGTCTCCCAAACCAAACTCACGTTTTTTTCTTTTGAGATGGGGGTCTCTCTATATCATCCTGGCTGTCCTGGAACTTACTACATAGAGTTCTGCTTGCCTCTTCTTCAGTGCTAGGATTAAAGACTATACCCTATGCCTGTCCCCCAACCAAACTCAATGCTCTAGTCATTTTCCAGTTTCTATCTCCTGTTTCTTCCAAGCTTCTCACATGGACAGCCTTCACTTACTTACCTACTTTCTGGTTGCTCAGTTCATCACACTGGGCAACTCAGTTTTCTGCTGATGTGGATCAGACTGTGGGGGTTCACGGCCTTCATCATGCTGAATTCAGAGAATGCTGTTTTTGCTTTGACCTTATTGGAAATCTTTGCAGCAGTTGATGCTGTCGACCGTTTAATACTCCTTGAATTCCTTCCCTTGGATCTTATCCATGATGTTACTTTCTCTCAATTCCTCTCTTACTCTCAAGTTTCTTCTTGGCTTCCTTTCCTTTCCTGTCCTGTCCTGTCCTTTCTCTTGCTGGCTCTCTAAGCCCTGGTATTTCTCAAGTTCAGGTCTCAGGCTTTTGTCTTTTTACCTTAGTGCTGTTGTGGGTTAGGATTTCTTTTTGTTTGGTTTTTTGAGGCAAGGTTTCTCTGTATAGCCCTGGCTGTCCTGGAACTTGCACTGTAGACCAGGCTTGCCTCAAACTCACAGAAATCCTCCTGGCTTTGCCTCCCAAATGCTGGGATCAAAGGTATGCACCACCACCACCCAGCTAGGATAGTTCTATTGAAGTGTCTTAAGAAAGTTCTTGCCAGGCCTGGAATCTGGTTTCTGAATTCCACCTCATGTACTCCACAAGAATATTTTATTCTATAGATTTTCTAAATAAAGGCTACCACCTACTAGTACTGGAGTTTATTACTTCAGATTTTTAAAAAGTATATTTTTAATGGAAAGATATAATATAAAATCAACATTTAACTGAGTGGTGATGGTGCATGTCTTTAACCCCAGCATTTGGGAAGCAGCTGCAGGTAGATCTCTGTGAGTTTGAGGCCAGCCTCGTCTACAGAGTGAGTTCCAGGACAACTATACAGAGAAATCCTTCCTTAGAAAAAAACAACAGCAAAACAAAGCAAACAAACAAAATCCCTAATATTTGGGCTGTCGAGATGTCTCAGCAGGTAAAGGCTTGGTGCCAGGTCTGATAACCTGAGTTCTATCCCTGAGACGCAAACAGTAGGAGAGGAAAGAGAGAACCAACTCTTGCACACTGTCTCCTGAATTATGCACAAGCACCATAGCATTCATGAACTCCCATACAAATATGCACATAAAATAAATAAGTAAAAATGTTTCTGTAAATAAGTAAGTAAAACTGTAATAAACCCCCCAATATTCATGTGTAGTAAATCATTAATTTATTTTTGCCCTAAAAGTGTTAATATGAATGAAAACTTTGTTCTTTTATATAGATGATGTGGACACCGATTGCCAAGTAACACTAATTGGCTAGTCTATCATATTTAATATTGTAACTCCATTATTCACTGAATATGGTGGTATGTGTTTATAATCTCAGTTCTTGGGGTGGGTGGGGGACCCAGCAGTCCCAGGAGGCTCAGGAGGCTAAGAACAGCCTCAGCTACACAGTGAGTTCCAGGCTATCCTGGGCTGCAGAGAAAGTGACTCTAGATAGATTTGCTTCTGATCAATCTTTCCTTCTAGTTCCAATGTAATAACTACAGCAGATTGCTACCCGAGAGGGGCTCACATTGATCAGAACCACACAGTGTCCACAGCATTTCATAGGGTAAGGATTGATCTCAGAGAACACAGGATGAGAGAGAAAAGCAGAGAAAGGGAGAGGGCAGGATGCATACTGATTCTGTGTAGGTTAGAAAGTTTTGTAAGCCTAGGAGTAGATAAGGAATTCAGGAAGACTATGTAAATCTAACACACCAGAACACTACCTGTATGAAGTATTCATCTTTTTCTTTTTTTATACTCTAGCTAATTAGACTATGGAAGTTTGAATGAGAATTCCTCCCCTAAGGTTCATAAAATTGCACACTTGGTCCCCAGTTAGTGGAACTGCTTGGGAAGGATAAGGAGGTGTGGCTTTATTGGAGGAAGAGAGTCAGTAGGACAGGCTTTGAGGTCTTAAGGCTTGACACATTTCTGCTAGTTTTCTGTCTTGTGGTTGTGGACCAAGGGAAGCTCTCAGCTAGTTCGCCAGCACTGTGACTGCCTGCCTGCTGCCATGGTGGTGATGAGCTTCCATCCCTCTGGAATGAGGCCAGCCTGGTCTACAGAGCAACTTGTAGGACAGCCATGGCTAAACAGAGAAATCCTGTCTTGAAAATAAACAAAAAAGAAAAGAAAGAGAAAGAAAGAAAAATAACTAATGTATATATACTCCTCACTCTCATCAGATTGCCCACGTCTGTGATTATCTGAAAATGTTTCCTGAATACCTCAGCCTCTTGTTCAATGAGATTTGAAGAGAAAAATTTTAGTGGGCCATTTTAGGTGAGTGGTATTTCTGATTTTTCTTACTGGTCAAAGCAAAAATCTACAAGTCATTTTCTGCCATGTCCTCAATCCAATGCCCAATTAATTAACTGATCACTAATTTCTGTGAATTCTCTCTCTCTCTCTTTTTGTTTTTTCGAGACAGGGTTTCTCTGTGTAGCCCTGGCTGTCCCGGAACTCTGTAGACCAGGCTGGCCTCGAACTCAGAAATCCGCCTGCCTCTGCCTCCCAAGTGCTGGGATCAAAGGCGTGTACCACCACTGCCCGGCGAATTCTATCTCTTGAATTTATTGAACCTATGCAATTTTCTCCATCCCTAACCCCACTGGTGTGGTTCTCAGCCATTATGTTCCACCTCAGACACTTTAATTGGTCTCCACCCTTCCAGCATTGACCTTCTATCTGTTCTCCCTCAACATCCACACGGTCACATCTGCCATTCTCTTGCCTCACACCCTGATGACTTTCTTCTAAAAGTTCAGAACTGACTGTAGAAGGCTCAGCTTGATTTGATACAATTCCATCTCTTCTGTCATTCTTCTGTACTGCCAGACTTTCCTTAGTCTGTTTTCTGAGGTTATAACTAAATACCACAGACGGGGTATTTACTCATATTTCTGGAGTCTGAGATGTCCACGATCAAGGTGAACACATCATGAGGTTCAACTTAATGTTAGGATTCTTCATGGGTCTAAGATGGCACAGGACATCATATGGTGAGGAGAGGGAAGCACATAAAAGAGACACAGTCAAACTAGCTTTTATACTAGACCTGTTTTCCACACAACCCAATAATCCATTAGCCCATGAACAGACAAACTCATCCTTAAAAGCTGAACCTTCATGACTTCTGGGGGTCAGGGTGAATGGGTGAGGCAGTGTCTTGGTATATAATAACTCAGGCTGGCCTTGAACTTATGGTCCTCTTGACTCAATGTGAGTAATCTCCATACTCTTCCTGTACTCCTGCTACTTTGAGTAATTTTCTCTTCTTCTACATGACCTCCATGGCATCCTGTTCTCTCACTTAAATTTTACTTCCTGTGAGAGTCTTCCAAATCTCCCAGGCCAGATTAATCTGACACACACAGTGACCTGTGTATTTTCCTTAAGACACCATGCTTTTAATTACCTCAGTGGTGTCTCTTCCCTCTTTTAATTTGTAAGCTGAATGAAAGCAGGGACCCTGTCTTGGTTTTTGTTGTTGTTGTTGTTTTGAGTGTTAGCACTAAAGGACAGTGACTCATACAGTACAATTATTTGTTGAAAGTGAATGAATGAATGAATGAATGTCCTTCTATGTAACACTTGCTCATTTCTCAAGGATCCAGGTCAGGTGCTATGTCTTCCAGGTGAGATACAGCTAAACCAGATTCTTTTTGGGATCCTTATGTCCTGCTTGGAATGCAACATAATTTGTATATCGTAGGTGCTTGTCAGATTACAATGGACTCTTAGCCATGAGTCAGTAATTGTACAAGATGACTGAGGGACATAGGAAGGTTTGTTATACTGCTCTATTCTTGCACATAAACGAAAACGTCCATAACAAAAAGTTAAAACATTTATATTTACCCTGGGACAAATGAAAGTATATTTAAAGAGAACTTTGGAGTACTTGCTTTGAACAAGCCAGAGACTGAGAAAGTGAACCTGGATTAAGATTCTGTGTGTGCGTGTGTGTACTTTTCCACTTCAGGGAAATTCCTTAGAATACAAATATAAGCTGGACAGTGGTGGCACACGCCTCTAATCCCAGCACTCGGGAGGCAGAGGCAGGTGGATTTCTGAGTTCGAGGCCAGCCTGGTCTACAGAATGAGTCCCAGGACAGCCAGGGCTCCACAAAGAAACCCTGTCTCGAAAAAACCAAATAAATAAATAAATAAATAAATAAATAAATAAATAAATAATACAAATATAAGATGAAATAAAATTTAGATTTGGACACTGTTAGACTTAGATGCATCTCTAGTTGTTCAGTATGTTCAGAGCTCACAGAGCCCACAGCTCTGGGGATAACACTTTTAGGGTTTCTGCCCCTCTTTATTCTTGATGGGCTCTATGTCAGGGATCTGACCACTAAGACCTGCCTCACTGCCCACCCAGGGCCTGCGGCGAATAGGGATCTACCCAACTGCAGCATTTCTATATATTTTCCACTCACAGACTCCACTTGGTCCTTTTCTCGAGTTCATTTCTACCCGGGAGCGCGCGCGCGGTGTGTGTGTTGGGGGCTGCGGGGGGGTGGGGTGGGGAGTGGGCACCGTGTCATAGCTTTATACTCAGAGGCATGCGTAGAGTGTTAAAAAAAATCTCAGTTCTGGTTTAGTTTAAGTACTTACTTCGTTACTGAGGGCAAGTCGTGTTACCCTTCAGAATGTCAGCATCTGCCTCTCAAATCCGAGAACGACAATTGTGGGGATTGCACAGCGCTGGTTTGAGGATGAATGCATGCAAATGGTTGATCATAGAGCCTGGTACAGAGTAAGCGGTCAATAAATACGCGCTATTATTATCCACAGGACGTCAGGGAGTGCTACCACAAGAGCCAGAGAGCAGCCGGCTGCCAGCCTCCTGAGGCGCGGCCACGGTCCCAGCACCCGTGCCTCTCTCCACCCTCTCGCTCCTTCCCCCCCTCCCTAGCGGATCAGACTCCGTGCTCTAGGCGCGTCTCCCGGCGTCGGTGCAGGACCAGGGTCCCGCAGACGCGGAGGTGAGTCGATGGTGGCATGGAAGGGGAGAGCTGGGCAGGGGTTCTGGGAGCTGGGTGCAGCCGTGCGGGCTAGGCTGGAAGCCTGGGCCGCAGGGCTCGCAGAGGGTCAAGCAAGGGTCTGCAGGGTGCGGCTGGGGCAGCTGCAGCCAGTGCGGCTCGCACTCGCTCGCGCGCTCCACCCGGGCCAAGATGGCGCCCCTCCCCCTCCCGTGCGCGGCTCCGCCGCTCGGGGCGCGGCCCCGCGGCCTGCGCGCTCCTGGGCGGGGGATGTTGTGATGGAGAAGCTGCGGTGTTGCCGGAGCCCTGCAGCTTGAGCCACCATCGCCACCTGGGCCTGGGGCCTCGCCGCGCAGGTAGGTGCTGCTCCTGCTTCAGCCCAGCCCCGAGAGTAGGATCACCAGCCTCAGCAGCCCGTAACCCTTGCAGCGTCTTCTTCGCAGGAGTCCAGGTCCCCGAGCCAGGCCTGATTACCCCCCACCCAACCCCCAGCGCCGCCTTCCTACCGTGGGCCTGCAAAATCACCATCCGCAGGATTCACTTTGGTCCTAACACCGACCGCTCCCCATAGCTTTGCTTCTTGATCCTCTAGGATGCCCAGCGGGAGGGGAGAGCTGGTGGGGGGGGGGGGGAGGAAGGGAAGCGAGGGGCGGTAGAAGAGTGGGGGAGGGGAAGTCTAATGCTGGGAAGGGGACTTGGATCAGGGTAGGAGCCAGGCCGCGCGATTCAAGCCTAGAGCCCCAGGCCTGGGATCTGTCAAGCTGCATTCTGTTGTCCTCAGCGACCGAGGGGTGTGCCCTGGGACCGGCGAGGTTCCCATCCCAGCCTGACAGAGAGGCCTAGCAGCGACTAGAGTGCTCCTTAGGAGCAGGTTTCCCTCTCCAATTCAGAGGTTCTTTCCAGCCTCTTCCTGTTTGTCTGTTGCATTCTGCGCCCTCAACTTCCCATTCATTTTAAAATCCACTCCATTCCTTCTCTGACATCCACCGAAGCTTCCAAGCAAGGTCATCGGAGCCCTCCTTGTAACTCCAATGGACACTTTGCTGTGAGTCCATTACCACTGAGTATGTGTCTGTCAGTCTCCTTGAAGCGTTTTCCTGGTTTCTCTCCTAGGCGCTGTCTACTGATTCTAAGTCTCCCTCTTGTCTCTTGTCTCTTCTCTGCATATGTGGTGCTATTCTGGCCTGAGCTGCGTTCTTTCACTCTGACCTTTCCCCCTGACCATTTCTCCCATGTCCAACTCTTTAAATTTCATACATAAGCTACTGAGTCCCAAATTTATTTGTCTGGCCCAGACCACTACCAAAATGCAAACTCATATATACCAAGCTGCCCTCTGGCATCCTTTTGAACGGTCCAACAGGAATTCCAAACCTACAGATTTCAAGGTGAATTAATTAACATCTCTTGTTCCCCTCGTACCTCACTTACGTATCTGTTGTTCCTTCAGCCTCCCACAATGGCGTCTGTCCATTCAGTTCAGGTTATGCTCACACTGGGATTCTGGGCAACATTCACCCTCACCCCTCGACATTAAATTTCACCAAGTTCTGTCATGCCCACTACTTCAATATTTCTCAGGTCTGTTAATGTTGCTGGAGTCCAGTTGCTGTCAAGTTTAATCGAGACAGCCCCCCGGCCCCCACTGCTCTGCTTTATCCCCTCTTAGTTACACAGCACTCATAATGGTTGTTTTAAAAAAATGCATCCAATCATTTATTCATTCAACAAATAGGATTTGAGCACCTAGTATTTACAAGGCACTGCTAGAGGTATTAAAGATGTAATCAAAAAACAAAACAGACTGGGTTACTGGGTTCTTGTCCACAGAGAAGCTATGTCTTTGCAGGAAGTTAAATAAGAATGACATTGTAAAGATAGTCAACATCATGAAGGAAGATGCATGGTGCGCCGAGAGATCTGAAGAACAGAATCTAGACTAGCAGGGCGAGCAGGAGAGAGGGGGCCAAGGGAAGATGCTCTAAGGAGTGTTTAGCTTGAGCTAGAACGTAAAGGGAGAGTTGGGATAGTGAGGCTCGGGCAGCAGGTTGAAGGTTTAAGGCAGAAATCATGTAGAACAAAGACCATGACGATGGCTTCCAGGAATCAAAGAAACCAGCTTAGGCTAGGGAGGTCAATGACAAGAGTTGGGGCCAGAGGGTAGGAAGGCTGTGGCCAGGATAACAGGGCAGTTTAGGCAATGCTACGGATTTGGACCATAAGGTGCAGATTATGAGTGTTAGTTGAGGTACAGAGTGGATAAATCCAGAATATTTTCTCAGAATGTGATCGTTGTCTGGGAGTGGACAGCAAGGGCCACACATGTATCTCTAGGATCATACAATACTATTACAACAGAGTGGGTGCCCATTGCATCCTGTGGTCCCAGATTCCTGAAAGAGAATGAGCCAGCATGGTAGGAATGAAAAACATGAATGAATATATGAGTTTGAGAGGCTTCTGGGACAGCTACATGGAGTTGTTGGGGAGGGAGTTGAAAGTTCATGTCTGGAGTTCCGATGAGAGCTTGACATTTGTAAATCATTGTTGTGTAGATGGTACCTGGATCTGTGGGCATGAATGAGTACTTCTACCAAATGCAGGCCAAGGAAGAGAAAAGGGTACAAGAAACACTGTGAGAAACTCAGCCTGTAATGGCTGAGAGGAAATTGAGCCAGCAATGAAGTCTTAACAAACAGGCAAAAAAAACCCCAAAAAACAAAAACAGTAGCCAGATGCATGGAAAGTAATCCAGGAGTGTAGATCATGGAAGCTATGAATGCACACTGGTCAAGGGGCTCCTGAGGCTACATTTTGCTGAGAGTACACACGCTGGCCAGGCATCCCGTGCGTTAAATGCCACGGGGACCATGTGAACCTTAGTAGATGCTGTTACGAAGTCTTACTGAGAATAGCAGCAGGGTTAAAAACCCAACAGGGAAGAGAGGAAATGGCTATAGTGCATGTGGAGAGGAAGGAGCCCTGAGGAGGGTCAGGCCAAGAGACCCTTTGCTCTTACGTTGAGAGGATCTAAATAGTAGGCACAGCACTTGGTTTTAGGCAAAAAGAGAAAGAACAGATTCATCCAGTTTGGATGTTTGAGCATGTTCCCCAATTAGTGACTGCCCTTTCTTCCAGGCATTAGAAAGGAAATTGAGAGACTGGGGGAGCTGACGGGAGTAGCCCAGGAGACTGACGTTCAGGCAGGCTTCCTTCTTAGAGCTGCAGTAAGCCGAGGCTCTGGTGGCGTGGTGTTCTTTCTCCATCACAGTATCCGACTTGTTCCGCCAACGAAAAGTGCTTTTCTGTGGACAGGTGCGATGATGTCAGCAGACGAAGGTGCTCAGCACCAAACCTGATGGCCTGAGTTCAGTCTTCAGGCCCCACGTGGAGGACGGAGAGAGCAGACTCTCCAAAGTTGTTCTCACACTCATGCTGTGGTGAAGCTGTGCCCCCACACAAAATGCCTAAGTAAATATAAATAAAAAAGAAGAAAGTACTTATAGATGCTAGGAATTGTCTTAGAGATTGGCGTCCTACTTCCTCCAGGGGAGGAACCATTTTCTACTCTTGACCATGCTTAGTGCAGTGCCTGGCATCTTGAAGGATATCAGGTTGGAAGACTCCTGGCTTTGGACAGTACTCAGTTCATTCACCTATGGTGTGATATCAGCCTTTTCAGGCTTTGTGGGCTCCTCCTTAGTCTCTACCCCAAGGCCCTTCTTAGCTTCGTGCTGTACATTTGTTTGTGAGGCAGAGGGGTGTAGGTATACACAAGCCACAGTGAAGACATGAAAGTATGGAGGTCAGAAGACAAGTTATGGAGTTCATTCTCACCTTCGACTGTGTGGGTCTTGAGGATTGAACTCAGTCATCTGGCTTTTTGGCAAGCTCTCTCACCTAATGAACTATGCTGGCCCCTTTTTATCCTTTGAGCTGCCCCAAGTATGGATAGTTCCAGTGAGAGAGGAGAGTTTGGATTATACTTTTTTGAAGAAACTAGGTAGCTGGTTATCTTTTTGGCTTCAAAAAGTAAGAGGGTGGTGGCCACATTGCCTCAGGCTAGACAGCTAGATCTCAGCACTTACACAATCTAATTAAAAATTGCGTTCTACCCTGGTGCCCTGATCAGCAGGGCTGCCCTAAAGTCAACCTCGCTCTCCACACGCCCAGCATCACAGAACATGTGCTCTCTTCAGGTACATTTCCTAGTTATTATACTTTTTTTGTTTTGTTTTGTTTTTGTTTTTCGAGACAGGGTTTCTCTGTGTAGTCCTGGCTGTCCTGGAACTCTGTAGACCAGGCTGGCTTCGAACTCAGAAATCCGCCTGTCTCTGCCTCCCAAGTGCTGGGATTAAAGGCGTGCGCCACCACCGCCCGGCCCATTTCCTAGTTATGAAAGCCAGTCCCAGCCTGACTTAGAAACATGGCTTTCCCCACCGTTACTTCAGAGAGCTCATCTTTCGTGATGTCCTGTGAGCTGTCCAGAGGTGTGAGGTCTCCGTGAGACGCTGCCACTGAACAGTCATTAAGCCAGGATGTTGATTTTCATTCTTTTTCTCCCTCTTTTCACAGACCGGAGCCTCACTTGGTCAGGCTGTGTCCCATCTTCCCTGTCAGGCCCCCTTCATCAGTCTCTAGCTCCTTCCCTAAGACCACTTTCACCTACTTTTGTCTAAGGTGACTGTACAAGCTTTCTGAGTCTGTGTTCCCAGCCAGTGCCAAGCTCCCAGGTTCCTAATTCTCCAGTGTCTGTCCCCATCATCCATTCTATCCTTCCTTATAGTGGCCACTCTGGCAGACACAACATATTATCCTTTATGATGATACTGTAATACTGGGTAAGACAGAGTTCCGTGTCTTCTGATAGCAGGTGACACTGGGTGTTATGGAGCACAGAAAAGGGAGGATCCTTGGAAGGTGAAGAAAGTCCAGGGAAGATTGCTTAGGAACCCTGACAGCTGAGGGAAGGTTTGAAATACAAGAAGAGGTTCTTACAACAAGAGGCAGATTCCAGGCTGAGAGAACAGTGTAAACAAAAACTCAGGCTTTGTTTGATGTGTTCCAGAACCTCCTATCCTTCGTGTGGCTGAGTGTAAGGCGTGAGGGGGAGGGGTGGCTTGAGAGGTGCTAGGTAGGGGTTGGCTGCAGTGGCCTCTCAGGTATCCTGTAAACTGAGCTCAGACTTTCCTAAAGGCAGTGGTGAGCCCTTTAATTTTGTCAAGCAGGGAGTGACACAATCTGGTTTCCATTTTTGGAAAATCACTGTGGTTCTGGGTGGAGACCGAACTGCCTATTTTTTCCCCTTCATTTATTCCAGTGACCATGAGTTTCCTCACAGCCCTGGGGGAGCCACACTGATCAGACCAGCAACTAGTTAGATGTGAAGGTGAAGCAGACACATGGACAGAAACCTTATTTCATTTATCTTATACAAATATTCAGAGCATTGTGCTAGATTTCCAGGAGCTAGAAATGGTAAAAATGCAGATAGTGGCTCCTGTCTTAGGATCCCTGGCCAAGCCTGAAGAAATGGGAGAGAGCCTTGCCCTGCACTCACTCTGGGCATTGCGGAGGACTGAGGCAGTAGATGGCCAGGGTCACACACCTCGGCTAGTGAATAAGGAGAGGGGGCATTAAGTAAGACACTAAAGAGAAGAGCTGCACAGTGGGGTCAGAAGGAAAGACCCGAACTGTTGTGTTGTTGGGGACTTGTGTACAGAGTAAGGGTTCAATAGATGGAGCTTTGAGGGAGGCCATTGGGAGGAAGAGTGACCACAGGGCTTGGCTGAGGGAGGGATTGCAGTGAGAGTTGAGAGTGAGTGGGAGGTGGGCAGTGGTTGGTTAAGGGGCAAGAACTAGTGTTGAGGGGATCCAGGGTTCATAGGGTTCCAGAACAGGCAGGGACAGAGAAGAGGATGGATTGGCCTTAAGGGGAGGTCCAGGGACCCTCAAGAGGATAGGTCACACTCAGCCTGCTGGGGTAAGGGGAGGAAGATTACAGGACCATGAACTACTGCTGAGACAGACAGATCCAGAGCGTGAAATGAAGTGTTTTCTGAGAAGAGTCTAAAGTGGGGTCTGGGGAGATGTGAGGGTAGATTTGTACATTTACTCAATGGTAATTTCTGGACTCCTGCTTCTTGCTCTATGCCAGAACATTGCTAGAGGCTAGGAATACTGTATTGAAAATAACAACAACAACAAAACAATGCAAAATCCTCACCAACATAGAACTTAGCCATGAGGAGATCAGTAAACAAATACAAAGGCTAAATTAGTGTGGTAGATGATGGTCCATGCCTAGGAAGACTGGGGTTACTCAGTTGGGGAAAGGTAGCCTGCAGTTTTAAAACAGATGTATAGGGAACGTCTCCCTGATAGTGACCCTTGGACAATGACCTGAAAGGCTAGAGGGTTTAGATCAGAGGCTCCTGAGGAGACCATGGCATTATAAGGGCTGGCAGGGGAGACTGATATCCTAGGGGAGATATTTCATTGACAGACACAGTCTATAGTTAGGAGAGCCAAGAACTGGAGCTGAAGGTCCTTCCTCTGTGACCTACTCTCTTGTATGATGTCTACTGGCTGGACATATCCATCATTCCTGTGTGACTAGTCCCTAGTGTAGAATGGGCTTAGGGGTGGCTGTGTTAGTGACTTATAATGCAGGGAACACAGCCCAGGGGGCTGGCAATGATGAGGCTCCAGATAGCACCGTGGCAGGAGGGAAGGGGATAGTCAGTATTTAGTATCCAAAACACTGAAGTCTGTGCTATGCTGTCTGTGTCCCTGGCACAGTGAGCCCCGGTTGGTCAAGTGGGGCATGGGGATGCACAGAGAGCCATTGTGCAGACATTCTGCTTTTGGTAGTAAAGAGAAAGCAGGCACCACTGTGCTGCTCAGAACACAAGGGGAAAGGATGGGTTGCAGAGCTGGGCCTGACTTGTGATGGGGGTGGGATTGTAGGGACAGGTGTCTGGTGAGGATATAGTTCATGGCACATGGAATGGTGTTTGCTGGCCTCCTGAGTTACAAGATGAGGGACGGGACCTTAGTCTGGGGCAGAAACAGGAACACTCAACATGGACTCTCCTCCCTGTCTCACAGGTCTACCAAGGCCATGTCTGTTCCATCATCCCTGAGCCAGTCGGCCATTAATGCTAACAGCCACGGAGGCCCTGCACTCAGCTTCCCCCTACCCCTGCACGCTGCCCATAACCAGCTGCTCAACGCCAAGCTGCAAGCCACAGCTGTGGTACCCAAGGACCTTCGAAGTGCTATGGGAGAGGGTAGTGTGCCTGAACCAGGCCCTGCCAATGCCAAGTGGTTAAAGGAAGGCCAGAACCAGCTTCGGAGGGCTGCCACAGCCCACCGAGACCAGAACCGAAATGTGACCTTGACCTTGGCAGAGGAGGCCAGCCAGGAGGCTGAGACAGCACCTTTGGGTCCCAAAGGCTTAATGCATCTATACTCTGAGCTGGAGCTCTCGGCCCACAATGCAGCCAACCGGGGGCTTCATGGATCTGCCTTGATCATCAACACCCAGGAACAGGGACCAGATGAAGGAGAGGAGAAGGCAGCAGGAGAGGCTGAGGAGGAGGATGATGAAGATGAAGAGGAAGAGGATGAGGAGGAGGACTTGTCTTCTCCTCCAGGGATACCTGAGCCTCTGGAGAATGTGGAAGTCCCCTCAGGGCCTCAGGCCCTCACAGATGGCCCCCGGGAACATAGCAAGAGTGCTAGCCTCCTATTTGGCATGCGAAACAGTGCAGCCAGTGATGAGGACTCAAGCTGGGCGACCTTATCACAGGGCAGCCCCTCCTATGGCTCCCCGGAGGACACAGGTACCTTTTGGAGCTAGATGTGGCAATATGGGAGGGGTGGGGTTAGAAGTCTGGCTTCTCCATGCAGAGGCCAAGGCCAGCCTGAGCATGAGCTGCAGAGCCTATATCCTCAGTCCAACATTCTGTCAGTCAGAGGATGCTTGGACAGTTTGATATGTCCATGTCCATCATGCATGCTATGAAGGCTGGATCTATTCATCATGTGTGCTGTCATGGTTGATGGGTCGAGTCACTGGTTTATTGAGTGCTTACTAAGAAACTGACCTTCTGCTAAGCATTATCAGAGCAATGTTGTGACACTTACAATCTTTTTAAGTCCATATTACAAATGATGAGAAAGAGGCTCCGGAAAGTTTAGTCGCTTCTTGAGGGTCACAGACAGTCCCTGATCATGATCAACTAAGATTGAAAGCAGATCTGAGTCTAGACCTGAGTGAGCGCTGAGCCCTGTTACATAGTCTCCAGAGCACATGGCACATGCAGTAGTGTGCATAATGTGTCCTCTTTTAACAGTCATATCTACACCTAGAGGGAGCTTCCAGCACCTTCCCAAAGACGTCTGTCTGCAAAGTTTGGGGGGGTTGGTTTCTGCGTTTGAACCACATGCCCCATGCAGAGTGCCATGCCCACCATTGCAAGGATGCCATTTTGCTGGGAATGAGATGCTGGCTAAAAGTTAGGGGACAAAGGAAGAATACATTGACACTTCCTCCTGGGGAGATACTAGAGAACAAAGACTGATCACTAAATAAGACCCATTTAATAAAGTGGACGTTCTGCATTTGGTAATGTTATAAAGAGTACAGATTTCTCATTGTAGCTATAGGTACAGCCTAGAAGATCTGAGGTGGGAATAGAAGAAAAGCTTCAGTGTGTGTGTGATGTGATATATATATATGTCAGGCTCATTATTCTGTTGTCTCCACTTTTGTATGTGCTTGAAAACATTCAGTTAGGCTTTCAAAAAAGAGATGGGTAAAGCTCTTGGGTATCTGAAATGTATGTGTCCTACCAGGAACCGTTTGTAGGGTGTAGGTACTATCTACCCTACACTTGCCTTATCTCCCCAAACTGTCCTGGGGCTATAGGCATGAGCCACCATGCCCACATACCCAGCCTCGTTTTGTTTATATTTATCTGCATGTTTCTGAAAGGAAAAAAAAGACAACTCATAGAAACAAATTCCTTCGTATTATCAAATGTCCACTTAATGTTAACGTTCTCTCCATTGTCTAGTAAATGTCCCTCTTAGCCTTTCGAAAAGATGAGAACTAGATGGATTGGTATCCAGATAGCGCCACAATGGTGGTTGTGGTTTTGTTTCGTTTTAAATGCATGCTCATGCATGGGGAGATCAGAGGATGACTTTCAGGAGCTGATTCTCTGCCTCTTCCATGTGGGTTCAGAAGACTGAACTCAGGTCACTGGACTTGGCAGCAAGCACCTTTCCCTGAAGAGCTCT
>NW_021604697.1:371409-410545 GCF_004785775.1 Grammomys surdaster
TCCCCTCCCCTCCCCTCCCGTTAGGAAATCTTGTTGTAGTTTTGGCTGACCTAGGACTCAGTGCACTATGTAGACCAAGTTGACTTCAAACGGTGATGACTCCTTGCTCCTCTGTCTGAGCATGGGGATTATAGGCATGAACCACAACACCTGGCTTTAAAGTTTATTTATTTATTTATTTATTTATTTTTCTGGTTTGGTTTTTTGAGACAGGGTTTCTCTGTGTAGCCCTGGCTGTCCTGGAACTCACTCTGTAGACCAGGCTAGCCTTGAACTCTCGAACTCAGAAATCCGCCTGCCTCTACCTCCCAAGTGCTGGGATTAAAGGCGTGCGCCACCACCGCCCGGCGTTTTTTTTTTTTTTTTTTTAATGTATATAAGTTCTTCCTTTATTTTTCTATTGATTGTGTGCACACACATTTTCTGTCCTGAGTTTTCTATGATGTGATTTTTTTTTTAACCTTTCTCCCTAGTGTTATCAAATATATTAATCTTCTGTATTTCTTATAATAAATAATTAGATAACTGTAGTAGATAATTCTAGAACCTTTATCAGACTCAGGTTTGAGTGTTGTTTTGTTTTTGTTTTTGTTTTTGTTTTTTTTTTTTTGAGGACACCTCATGGGTAGTACCTTACCAAAGCTAAAGTCTAATTGTTTCTCTTTATGTCATGTTAGTGGCTTTTGATGGCCAATGTCCCCATCCTTTGTAAAGGGAACATCTTCTGCTTTACTCAAGCTGCTTCTTTATTAGATTGAGTTCGGAGGAAAAAATGTACAAACTGAAAGTTAGATTCTGATGTAAGCAATCTCAGTTTTTAGATGCCAGCAACTCAGCAACTAATTCTGTCTTTTCAAGAGCTCTGTGCAGGACATAAATATATGTTAGAGTCTTGCAACACTGCAGATTACAGGTGGTTTAGCTTCCAACCCTGGACAGAGGCTCACTGGTCAAATAGAGGCTTGGTTGCTTAGTGGCTCCAGGGCCATCACTGGTAGCTGTGTTCCGGTCCTTTGAGGTGGGAGGGTGGCAGAACAGAAGAACTTAGGGTGCTAGGTGTAGCCAGTGATCTCAGGGGGGCCATGGGAGGGATGAGAGGGGACTCAGTTCAGTCCTGTCCTGGTGGATTCTAGGAGTTGTTGGATGCAGGTGTTAGGCCTGAGGAGAGGAAGGCTCTTGGCTGTGTTGCTTCCGCCATGCGAGCTGCAGTTGGTGGGGTTCTGTTCAGTAGAAATGGGGTAGGATGGAACAAAACTTGTTTTTTTCCTCCTCATTTTAGGATCTCCACAAAGCAGCTGTTGACTGAATGAACTGTGTGAATTGAGTGAATTATGTGAATGAATGATGAATGAATAAACTTTACTACCTGTGTTGGAGTTACACTGTGAGCAAGGCCTTGTCCTAAACGCTGAGTATGTGTAAGAAAGGACAAGGGTGTTCGTACCCTCTCAGTACTCACAGTGGGGAAACAGAAATAGACCCATAATCAGTGATGATAAGCGGGTTGGTAGAGGGTCAGGAGGGTGCTATGCCTGCCTGAGGGAGTCAGGAATGAAAGTTCCCTTTATGCTTGTCTGAAGGTGGAGTGAGTAATAGCTAGAACCCTAGCAGAGACATAAGGGAGGTGGAGAATTGTCAGAGGCAAGGCTGAGAGGCAAAAAGCTAGGGCTCTTAGCAGCACATAAAACCTGTGGAGGGGTTTGGATTTTGTCCTGAAGGTAATGAGAAAGCGGTTAAGAGTATTAAGCTGGAAAGTAACCTGATTAGTTTGGCGTCTCATAAGAATCATTCAGGCTATAGTGTGCAGCCCATAGTTCCAGAGACAGAAGGAAACCAGTTGAGAGGCTTCTACAGTAATCCAGATTAAAACATGCTGGTCGTCTGGTCTATAGTGATGATGTGGTGCAGAGGAGAAGGGGAGGAGGGAGAGCATCAGCAAAGTACTTTGCCTGCCTAAGCCACTAAGGCATTTATGGATGAATGAAGGAAGGGCCATAGGGATATTTGGATTCATGTGAGTGCCTGGAGGAAAGTGTATGATTGTGTTATTAGTGCATGTGTGTGGAAGCAGAGGCCCCGGGTGGGCTGTGCTTGGAGAGAGATGTGCCAAGCTCCAGAAGGGCCTCCCAGATGGTCAAGGGGGGGAGGAGCTGCCCCCTCCAGGACAGATCGGAAGGATGAAGCTCTTTGAGGCAGGAAGGCACAGGCGGACAGGAATGGCAGATGGATTGGGGTGTGTGTGTATGACTCAGTCCGGGGAAGCAGTGAACTGGCTTCCAGATTCCAGAAATGCCTGACTGACCATGAGGCAGGCTGTGGAGGGCAAGGGCCCTTGGGGTTAGTATTCCTGGAAGGTTTTAGCGGCAAAGTCCTGAGGGGATCTGGGGGAAAGCACACGTTTGCTGAGCCTCAGTAGAGTCAGATAGTAAAGGGTGGAGACATAGTGATGGCTGCCTAGCAAGTAGATGGGCAAAAAGAGCCCCTTTTCATTGGATATCTGTGGGCTTACCTCATTTGCAGGCTGAGGATGGAGAAGCACCTTGTCAGAATAACTCATGCTAGGTGTGGAAACATCTTGGCATAGACAAACCTCCTCCCAGCCCCTCTTAGTACCCAGCAGCCTGGATCTTGAGACTGCCTGTCCCTCAGTGCTGCCTCTTGGACCAGTCAGGATTCCTGGTTTCCTTGGTAACGGAAGCACGTCAGCAGTCTGGGCACTCCCAGCCATCCCGGTGCTGCGGTTGCCGAGGAGACACTGCAGCCTAGCTGGGCCCTGGCAGGTGAGGGGGGTGGTGCTGGGAAGCCTCAAATCCTCCAGCTTGCTAGGGCTTAGGCCCGCAAAGACCACCCTTTAGTTGAAAGTGCTGGATAGAGTCTGGACAGAAGGATCCCCGAGGGTTTGGAAGCCACACCCTGTTTATGTTGAGTCCTATAGATTCTTTCTGCAGGGCCCCAGGTGGCTGAGCTATTCCCAAGAGGCCTCCTGGTGTTTGCAAGACTGGCTTAACTGTGGCTTTGATGTCACCACTGAAGGGTGGGGTAGAGAGTCAGGACTGGGGCGGGAAGCCTGGGTAAGGAAAGAAGAGCAGAAGAGCTGGGGGTCTCATGAGCTCCTCTTCCTCACCCATCTCCATCCCCCAAGGATCCCTAGTATGGTGGTCTTGGCCCCTCCCTCGAGAACTCCAGGCGGAGGAGGATCTTGCCTGGCAGACGCTCTGCCCTGGTGAGAAGGGGGCGGGATGAGCTTTTCTCTGCATCCCAGCAGCAGGCTTTGAGCCCAGCTGGCTGGGCTAGAGGGGATGTGAGGAGGGAGGGTGGAGGCAGGAGGGGCAGGGAGTAAGCGCCATGTTCTCCCAGGACTTCTTCCTGGCCATCATCCTGCAGGACAACAGTCCAGGTGAGGGCACCATGGGGTTGGGTGTGATGTGGGGTAGGGCTAGCAAAGAGAGCAGAGGTGGAGGGCATATAGTCCGGGGACAAGGATGAATTGCTGTATATCTAGGAGAAGAGGGGTATATATCACAGATACAGAGTCTATGTGTGTGCATGGTATATTTGAGTGTTTGTGTGTGCGAACACGAGTGTGTGTATCTGCACAGAGGTAGCAGAGGTTGATAATATATTGTATCTGAGTGTTTCCCCACCTGTATGTGCATGTGGTACTCACATATATGTTGGGAGGTTTTGGTAATGTTGTGTGTACACACACACCTGTTGGTAGGGGTAGGATATATAGCTATATATACACATAGCTCTACACGAGTGTGTAACTGATGTGTTGCTATGTTTGTTTGCTCCTGAACTCACAAGCATACCTGTATGTGATGCCTTCCAGAATGTTCTGTGCACTGTGTGTGTGTTAATGGCTGCACAGGTGTGTGGAGAGGCTTACATAGACTGTGGATCTGTGTGCACGTGGTTGTGTGCAGGAGCTGGCAGTGTGTGCACCTTTTATAGCTAGGCATATGGATATGTATGATGTGTGAGGAGGTGACCTGGATCATTCAACCTCCTTCTCTCCTCCTCCTTCCTCTCTGCTTTCTTCTTTCTCTCCATGTGGCCACATTAGGCAGGAGCAGGGCCCAGGAGGAGACCTGAGCCATGCTCTCCACTGGTCGCTCCCAATGTGGTGACTCAAGTGTCAGCTCTAAAAGCAAGCAGGAACTATAATGTCCCTGTCCCAGCTCCTTCTTCTCAACCACGGGATCTTGGGAAGGGGACTGACCATCTACTGACTGCTTGTTGGGTGGGCTGACCCTGACTAAGCCTCCTACCTGTCAGATTCTTTCTGGAACCCCAACGCTTTCGAGACGGATTCCGATCTACCGGCTGGATGGATGAGGGTCCAGGACACCTCAGGGACCTACTACTGGCACATCCCAACAGGGACCACACAGTGGGAACCCCCAGGCCGGGCCTCCCCCTCACAGGGGAGCAGTCCCCAAGAAGAGTCCCAGGTGAGGCTCAATGGCTTGTTTCATGTCCGGGGTGGAAGGGTCTGCGCTTCTAGAACAGGGTGAAACTACCACCGTACTTCCCTTCCTCCCCCAGCTCACCTGGACTGGCTTTGCTCACCAAGAAGGCTTTGAGGAAGGAGAGTTTTGGAAGGTAAATGAAGGAACCAGCTTCACTGTGGTGGTGGTGGTGGTGGGGAACTGGAGAAGGGACTTCATTTTGGGCCTGATTCTTCAATCCCTTTTCAAAGGATGAACCCAGTGAGGAGGCCCCCATGGAGTTGGGACTGAAGGACCCTGAGGAGGGGACATTGCCCTTCCCAGCTCAGAGCCTTAGGTGAGTCAGATGCAGCAGGCTAGGGTTAGACTGGATCTATGTGGAAGGGGTATTGGGAGAACTCTAAAAATAGGGGTGCTATGTCAAGTGTTCGCATTTGCCTCCAGCCCAGAGCCAGTGCCCCAAGAGGAAGAGAAGCTGCCCCAACGGAATGCCAACCCAGGGATCAAGGTTTGTTCAAGACCAACACCCATTCTGTAAGCCCTTGTGTGGAGGACAGACCTCATGCTGTGCTTTAAGGATGTCTGTGGTCTCAGCAAAGCTCCCAGACAAGGAGTTCTTCCCAGTTTCAGGCAAGGCTATGTAGCTGAACTGTCTTCTGACAGCTTCTGTATTTAACTCAGTTGACCCAAGAGCCTCTTAGGGACTCTCAAGGCTTAGATCAGCAGGCATCTCTCCTACCATGTCTTGTTTGGGGACCTTCCCTCTAAGTTCAGAGTGTCTCACACATTCTATGTGCCAGGTCAGGAGCTCCTCTGTCCTGTGCCCAAGGCACCTCCAATTCCATCTCATATCTCTTCCTTGTCCCTTTTCTGTGTCTGGCAGTGTTTCGCTGTGCGCTCCCTAGGCTGGGTAGAGATGACCGAGGAGGAGCTGGCCCCAGGACGCAGCAGTGTGGCAGTCAACAATTGTATCCGCCAGCTCTCCTACCACAAAAACAATCTACATGATCCGATGGCTGGAGGCTGGGGAGAGGTAAGAGCCTGACCTGGTGAGGTGGTGGTACCGTGGGAGTATGCAGGGAATTGTGAGGATTTGACTAGTCTCAGAGAGGGCTGATGGGGACATGGGCGTGGATATTGGTTTAAGGGGTAACTCTGAGGGGTGGATGTGTAACCCCAGCCTGGCACCCTGAGGAGTGGTTGCTTAACAGTGATGGGGATGATGAGAAACATGGGAGAACCTTTATTAGACTAAGGCCTACAGGTGGGTGGTCTGACAGCTAAGTCAGCCCTGCTCCTCCCCAGTGGCGGCCAATGTCCCCTGAGCTGGAGAAGGCAGAGATCTGCCACTCTCCCACTAGGACGCCACTGAGTCCCGCCTCCTGGATTTGCAGGGAAAAGATCTACTGCTCCAGCTGGAGGATGAGACTCTAAAGTTGGTGGAGCCACAGAACCAGACGCTGCTGCATGCCCAGCCCATCGTCAGCATTCGTGTGTGGGGCGTTGGGCGGGACAGCGGAAGGTGGGCACGGGAGTCTCTGGGGTGGGGGAGGGCTCATCGATCTAGCAGTTAGTCCTTTTATCTAATCTGTTCTTTGGCTCTCTTGTGCTGCCGGACCCAGAGAGAGGTATTAACATCTATCTGCTTTGATTGTGCCCCCTCCAACACCTGGACTGGATGCTTCCATGCACCTAGGCTCCCTTACTGTGTGCCCTGTCCCCTCCCCACCTGCTGTGCTGGGCATTATCCCCCACCTTAGCATGCTTGCCTCTCTGTCCTCCCCAGCTCCTTAAGGCAGAATCTACAGAACACCAGGGCCAAACCCTGTAGGCTGTCAAGGACAGGGGGGTTATGGGTGGAATGGTGGCCAGGCATGGCATTTGATGGTTCTCGGAGACACTGAGGTGACCCTCCCCCAACAGGGACTTTGCCTACGTAGCTCGAGATAAGCTGACCCAGATGCTCAAGTGCCACGTGTTTCGCTGTGAGGCACCTGCCAAGAACATCGCCACCAGCCTGCATGAGATCTGCTCCAAGGCACGACCCCTCCACTCCCTGAACTAGCTATCACCTTTGCTCTAGAAGGGTGTGGGTAGGGTTGCTGAGTTGGTGGGTAGTGAGCTGGGGGCTTCGGGGCCAATGTAGCTCTAACAGAGCATACCCCCCTCATTCGTTCTTCAGATCATGTCTGAACGGCGCAATGCTCGCTGCTTGGTAAATGGACTCTCCTTGGACCACTCTAAACTCGTGGATGTCCCTTTCCAAGGTGAGTACCACAGCCTCACTCAGCTTGGTTGGTTAAGGTGAGGTGACCCAGGAAGAGGCACAGGCTCCCGGGTAGGCATGAGGACATGGAGATGGGGTGCTTTACAGTACATAGGTGGACAAGCTTATAGAGAGGCAGGGGAGAAATGGGTGAGGATGGAGAAAACGCATAGTTCATGTACTGGTGTTGCAAGCTAGAACAGTTGACCCTCTTTTTCTCCTCACAGTGGAGTTCCCAGCACCAAAGAATGAGCTGGTGCAGAAGTTCCAAGTCTATTACCTGGGGAACGTGCCTGTTGCTAAACCTGTTGGTATGTGTCCTCTTCCTTCAGGGACCACCCCCTCAGTCCCAGCGCTCTGTCCCCCACCCTGTGCTTTCTAGGGTTCATTCTTCTGGATCTTCTTGTATGTGGCATCTCCTTGCCTTTCAGAATTCATCCCACCTACCTCTGAGCCAACCTTGTCCTGTGTCCTGCCTACAGCTCCAGTGAGCATGTTTCAGTGAACATCTGTCACAGCACTAGTGCTGAGCTAGGCACAGAGGGCGACTTTCTTCCCCTATCCCTGATCCCATGGGAGAGCTTTAGTGGGTTTGGGAGGCAGGTGTTTGGGTGGCTAGAAATACCAGGCCCATCGGGCAGGGGTGGCGCACGCCTTTGATGCCAGCACTTGGGAGGCAGAGGCAGGCGGATTTCTGAGTTCGAGGCTAGCCTGGTCTACAGAGTGAGTTCCAGGACAGTCCAGGCTATAAGAGAAACCCTGTCTCAAAACAAACAAACAAACAAACAAAAAAAGAATAATTAACATAGATTTCACTATTATAAAAGTGTAGACTTTTTTATATATAATTTTATACACACACACACACACACACACACACACACACAGTATTAGGGATCAACTCCAAATCCTCAGGTATAAAAGTCAAGTATTCTACTATGAGTTATACCTCCAACCCTCATCACTTTTTGATAATCCTTTGTGTTGCAATTACAATAATGCCTGTTTATAGCTGATGAAGAAGAGAGCATGTGTTCACAGTACCTGCCTTTATTTATTTATTTATTTATTTATTTATTATTTACTTAACAATTTCCTTTGAAACCTATTGTGTCAGGACCTAGTTGGGTCCTGGGAAACAATGGCCACACCTCAGCTTTCATGGAGTTTATAGGAACTTACAATAGAAGAATGAGGACCCAATCAAATAAATGTCATAATAAATCAAGCCCTTTATGGAAAGGAAGTAGCAAGATATAGCACAAGACCTTCACTTAGTCTAGGAGGCCAGAGAAGGCTTCCTATGAAGCCTGCCATGGTGACACTGGTGATCCCAGAACTTGGGAAGCTGAAACATGTTGGCTGCAAGTATGGTGAGCTATATAGTAAGTACCTGGCCAGCTAGGGCTACAGAGAAAGAACCCATTTCCTTGACCCACCCCACCCCTGTAAAAACAGGAAGGAAAGAAAACGCAGTCTTCTTGTGAAAGTGTCCTATGAACTGAGAAATACGAATAGCAATGTGTTAAAGCTAGATGAAGAGTGACCAGGGAACTGTCACTCTCAGCTGCATGGATGGTGTGTGAGGCTCCAGAGCAGGGAACACTGATACGTGGGAAGCACTAGGAGAAGGCTCAGGACAGTGTTATGGTCTTCAAGATTAAGAGCTGCAGGGAACCATTTTCCTTGGTCAGCTTCCATTACTGTATAAAACACCTGAGGTGATCAACTTACAAAGAGAAGCAGTTTATTTTGGTTCATGCTTGGTTGGGTTTGTCTGTGGCAGTATCACATCACACAGGAGCCTGTGGCATAGCACAGACCCTCCTGCCCTGGGACCAAAAAGAGAAGATGAAGTTGTGCAATACTCATCTAGGACAGACCTGGGACAGACCTGGAACAGACCGGCTTCCTATGTCTTCAAGGTTCTAGAGCTTCCAGAAACCTGGTGGGCTGGGAATCAAGGCTGTCACACGTGGGCTTTTGAGGGACTGTTTGACCATGCATGCATGCATGTTTCAGGAGTTAGCTGGACAGATTTGAATGCAGTAAAACTCGCTTTGGCTGTACCATGAAGAAAAATGATGAGTGGGTGGAAGAAGATATAGGACATGCAGGAGGAGCTTGCTTTTCAAAGTAGCCAGTAATGAGAGTGTCTTAGACAATAGCAGGCTGAAAGGAGTATAAGTCACTAGGCTTTGGTGACTAATTGACAGTAGGGCAAGAAGCAAAGGCATTAAGGTGACTGGAGTCATTAAGGAGCACTTGGCATTGGACTGCATAGCTGAGCGCCAACTGGATAGTGGTGCCTTTCTCTAACCGTAACAGACGCTGGCAGGAGGTTAGTTTTGGTTCAGTTTTAAATATGCCAAATTCAAAGTGCCTTTAGAGAAAGACTGGGAGGTGGGGGGGGGGGGAGAAGGGAGGAGGGAGGGATGGAGGGAGGGACGGAGGGAGGGAGGGAGGGAAGAGGGATAAATGTTCAAGCTTGGAGCTGGAGGTAAGGACAAGCTCTCAAAAAGACTGTCCTTTTGGACAAGTGGGTTCTTAGTTTACTTCCTCTTTTATTCTGTACTTCTTTAAAATGTGTGTGTGTGTGTGTTTGCACGCGCGCATGTGTGTGTCTGTCTGTCTGTCTAGTGTGTTCATCTGTTGAAGTCTGAGGACAACTTTGAGAAGTCATTTCTCTCCTTCCACCTTTATGTGGGTTCTGGGGATGAATTCAGATCACCAGGCTTGTGTGACAGGTCTGTTGCGTTATCTTGCCAACCCTGGACTCCCTTTTTGTCTCCCTCCACTGTTTACACACTGTTCTCCTCCTGAAGCTACAGTGTTCATCCATACACCCAGTAGATAATTCTTGAAAACCTTGTGCCAGGCATCATTTAGATTCTTAGCATATATCAGTGCAAGGCATTGACTATGATTCTGGTCCTCAGATTAGATCCTAGCAAGGAGAGATCAACAGTAAGAAGTGCATTGCATAGCATGTTTGAAAGTGGTACGGTGGTACGGGGGGAGAGGGGGGAGATGGAGGCGGATGTTCACGTATCTGTAGCAGTCAAAGGTAGTTGGTATATCTAGGTTGGGTATTGGGTTACACTTCTGATTGTATGAGTATCTTATTACTGATCATTATCAAATATATAAGCCTTTGATTAATCTTTAAGCATTAGAGTCTCATCTTTCTACTGAGCCCGAGTGGATGGTGGGATGGCCTGGGCAATGCCCAGCCTTGCAGAGACAGCGTGGGAAATTGAGCCATCTCCCACACTGACGTCTCGTGGGTGACAGGTGTTTCTAGTTGGCCATTTCTAGCTGCAGTGCGCACGTGGCCTCCAGCCAAGAAACATGGTGGCTGGGCTGCTGCAGGTTAGATAGAGGCCCCTTTAAATAATTACTACAACAAAGTGGTATGGTGGGGAGGGGAATGCATAAGAGGAAAGGGGAAACAGGAGTGTAGGCGGTGAGGCTGCAAGTTTTAACCCTAGGCTCTGAAATTCAGCTATTTAGATCTATTTAGATGTCCCCTTTTCCTTTTGTGCAAGATAAGACTTTTCTGTGTAGCCCTGGCTTTCCTCGAAATCAATCTCAATCTCCCTCCTCCCTCTCTCTCTCTCTCTCTCTCTCTCTCTCTCTCTCTCTCTCTCTCTCTCTCTCTCTCTTTAGGTTTTTCGAGACAAGGTTTCTCTGTGTAGCCCTGGATGTCCTGGAACTCACACTGTAGACCAGGCTAGCCTCGAACTCAGAAATCCACCTGCCTCTGCCTCCCAAGTGCTGGGATTAAAGGCGTGCGCCACCACTGCCTGGCTCACTTCTCTCTCTCTCTCTCTCTCTCTCTCTCTCTCTCTCTCTCTCTCTTAAAATATTTTTTATTTTATGTATATGAGTACACTGTAGCTGTCTTCAGGCACACCAGAAGAGGACATCTGATCTCATTATAGATGGCTGTGAACCACCATGTGGTTGCTGGGAATTGATCAAAAGACCTCTGGAAGAGCAGCCAGTGCTCTTAACTGCTGAGTCAGCTCTCCAGCCCTCTTAGAGCTCTCTTTATAGACCAGACTGGCCTTGAACTCAGATATCCATCTACCTCTGCCTCCAAGTGCTGGGATCAAAAGTGTGTGCCACCACACCCAGCCAGCTACCTTTTTCTAGAGTACCTTCCTCTTGACCCTCAGAAGATAGACTCAGACAGTCAGGCTCCACCCAAGATCATGGGCATATTCTTCAGCTTGTCTTTGGTTCCTTCCACCTCTGTGAACTTTGAAATTTCCTAGTGTTTGAGCTTAAATGTCGTCGACATCACACCATTCTGCCTTTCGCTTGAGCCCCTGGCAGCGTGACTGTGCCATCTGTTCCTTCTCTGTGTCGTCATCCTCCTGTGCACTCCAGTGTTATTAGACTTTCTCTTTTCCTCCATTTGCCCATGATGCCTTGAGTGTCACATTACCATCTAACTGAAATCTTCAGCAGATAAGACCTGTGTTAAGACTGGAAAACATAAAATCTACTTAGTCTACACTTAAACATAAAATCTACACTTGATCTCTGTCTACATTCCAATGTAGACAAGTTATCTCTGAAGCTGGGTGGTGGTGGTACACTTTAATCTCAGCACTCAGGAGGCCGAGGCAGGAAGATAGATCTCTGACTTTGAGGCCAGTCTGGTCTACAGAGCAAGTTCAAGATAGCCTGGGCTACACATAGAAACCTTGCCTTGAAAACAACAACAAAAGTTCTCTCTGGTGTGTCTTTCTTTCCATGCCCTAGAGAAGGCTTCCCAGGTGGGACCTAGGATGTTAATCAGGGACACTAAGAAGGATACTGGAAAAAGGGTCCTTGGAGACTTGGCCATTAGTCATAGACTGTGTCCTTAGGACATCCTTCCCACTAAATCTAAACATCTCTCTCCCTTAACATACATACACAGAGCCGGGCAGTGGTGGCGCACGCCTTTAATCCCAGCACTTGGGAGGCAGAGGCAGGCGGATTTCTGAGTTTGAGGCCAGCCTGGTCTACAGAGTGAGTTCCAGGACAGCCAGGACTACACAGAGAGACCCTGTCTCGAAAAACCAAACCAAACCAAACCAAACAAAACAAAAACAAAACATACATACACAGACACACAGACACACACAGACACACACACACACACACACACACACACACACACACCTACCTCTCCAAGTAGCTCTAACTGTAACTTGCTATTTAGACTAGATTGGTCTTGAACTTGTGGTGATCCTGACTCTGCCTTCCATGTGCTTGGATTTTATAGAAGTTTAGAAGCAGTTTGAAGTGGAGGAGATCATTATGGGGTTGTTGAGTTTGAGACAAGGTCTTGCAGTAGAGCTGTGAGTGGCCTGAAACTCACTATGCCTAGTTCATCCTGGGCTTGAACTTGCAGTGATTCTTGTCTCTGTGGAAAGTGCTGGCATTCCCAGAGAGACCATTTTGTTTTTATCTCAATGTTTTTCAGTATTATACATAATAATGAGTTTCACTATGACGTTTCCATACATGTATATAATGTATTCTGTTCATATTCACCTTCTGTTACCATCTCTTACTCTCCCACTCCTGCTGAAACTATTTGTTTGTTTATTCATTCAGTGTGTGTGTGTGTGTGTGTGTGTGTGTGTTAGTGTGTGTGTGTTAATTGGCTTTGGTTTTGAGATAGGTCTCTCTACATAGCTCAAGCTGTCCTGGAACTCACTATATATTATCAGGCCAGACTAAAATTCACAGAGGTCTGTCTGTCTGTGCCTCCAGAGTGCAGGGAAGTCACGCACCCCTGCAGTTGGCCCCAGCTGCTGAGTCCTTTTCCCAGTCCTATTCCTTCTGATTTCAAGGTCTCACTATGTACCTTTGACTGGTCTGGACTCCATACGTAGACCAGATTTTGAACTCATAGTGAAATCCTGTCTTACAAACAAAACAAAATCCAAACAAACAGAAAAACAGGGCCAAGAGGTGGTTCAGCCAGTAAAGGATTTGCAGCCAAGCCTGACAGCCTGAGTTCAATCCTCTGGACCCACGGTGGAAGGAGAGAGTGACTCTTGCATGTAGTCCTTTGACCTCCATGCACACACAATAAGTATATAATGAATTAAAGATTAAAAAAAAAGTTTGGGTCTGGAGAGAGAGGGCTAGCCTAGTTGATTGGAAGCCACTATTGTGTGAAAGGAGCCATGTAATGTTTGAATGTGTAGAGTAACAACATATGGGGAAGTCAGAACATATGGGGGGAGTCTGTCCATTTAGGGGGCTGAAGTAACAGAGAATCGGTGAACAAAACCTAGCAAGAGATTCAAGGTAGTACAAACAAGAAAGGGTCAGGAGTCACTGACACCAAGGAGAGTGCCCAGGAAGAGTAGTACCTGGACAGCACCATCCTCAGGCTCCATGTTGGTGAGATGGGCCTACAGCAGGCCCCTGGGTTTAACATGCAGAGCTGGGCTATCTTCTTCCTTCCCTCAGTCCTGCATGTTTGTGCCTGTATCTTTCAGGGGTAGATGTGATTAATGGGGCCCTGGAGTCAGTCCTGTCTTCCAGTAGCCGTGAGCAATGGACTCCAAGTCACGTCAGCGTGGCCCCTGCCACCCTCACCATCTTGCACCAGCAGGTAAAGGCCGTGCGACTGTGACTGAGCTTTGCCATGGATGGGAATCGAGTCAGGGGAAGAGCTGCCAGTAGCATAGAGTTAGGGGATTTTTCTTTTTAACTGGGTGTCTCCCCTACAGACAGAAGCAGTGCTGGGGGAGTGTCGGGTGCGGTTTCTCTCCTTCCTGGCTGTGGGCAGAGATGTGCACACGTTCGCATTCATCATGGCTGCCGGCCCAGCCTCCTTCTGCTGTCACATGTTTTGGTGTGAGCCCAATGCTGCCAGCCTCTCAGAGGCTGTGCAGGCTGCATGCATGGTAAGTAGGCAGGGTAGTGGAATAGCAGTGTGATCTTAAGGGGCTGAGATGGAGAGTTACTGTCCCTTTGCTTCTCCACAGCTCCGCTACCAGAAGTGTCTGGATGCTCGCTCCCAGACCTCCACCTCCTGCCTCCCAGCACCCCCTGCGGAGTCAGTTGCGAGACGTGTAGGGTGGACTGTCCGCAGGGGTGTTCAGTCGCTGTGGGGTTCCCTCAAGCCCAAACGTCTAGGATCCCAGACCCCATGAAGAACTCCCAACCTTCCTCTACCTGCTTGTTTGGGGCCCCAGGGAATTCAAGGGTTTGGGGCAGGTAGGGGCTGTGGATGTTCTTCCTACACCCCACGTCTCCCGGGCTGCCCCTCCTCAGTAGCTGGGGTTCCCTACCTAGGGGCTGGGAGAGAGAAATTGAATTCCTTCACAGAAGTCATTACACTGGACTGATGACATGAGGGGCCAGAAGCCAGCCTTAGGCTCTCCATCCCCAGTGTTTGAGGTGGAGCAGGAGGAACTGGGTCAAGCCAGGCCCCATCCTCAAAGGCCCAGCAGGGGCAGGAGGGGATTGGTCTTGGCATGGATTCCCTCTCCCCTGTTCTTCTGGCACCTCCGCTGTACTGATATCACTAATAAAGTCTGTCTGCGCTGCTGTGTGTCTTCCTGTGCCCGTGTCAGCTCTTCAGTCAGGATCATGCTACCAAGCTCCCTTTGTCCTGCCTGTTGGGGAAGAAGAAATTGGGACAGTGGAATCTGGAGTGTGAGTCTCTTTATTTTAACAGCCTGGCAGGATCAGGTAACAATACAGGGTTCTGAGGTACATAGCACAGGCTGGGGTAATAGCTCTTGTCTGACTATCCAGAGCACTGAGACTTCGGCTTTGTGGCCTTAGAAGATATCAGCTCTAGGGGCAATCCAGATACTGGGTATAATTAGGACAGCCAAAACCTTTTCCAGTGTAGCCAAACAAGCTTTCATAAGAAGGCTTGTTTCCCTGGCCTGGCTGGCTCCTTCCCTCAGGTAAATCAGCAGTACTCAGGAATGTGTCCCTTTCCTAATACATGAGCTTTCCCCACTCTGGAACCTGGAACACTAGCACAACAGGGGGCGTGACCACAAGCTATGGGCATTTGGGAGGCTCCCATTGGGCATCAAGTGGCGACACAGAGCAGGGCTGTCTGCACGTGCTGAGAGCAGGGCACACAGAGTGGCCAGGCGGCAGGGTGTGCCGCAGGGCTCTGAAGGTGGGTGGCCCTTATGGTAGAGAAACCAGAAGGTCTGGAAGAGTTGCTCGTCATCCCTCATGCGGTAGACCAGGTTGTGCCAGGAGGCAGGCATCGCATCTGGAAGTCCATAGGTTTCTCGAGCCCTGTAGAGGCGCTTCCAGCTTGGTGTGCCTCCTGGTGCATTGGCCTGGGTCAGATTCAGGATGTAGGTCTCGTGGTCCAGGACCACATGAGAGCTTCCAGGGTAGTTTCCATCTATTTGGTAAACTCGGTAGCCTGCAAGAAAGGAGGGTTGAGTGGTAAAGAAGGGAACAAAGGAACCCTAGGGAGGATCTGCTTTGGCTTCCACCCCTTTCTGTCACACCAGCCTCAGGATAAGCAATGTTCCTTCTGCCTCACTCACCAGGATTAAGGTTGATAAAGGTGGTAGCACTGGGTGCCAGGAAGGCTACAGCTAGTGGCCGGCTCAGAGTTTCCTCGTCATAGAAGATTTCAAACTCATCCACATGAGTGTGGCCAAAGAACTGAGAAGCCAGAGTGTTTTCATACCTGCCCAGAGACACGGTGGTAGAAGGTTGTAAGGAATGAGGGTGGGTAAACCCTAGGAGTTAGGGTGGTCGGTTTGCAACTTGCAAAGTAGCTCCTCCAAATAAATTGTGAGACTCTATCCATCATGCTTGAGGGAATCACCCCTTCCTTCCTTCCTTCCTTTTTCTCCAGAGACAGGATTTCTCTATGTTAACAGCCCTGGTCGTCCTAGAACTCACTTTGTAGACCAGGCTGGCCTTGAACTCAAGAGTGCAGTGATTAAAGGCATGTGCTACTACTGCCTGACTCTCGAGGGTATTTTAACCCTTCAGTCTCCACACCCAAGCCCTCTATCCCTTTACCTGGCTATAATTTTGTAGTAATTCCAGCTCCAGCTCTTGAGGCAATGTCCTGGAGGAATGTGGCCAATTATATGCACCTGAAGGGAGAATTAAGGGCAGTTAGAACATAGAGGGATCCAGGCAGCCTTGGGTGGAGTCACAGAAGATTGAGTATGTGAAGGACAGAGGGTGGCCATGGACCCAGGGAAGACTAGAGTTTCAGGAAGTGAAGTGACACTCCCCTGCTCACAGATCTCAGCCCCGCAGCAGCCTGCTTCTCCTCAGCCCCGGCAGCACCTTCTCCACCGGGTTCATAGCGCATCCCCTTACTTTGTCTCCTCGATTCTCAGCAGCCTGAAGCTCCTCCACCAGCCACTGGAGTTGTCCAGCAGGATCTGTGGAGTTGATCAAGAGCCAAAAGTTCTCACGGGAACAAAAATTCATATTGAGTGAGATGAGGCGGAGGCCAGGGCGTGGGGTGAGGGCATAGAAGCCTCCAATTCTGAAACAAAAGTAACCGAGGTGTCAATGTTCAATCCTAGTCCTGCATGTTAGGCAGAGGCACACATGATGTCATCTCCCACCTCCAGGAGTTCCCATCCTAGCTGAAGACCAACAGGGGTAATTATAGGCTCCTCTGACAGTAAAGAAGCATCAGAGGAATTCAGGACAAAGTCGGGTGAGCCAGAAAGCAAAGGCCTTTCTGTGGGGAGATGTTATAGTCCTGGCCACATTGAGAAAAATGGGAGATGTTAAAGAGGAAGGGAGAATTCATTTTACAAAGAGAGCTACTGTAGGCAAAGACACAAGCTAGGGTTTGGGAATGTTGTACTGCTGGCTCTGAAAAGAGAGTGGCTAGAGATAAGGAAAGGGAAGGTGGGGTTAGGTTAGGGAGGGCACTAGAGGTTGCTGAGAATGCTTGCTTGCGTAGTCTACCCAGTTCCCTCCTCCTTTCTCCCTCCTCCATCTTTCTTCTCCTGTCTTGGGTTTCCATGGGCAGTAGGTACCTGAGGGTGTGAAGGGCGTCAGCTGGTAACCAGGGTTCCCATGCCTTGGCCATGGCTTCATAGAGCCATTGTGAAGATTGGTTCCCCTTTATGAAGGGGGGAGGGAAGCCATTGACCGGAGTGCTCTCATGGTTGCCTACAGCGGGGTACACCGGCACAGGACCCAGGAATTTCCTCACGAGGTCTGTGATGGTGGTCAGGGCCCTCAGCTGATCTTGGCGAGACTGTTGCCAGACATCATGGGCAGGGATGTCTCCTGTCCAGTATACCATTTCAAAAGGGCCGGCAGGGCCCAGACTTTTCAACAGGCTTTCTAGCGTTCGCAGGGGCAGGTCGCACTTGCTGTACTCGCCCCAGTACCCAGCACCCCTCTGTGATTTGGGTGGCCATCCAGACCCCCGGCGGCAGCAGAGTGGATCTGCACAGTTAGGGTCTGTGCCCTCCAGGTAGTCATGGTCCCAGTGTAGGTCAGTAAGGAAGAGGACACGGCTGACAGGGGCACCTGGGGCTGGTGGGCTTGGTGGCTTTGGGGGTGGCTTCGGCACTGATGGCAAAGAGATGTTCCAAGTCGAAAAGATGTCCCAGTGCCCACAAGAGGAGCCCAGAAGCAAGCCACAAGCTTCTGATGGGCTCAGAACGGAACGTGTCCACACTTCCACCATATCGTCCTCAAAGAGATGGACAGCTGACTGGCACACATTTAGTGGTGCTATGTTCAGCAACTTGCACATCTTGATGGCCACAGAGCCTACCCGTGCCACATTGGGCTCCTTCTGTGGTGAAAGGAACCAATGATGAGAGGTCAGAGACAAAACAACTGAACCCTGTCCACCACTCCGCAGGTTTCCATGTCTAAATCGGGACTAGGATGAACTGTCACCATGATAAAGAGACATCAGTGTCTCCCAAATACTGCCTCGCTGCTCAGCACCAGGCCTCTACCCACCTACTCTGGCTCAGGGTGTGCTATCATTTCAAGTCTATGATTAGCCAGCTGACCTTACTCTCCCTACTTTACAAAGGTCACAGTGGGGTAGTGGTAAAGCACCCTCTACCAGGAATATATTGGCCCCCAGAGCATATCAGTGCCCCTCACCCTGCCCCCAGCATTCCACCACGGCCCTTCACCGCACTCACCTTCAGCCCGAAGTTGAGAGCAGTGAATAAGACTTTGCAGGCGGGGCAGGAGAGGTTCTGCCACCCGAAGGCATTCTGGAGCGGCGGCACTATGGCACTGAATTTGACAGAATGGCCTTCGGAAGGAAGAGGATAAGCTCTGGCAGGAGTCCAGATAACCGTGGTGTCAAACAGAGCCAGTACCAGAGCCCAGCCCAGCCCCATCCAAAGGAGTCCCAATCTAGGTGCTGGTAAGGACTTCTCCAGTCTCTGCTCCCAGCCGGCTCTGAGATGACGCTGGCCCTGGCCGGATGACGCTCCGTGGTCGGGCATTGCCAGGCTCGTAGACAGTACTGGATCGCCCCTCCGGGCCCCTCAGGCCGAGGCCCTGGCTGGCCCTCGGCCCCGGGTAGCTCTGGAGACACCTGATTACCCTTCGTTGCGGTTGACTGATTGCTCAGCAGCCAGCCACAAAACAGCTCCTCCCCTTCCTGTTCCTCTTATGCCCCAGCAACCGTGAGAGAGTGCTGTCAAAGCCTTAGGGGCGGAGCAAAAGGGGGTTCGCCGGCCCGCCCTGGTCAGTCCTCTTCTACGATCGCTGCGGGCGGTCCTAGGATCCGCGGGGTTGGGTGGTGGTTGGACTAGGTAGGTAGTGACTAGGGTCACCACCTAGAGGCACTGCTATAGGAGGCTACCGGCGGCCCGGATGCTTTCTGCCCAGAACTGGTGGAAGCCTTTTAGGGAACTCCCAAGTGCCTCCTCACCCCCCGCCCCTCACCCCCCCTTTTAAACTTTCAGATTCCTAGAATAGATGCCCGGTTTAGCTGGCCATTTAACTCAGGGAGACTAACGAGAGAGGGCTGGGGTGGCGATCCTTGCATTGAGCCGATTGACCTGCTACGGAAGTTCTTCCCCTTGGTTTCCTATGCTCTGCCACCATTACAGCACCCTTGAGTCACTTAAGGTTTTGTTAATGTGACTTTCTTTTAATTTAAAATTTTGCATTATTATTTATTTATGTGTGGATATTTTGTATGTGTGTGCACCACGTGCATGGTGCCTGCTAGAAGCCAGAAGAGGCTGTAGGATCCACCTGGAGTGAAGTTATAGATGTATTGAGGTCACCACGCCTGTGCTGGGTGCTGGGAATTCGACCCAGGTCCTGTAGAAGAATAGCACTGTTAGGTGTGGGGCCTGCCCTGGAGGCTGGTCGACTTACATGAGGCTGTCATATCCTTAAAAAGAAAACTGCCTCCTCTCCTAGGAGCTATCCAACGCCAATAGCGCCTTAGCTAGGAGTGGGCCTTTGGAATTTTGTCTAGCTTGAACATCCTGTGCATGCTGTCACAATCAATCATGGCGATTTCACTACATGCAACTTCCCTGTTGTGTCCAGAAAACAGTTTCCTTTAGTCATCGGCTGCCTCTGGCTCTTCCAGTCTTTTGGTCCCTCTTTCAATCACTTAGCCTTGTAGGGAGAGGTGTGAAGTAGAGCCTATTTAGGGAGGACCACTTTGAAGTCTCTTGTTCTCTGATGATCAGTTGTAGGCGTCTGTGTTAACTCTCAACTGCTTCAAGAAGCTTCACTGATGAAGGCTGAGAGGTGCTTTATCTACAGCTACAGGAACAAGGCACCAAAGCCACTTAATATTGTGCCTATTTAGCAGAATAATAGTAGTAGGGTTCTCCCTGCACCACCCCCCCCAGGGATGTCATGACCTATCTAGCCACAGGCCCTTGCCCTGATGATGGTACCAGGTATGGGTTCCACCTCATCTCTTGAAGATCTTAGATATAACCCGATAGCAGTCACTTTAGAGTTTTTAATCCTGTTTGTTTGTTTGTTTGTTTGTTTTGTTTTGTTTTTGAGACAGGATCTCACTATGTCTTGCCCCAGCATCCACAGTGCTGGCTGACTTTACAGATGGGTGCCAATCAACCTTCTAGCATAGCTAGAATCTGAGAATCTGATTCAGAATTCTCTGCATAGAAGAGACTTTTGGCTCACATGCAGACGCCATTTCCTCCTTTTTTAATAAAGAGTGTACTCCTGTAATCCCAGTGTGTGGGAGGTAAAGTAGGAGGATCAGGCACTCAAGGTCACCCTTCGATACAAGGTGAATTTGAGAAGTTTGAGTCCACCCAGACTGCTGTGAAACCATATCTCAAAAAATTAAAAAGAATTATATCCACAGTTCAAAAAGCTTAATTTATCAAATTCTGTAAATGTGCTAAGCACTAATCCATGCACTTTATAATGACTAGTGTTCAGTTCTCACACAGTCCCACAGATAGCTATAATACTGCTATTCCTGAGCTGGTGGGGTGGCACATGCCTGTAACCATAACACTTGAGAGGTGGAAGCAGGAGGAACAGGAGTGCAAGGTCATCCTTATCTATGTACACAAGTTCTAGACCAGTCTGAGCTGCATTAAACCCTGCCTCCAAACAAAAATAACATAAAACTATTGCTATTCCCATTCTCCAGATGGGAAAACTAAAACAAAGGCAACAGCAGTGAGCCACCTAATCTGTTTGATTCCCACAGAAATCCCACATTCCAAGCTATGAATCACCACTGGTGGTTTTCTTAGAGAATTTCTTTCAGGGAACACCTCCTCTATCCCACCCCATCCCTCATCCTTGCCTGGTAGACTTCATTTCAGACAATCATGATAACTACCAAACGAGTTCCAAGATGATGTGTTGGGCTTTCTAGAGAGCTCCAGATTAACTCATCCTTACAACAAATTTAGGTATTAGGTATACTTTTCCTGCCATGTTTCCCAGGATCCTCTTGGATACCAAAGTTCAAGAATGCTTAGGTCCACCGGCAGTAGTGGTGCACGCCTTTAATCCCAGCACTTGGGAGGCAGAGGCAGGCGGATTTCTGAGTTCGAGGCCAGTCTGGTCTACAGAGTGAGTTCCAGGACAGCCTGGGCTATACAGAGAAACCCTGTCTCAAAAAAAAAAAATGCTTAGGTCCCTTTTATAGAGTGGAATAGTAGTGCTGCATTTGCATATAACCTATACACATCTATATACTTTAAATTCTTTCTAGCCTTTTTATTCCTAATAGAAACAATAGTTGTTACATTGTATTGTTAACAAGGAAAAAAATCTGTACAAGTTTAGGATAGGCATTCCCCCACCCACATGATATTTCTGATCTGTGACTATTTGAATCTTCAAATTAAAAAAAGACATCTAGATTTATTCATCTTATGTGTATGTGTATTTTGCCTTCCTGTATGTATGTGTACCAATGCCTGGTTTCTGGGGAGGTCAGAAGAAAATGACAGATTTCCTGAAACTGGAGTTGTCAGGTTGTTGGCACTGTGTGGATGCCTGGAATCAACCTAGGGTCCTCTGCAAAAGCAACAAATATTCTAAATGACTGGGGCCATCTCCAGCCCCAAATCTTCAGATTTAAATCTTATACCAACACACTCAGTAAACCATAATGAATATAAGCCATATCTTATGCTGAAGATGTTTCAGTGATGCTGAAAGAGCCTTGCAGAGCTTCTGGTGGCTGGATGAAAGCGACTCTTTCAAGAAGTGAGAACCACCCTGAAGTACACTTCCTGGAGTACCAGGGTGGAGGTGGTGCATCTACACAGGAGAGACTGACAGTAAACTTAACCACAAATACCTACTCCAGAGAAGCTTTATGGTTCTGAAGAGGTCATCAAAACCACTGCCACAGATGTGAAGATAACATATTTTATCACACCTTTGTTTTCTTCTCTTTTTTTTTTTGTAAATTAATTTTTATTGGATTTTTCTTTATTTACATTTCAATTGTTTTTTCTTCTTTTTTTTAATCTATCTTTTTTTTCTGTCTGTTTCCTCCCCCACCTCCACCCCCAAAACAGAATCTCACTATGTAGCTCTGCCTGTCCTGGAACTCTCTTGGTAGACCAGGCTGGGCTCTAATTGACAGAGATCCACCTGCCTCTGCCTCCCAGGTGTTGGGCCTAAAGGCGTGCGCCACCACCCGAAGTGCTTGTGTCTGTTTTGGAGGGCACTTTCTAGCTATCATCTCTTGCTATCTATGAGGCCGGCTAAGCAGTGGTATTTCCTTATGTCAGCCTTGGCCTGTACAGAAGAACCCTTATGCTCTCCTGAGGGCTTCTGGTTCTTCCTTCACCTTACATTCCTTCGCTTTAGTAAACCATATGTCCCCTGAGAGTCCGTGGAACAGTAACTTGGTAGAGATTCTGGCTTTATACACATCTTCTTAATGTCTACTTTGTGAAGGCCTAAAGTCACTTCTGTCAAGTAAAGCATTTCTACGTCATTTAGACCATTATTTTAAAACTTTTCTGCCGATGAATTGCTTTCGTCTTTTTGTATTTTTCTCCTCAGGCTGTTGATAGTGCTGAGCAACAGCCAGCCAGTTCTCTCATCCTTATCGGTAACATTTCTCTTCCAGTTTCCAAAAGACTGACTCACAGGCTGGATGCTGTGGCTCATTTATAATCTCAGCACATGAGAAGGTGAGGCAAGAGGATTGCTGTGGGTTCAAGGCCAGCAGGAGCTAGACAGGAAGTGCCAAGGCAGCCTGAATTGCAGAATGAGACCTAGTCTCAACAAAACAACTAGAAACCTCCAGTTCACTAAACCAGCAAATACATTCCATTCTACTACCACGTCATCCCATTTTGTCCGGAACTTCCCTGAGTTCCCCTTAACTGGTGATGGCTATCTTCTTTGTTAGCAGCTGGGGCTGAGTGACCCATCCCCTTCACCCCCATGTCATTCCAGCACCTGCTTTCTCAGAGCACCCCTAGCTCTTTGACACTTGGAAATCAGGCTTCTCAGGACCTCAAGCTAGAGCTGGACATGCAGGAGGTTTATTATGGGCTGCATCCAGAATCAGTATCTGAGAAGGGAAGGAAGAAAAGAGGATTGGGTGGAATAGAGTCTCTAACAGAAGCAAGTTCTAAAGACGCAACCTCAGAGCTGTTCCAAGCAAAAAATAAGGATGCTGAACCTTCATTCTCCCCTAAATTAGTCAATCATAGGATGTGTGTTGCCTCTGGAAAGGATGTGGCCACAGACAAGGTGATTCTTCAGAGGCCGAGGGTCAAGGTCCATAGAGTAGCAGCAGTCTGATGTGCAGAGAGAAATCTGGGCTGCACACAGTGCCCACCAGACCCTCCTCCTCAGTGTCTATCCTGGGAGAGGGTTCCATTACAAATAAAACCTATGTCATTATGAACAATGCTGGCAATGAGAGTAGTTGAGAACTCCCTTATTCTTTAAGATGTTAGGATCTAGGAAACCTTTGGTAGAGTTGTCTAGGCTACTGAACAGTGGACATCACTTGGGGAAGTATTGTTGGATAAAGACTTAGGAGGCTGGAGAGATGGCTCAGTGGTTAAGAGCTTGGATTGCTTTTCCAGAGGATCAGATTCTATTCCCAGAGCCCACATGGGTGCTCACAAACATTCACAACTTCAGTCAATTCCATGGAATTCCATATTCCTTTCTGACCTCCTCATGGATATATGTGCTATACATACATATATACATACATACATATGTACATACATACACAAATACATACATACAGGGGAAACATCAATACACATAAAATAAAAATAAATAAATCTTTAAAAAGAAAAGATCTAGCCGGGCAGTGGTGGCGCACACCTTTAATCCCAGCACTTGGGAGGCAGAGGCAGGCAGATTTCTGAGTTCAAGGCCAGCCTGGTCTACAGAGTGAGTTCCAGGGCTGTACAGAGAAACCCTGTCTCGAAACCCCCCCCCCCAAAAAAAGACCTAAGGCTTATATAGTTCCTGCCAACACAGGAATTATTTGGTCAGTATAGGCTGCCTGAATGGGGCTGAAGACTTTCTAGTGAAACTTGAGTAATTTGTCTTTGTCTTATTTTTTAAGGATATGGTTTCAGGTTTTATGTTGCTCAGACTTACTTCCTAGCTATGTATCTTGGACCTGCACTTACGATCCTCCTGCCTGCAGTTTCCCGGTGCTGGGATGGCAGGAGCACACCTCCAAGCCTGGGTTTTGTGCGGTGCTGGGTTTCAAAGCTGGCTTTTCATGCATGACAGGCGAGTACTCTACCTTCTGAGCTAATCTCTAACTTGGGATAATTTGTTTGAGAGCCTCTTTATAGCATCTGGGTTCTCTGTGTCGGGAGACCAATGTAAATTCTGTAGAGAGCCAATCAGCTCTTCAATTGCCTATGAAACTACAAATTAAGCCCAGAATACTAAAACCAGCAGCCTAGAGTTTGGGTGGGAACAGGTCTCCCTCCTGTGGATATTTTAGGGACTACTAGTGGACGAAATGTGCGTTAGAAGCAGGCAATTCCAACACCCTGAATGTAGATTCCCCACTAGTAGCGCTAAAGGGGAGGTTTAGATTCAGGCCTCCTACGTTTAAATCCTGGTTCTGCCACTGACTATTTGCACGGTCCTGAACAAAGCGTGTCACTAATCCAACCTTTTGAGTTCTGGGATTATAGGTGTGTGTGTGACCATGGTGAACAATGCATGATTTAAATGATATTAAATGTCACCTGTAGTTATCAGAGAGGGCAGGGAGAAGAGAGAGAAAATACTATATGAAATTTGGATTTTTAATGTCCAAAATAAAGTTTTATCAGAACACCGCCATTTATTCATCAGGCATTGTCTATCTGTATCACCTTTGCCACCTACATGTGAGAGATGAATCAGAGCAGTGACAGTATGTGTCTCAACACCTGAAGGAGTTGTGCTCTTAGTCTTTATAGAAAATATTTGCTATTTTCTGTTTTAATTTTTTTTTTTGAGATAGGGCCTCACTATGTAGCCTTGGCTAGCTTGGACTCAATCTGTAGCCCAGGTTAGCTTCAAACTCATAGAACTCCTCATGCCTCTGCCTCCCAAGTGCTGGGACTAAGTTGCATGCCACCACTCCCAGCTAAGCTCTGTACTAGATTCTAATTGGAAAGTAGTCATATTATCTTGGAGAAAATTGGAATTACTCTAATGGTGGAAATATAGACAGAAGGAAAGGTACAAGGTTTAGCGTGGTGCTTTGTGCATGCAGTGTATGTCTGCATTGCCAAACAAGTTTGTACCTCAGATGTCTACCCTTACCCTGGGGGAAAGACCTCAGCCATCTGAGAGTAAGGAAAATATGGAGAGAGAGGGTCAAGCCAAAGTGATTATCTTGTCATAGTTGGTATCAAGATGATTGGGCAGCTTGTGCCTCCTCCATCAGTCAACAATGAAGAGGCAAAGCTGGTTCCTGTCACACTCACGTGGACACACTGTGTCGCCAGTATTCACTGATGATCTTTTAGTCACTGATGGAGGAGGCTTTCCATTCAGAGCTGTCTCACACAGGGTGTTTGGCAGGAGATCCTCCCCTGTGTCTTGAGACATTGCTATCTCCATCCGTGCTGTTCCATGTGGACGCCTCACTTTTAGTGACTCAGAGAAGTGTAATGGCAGCTTGATGTAGAAAAGAACAACTCAACCCTGGGGACTGAACGAAGGGAAATACAGTTGGTAAACCCAGAGAATTGTACATTTCTCACCATGTCTAGAGTCTGAAGAAGCTGAGCCCTGGAAGTACTCTTCAGCCAGCTATGAGCATAGATGACAGCTCCCACTCCAACTGCAATAACGCTCTGACTTCATCCATGCATCCAGTCTAGCTGGACCTGCTGGGAAAGACCTGTAATTCTAGCTACTCAGGAAGCTGAGGCAGGAGAATTACAAATTCAAGTTGAAGGGCAGCCTGAACACCTTTTATACTCAGTCTCATAATAAAAAGTAAAAGCAGGGACCGGGATATAGCTCTGTAGTCGACTCATGTAGTTGCCCAGCTTGAGAAAGCTAGGTTTAATGTCAGTCTCATAAACAACACCCAAACACTCAGTCCTTCAGTTAAGAGCACTGGATGCTCCTCTAGAGGACCAAGGTTTAATTCCCAGCACCTACTCGGCAGCTCACAACTCTCTGTAACTCCAGTTCCGGAGGATTCATGGCACCACATATGCATGTGGTGCACATTTTGGACAAAATACTTACACACATAAAATAAGATAAAATAAATCTTAAAAAAAAAAAAAAGCCAGGTGTGGTGGTGGCACCTTTAATCTCAATACTCAGGAGGCAGAGGCAGGCAGATCTCAGAGTCCCAGGCCAGTCTGGTCTACAGGGTGAGTTCCAGGTCACCCAAGGCTACACAAAGAAACCCTGTATTATTGAAAAAACAAAAATAAAGAAAAAAACAAACAAAGAACAAAGAGTAAGAAGCCTAGAAGGACCAGGTAATAAAATAAAAGTGCCACAAGTCACCCCAATAGGCTCAGTTTTCAGGAACTACCTTTCAGAGACACTGATTTAAGTCCCGTAGCCAGTCAGTGGAGGAATGGAAGCCTGGGGTTCTTCTGATTATACAAGCCTCTATCTTAATCTCAGTAGTAATGCCTTACTACCTCTGTCTCTGCCTCTCTCTGTGTGACTCTGTTCCATCCTCTTTCCCCATGTCCCATTATGAAACTCTTGTCAGAGGCAGGCTTATATGATCCCAAGATTCATTGCAGCTTAGGAAATAGTCCCAGATCTCAAGATGCCTTGTGGCATTGCCAGACAGCGTGCCTCAGAGGTTAGGCATGGCTGTAAAGGTGGGAAATATGTCTCACTGTAACACCTGCAAACAACCAAGGCTCTGTTTTTTTTTTTTAATTTACATTTGTGCATGAAGTATGTGCAGGGTGACCATGGCACTGACCAAAAGCTGGCTCCCTCAGTGCTTGTGGAAAGCCTAGCTTGTCACATGGGTGTTGGGATCTGGGACTTCTGTCCTGCTTGAACAGCAAATAGTCTTAGCCGACGAAGCTACCTTTCCAGCCTTTACAAACGGGTCATTTGAAAGCAGGGACAGAGAGTCTCTTCCACTCTGGATCAGAAGTAAGGTGGAGATGTTGAAAAATGGCTGAGGAAGATGAGGGAAGGGGGTTGGAGGGGCTAGAGGGGAGGTTAGAAGGAGTGGGGGGTGTGGGGGAGTGGGGGAGTCTGGAAAGATGGTTTCACAGTTAAGAACACTTGTTCTTCTAGAGGACCCGGGTTTGTTTCCCAGCACCCACACCTAGGTTTACCACCAGTAGAAGTCACGAGTATTCACAGATAAGCACTGGAGACACCAGGAATGTTAATCACACAGGCTTTCCACTTCAGTGGAGGAAATGAACACCTGTTTCCACCCAGAAGGCTGGGAGTGGATGTTGTTAATAACCTGGTGACTTTGCTATCTGTAGGGCCAGTCCTCACCCAAATCCCCTAGAATGTTTATCCCAGACTCTCCCTCCTTAGACCTTTATCTTTAACTTTGTTTCTCAGGTAAAAAAAAACCTGTCCTCAGGGGAGATGTCACGTGTTCTCTTTAGCTTGCTGACTTCTACATGGCCTCGATCAGAGACCACACCGCATCCTAGACCTTTAAGCTGAAGAAGTCATCTTCACACTCACGTGTACTTTGCAGAAGAGTTTGGAAGCAGTCATGCCTTGCGTTTTACTGTGCACATGAAATTGGAATAATTGCCACCAGGAAACTTTTTTCAAAATGGTACTGGATTTACATTTATCTAAAATAAACTGGCCTGATCTCGGACTCCAGAAGTTTGATCCAGACCAGGCAGGTTGGGCTGAAGTTTCCTTCTTACTTCATTGGCATGTCTTTTCACCATCATGTTTGCTGGGATGTCCTCAACAACCATCTGACACTCCCAGGTCTGGGAGGGGGGGAAGGTAGGGGGAGGGTCCAATGCCTTCTTCTGACTTCTGTGGGCACTGCAGACATACATGCTGGAAACACACCCATATGTATAAAACAAAAATAAATAAATCTAAAAATTATTTTTAAATAATCAAGAAAGTGGTTGAATTCCTTATCTTAATGAGTGTAGCTCTGATTCCTATCTTTAGATTAATAAAATTCTACTTGAGCAGAAAAGGTAGAAGCAAACATCCAGGACAAGAAGTTGGTGGCATTTGGAAATATTTGGAAGTATAGGGTTACTACTCTACTCCTGTGTTGGTATCTTAGTTAGGATAAGTGAAAACCAGCTGCTTTAAGGAATGGTACCAAATGTGATTGATGAAACAGTTCAGCCTTACTGCAGTCTCTTGCCATTGTTTAAGGTGAGTCTGTGTGAAAGGGATCCAGGCAGGCAGGGCCGATTTCATCTTCTTCTCATGCCTCATGAAGCTCTTCTGCATGAAGCCAAACATTGTACAGGAAAGAGAGGTGGGGAGTGAAACGGAAGATCAAAGACCATGCAGATGGTGCAGGCAAAGTGAATGGTGTGAATGCAGTGAATGGCAAAGAGTTTTCCTTTTATCTCCCCGCCTTTCTTCCATCCACCATCCTTCCCTCTCTTTCCTTTCCTCCCCTCCTTTCTCCTCTCCTTCCACTTCCCCTCTCTTCTCCCTCCCTCTTCTCTCTCCTTCCCTCTCTCCTTTTTCTTCTTCTTCCCTCCCGTCTCTTCTCCTCCTCTTCCCATTCATATACATATAGACAGACAGACAGACAGACAGACAGAGAAGTGTACAAGAGGGTTTTGGTCATCGTCTGTTACTCTTTGCAACAGGGTCTCTTGTTGATTGTTGCTGTGTTTGCTCGGCTGGCTGGCTTGCAGCTTCTCTTGCTGCCTCCCATCTGTAGGACACTGGGATTACAGATGCCCCCGTCTGGCTTTAGTTGGGCTCTGGGAATCTGAACTCAGGTCCTCATGTTTGTGTATCACACACAGTCTTTAACCCACTGAACCATCTCCCTTCTTGTCATGCCCCACCCCCACCCACCCCATGACTCCTCAAAGGGAGTAAGAGACACTGTTGCTCACCCCTCGCTTGTCTAATTCAATTTACCTGTGTGTCCCCTCTACATTCTCACGGCTATGGAGCCTGACCTGTAAAAGTTCAGAGGATATGCTGAGTTTTGGAGTGACCTTAGTTTTAGAGTTTAGACAAGAGTTCCAACTCATTTTTTTTTTTTCTGGTGTTCTTCTGAGATTGATGTTTAAAAAATAGTTCCTGTGTTCAGAAGATGAAAGGGCCAGCTGGGACTGAAGCGACCATGAAAGGCAGAGGCAGGAGATTTAGATTGAGGAGGCAGAAAGACAGCAGGGTCCGAGCAAGTCTGGAAACAGTTTGAGTTCTGACCATGACACTGACTTCAGCTAAGATGCTTTTACTGAAGATTATGAATTACATTTAAAAACAGATAATACATTTAAATGCACCTAAAATCAATTGTAGAGGGGAGAGTGGAAAGGCAGAAGAAAATGAAGTTGTGTTCTCTGTTCTCAGCCGCCGAGCTCCTCTCACCCAAGACAAGTTCTGCTAGTCTCTATAAATATTCTTTGCTTTCAGAAACAAGAACCTGGCATTTCCTGCTTTCTAACTCACATGTTGTCGCAGAGTGTTACCTTTGCTTGTGTGACAAGATTCATGAGTGACACTTGAGAGTTGTGGTTTGTGCCCTTTGTGACTGAACCTGGGCACCTTTCTTTTTATATTTCTAGCCATATATAAAGCTTTTATTGGATTCCTTTGCTTTACCATTTTTTTTCTTGAATTGTTGTTAGTTTTTTTAAAATAATAATAATAATTATTATTATTATTATTTTACTTTTCTGAGTATGGTTATTTTTCCTGCATATATTTCTGTGCACCACATGAATTCCTTGGTACCCACAGAGGCCAAAAGAAGGTTTCAGATCTCTTGAGATTGAAGTTACAGACAGTTGTGTGTGTGCTGGGAATCAAACCTGGGTCTTCTAGAAGAGCATCTAGTGCTCTTAATCCCTGAGGGGCTTCTCCAGCCTGATTGTTGCTGTTATGAATTTCTCTTCTCTCTCTTTTTAAACATTATTTTATGTACTGTAGCAGCATATCTTCCCAGCAAGTTGGGAGGAGCTAAGATGGGAGGAGTAAGGAGAGGAAGAAGAGGAGTAAGGAGAGGAAGAGGAGGAGTAAGGAGAGGAAGAGGAGAAGGAAAAGGAGGAGCTAGAGAGCAGAGATGTATGAGGAAGAAGAGTCACACAGGTATGGAGAACAGTCCTGGGTAACAATTTGTATTTAGGTTAGCTAATTGGGAAACACCTCTAATTGTACGGGGATATTGTTGTTGAACATTGCCAAACATATAAAGCCTTTGATTAATCTTTAAGCATTAGAGTTTCATTCACACCAGGTACCGGATGGATAGTGGGATGGTCTGGGCACAGTCCAGCCTTGTGGAGACAGTGTGGGAGATTGGCAGTGTTAGTATTCTGTCTAAACTCCACCTCCACAGTTACTTGGAAGTGGCCAGATACACTCCTCCCCACAGTTACCTGGGAACAGGCAGGTAGCCCTGCCCACTATAAAAGGGGCTGCTTGCCCCCTCCTCTCTCTCTTGCTCCATTGACCCTCGCCTGCAGGTTACCCTCTCCCATCCCCCCTTCCCTTCGCCCTTTCTCCACGTGGTCATGGCCAGCCTCTACTCTCTGTCTACCTCTCTCTCTCCTCTCGCTCTCCCTCTCTCTTAATAAACCTCCCCTCGTGGAACCGTCTAGTCTGCTGTGATCTGTACAAGCTGCTTGTGAAAACCTTTCATTTGGTGCCGAAACCTGGGAATATGAAGACTTCGGGGACCTCCAGCTGCTGTGACCAGACAGGACGGACACAACACGCGGTAACTGCCCACATAAGGTCCCAAGAAAGATTTCTTGAGCTGGAGCAAACCCTATCCTTCCCTGAACCTCTCTAGGATGGCTCCCCTTGGATGAGACACTTCTCCTCTTCCTCTCGAAACAGTTTCTCATGGCTGAGTACCCCAGGCCAGGCCTGGACCGCTAAGATTGCTCCCCTTGGATGAGACACTTCCCCTCTCCTCTTGAGACAGTTTCTCGCTGCTGAATACCCCAGGCCAGGCCTGGACAGACTGTTCTCTCTGCCTCAGGAGCACGGGCTCCGACCATACTCCACAGCGTGTCTCTTCCATGGGTGAACCTTTACTGTTTTCTCTCAGGAGCACCGGCTCCAACCGTAGCCCCCAGGTGTCTCTTCCAAGGGCCAGCCTTTCACGACCTTTCCCCTTCGCCTCCTTCGACACTTGTGGCCGCCTGGACACATTCAGTTCCATCTGTTCGCCTGGAAAGCTAGCGGGTCCAGGGCCCAGCTAGCTCCCCTCGCCTCCTCTGCGACCGACCGGTCCTGCTGATTCGCCTGATCCCTTCCCTCTGTGGTTCTTAGCTCTGCTCTGGGTCTTCCCCTTACATCCTGCTGCCTGGGACTGGGACCTGTAAAGTGAGTGTCAATGCCTTCCGCCACAAAAACTAACGTTAAGGTGGTACGGGACATGCTTACTTTTTCTCATTACAGCCGCCAGAGTCAGCAGGAAGTCCTGCCCTGCTGCCGCCAGCAGACCTGACCTGCCTGCGGCAACTGTGGCTCATAGTCCAATCTGCCAGCCGTACTATCCAGCTTAGCCAAATTGTTTCTGTGCTAGTACAAAAATGTGCTTTTTCTACCTACGCAACCTGCCAAAATTACTTAAGACTCTTTCCTAACCTGTCTCGATAAATTTTTATTTAGTTACAACTAATCCTTATGGCTCTCAATCTTGTCAGAAATCTGCTAACAGTATATTTTCAGTTTATGGCCTACAGAATGCCCAAAGCCTCTAACAGTTACCCAAGATGGTTTCAGAAGATGGACACCGGACTCCTAGAACATACAGCCTGGATTGTATACAAACAAACGCAGTGGGCTAGGCTGGATACTCTGAGTCAAATGACTTAGCTAAGTCAAACCAAGGTAAGTCATTTCTCATGTCATGCATATCCATTCCAGAGAAAAACGCCCAGCATTTTCTGCACTTGGAAACCAAACTGATTTTACCCAAGAGACTATGGAAACCACGAGAACTGTTGGCTAGTGGACTCTGTCATTTTTAAAAAAATAATGTATAACTGGTAGATTGTTTACACTTTCTCAGACTTCTGACTACATTGACAGCTAAGTTTTCACAGTTATTATCTGTTACCTCATTATCTAAACTCAGTTGAAAGACTACTTGTGTTGTTAACTCATGCTGTTATCTCTTTTGTAAACTTATAAGCTACAGGAAATCCACTAAGATCTATCTCTCATGGATGCCATCCAGATAAGTACATCTGCCTAAAATTCCCACTCACTACCTATAACAAAGAGTGGGATCCCTCTGGGTTTCAAATGTACATCTTAGAAAAAATTCTTTCTCCAAGTGTTCTTAATCTTATTTCCTACCTCTTGTCAAGTCCAGGTGCATCCAATACAGCTCCAGAGAAGCAACCTTCAGATGCTCCATCTCCTGTCACACACACAGCTGCTTCTACTGGACCCGTTCCTTCTGGCCTATCCTCAGATGCTTGCTCCACAGACCCTGGACATCAGAAAACAGCCAGCTCTCCTAAGAGCGGACAAACATCTCCCATACCCATTCTTCTAGGTTCCCCCTAGAGACACGTCGCCCCCAATGCCAGCAGGAAGTAGCCAGATTTCACGACGACCCTATTCCTGCTTCGCTGTCACCTCTTTCTAATTTTTCTTTTTAATTAAACCAAAACGTGGGAATGTTGGTGACCTGTTGAACTCCACCTCCACAGTTACCTGACGGCGGCCAGGTGTGCTCCTCCCCACAGTTGCCTGGCAGTGGGCAGGTGGCCCTGCCCACTATGAGGGGGACTGCTTGCCCCCTCCTCTCTCTCTTGTTCTCCTCAACCCAGCGCCTGCAGGTTGCCGTCTCCCCTCCCCCCTTCCCTTCCCCCTCTCTCCACGTGGTCATGGCCTGCCTCTACCCTCTCTACTCTTCTCTCTCTCCTCCCTATCTCCCTCTCTCTTAATAAACTCCCCCTCATGGAACCGTCTGGTCTGCTGTGATCTGTCCAAGCTGCGCGTGACAACCTTTTAGGAAGAGCCACCTCCCATGCTGGCATCTCGTTGGTGGCAGGGCAGGTGTCTCTGGCTGCCTGAGTGGATGGCCTGAACTGAGCAGTGGCGGTACGCTGCTGCTCCTGGCCACAGGCCTAGTCTAGGTGGGAACATGGAGGCTGATTAAGAAAGGTCAGATTGAATGCCACCGTTTTAAACAATTACTGCAACAATGTACATTGTTTTTTTGCCTGCCTGGATGTCTGTGTCAGGCAGGATGTCAGAAGCTCTGGAACTGGAGTTAGGGACAGCTGTGAGCTGCTATGTGGGTGCTGAGAACTGAATCTAGACCCTCTAGAAGAGTAGTCAATGCTCTTAACTGCTGAGCCATCTCTCCAGCCCTGGAATTTCTTTTCTCATAGAGAGATTAAACTTTGATACTGCTAGCAGTGTCCACGTTGAGCTGGACAGCACGTGAAAGGAAGAAGCACTAACATTAGAAGTTCAAAGTCATCACTTCCCACACAGCAGGTTTAAGGTCAGCCTGAGCCATTGGAGACCTTGTTTCAAAATAAACTTTTCAGTGATTTTTTTTTTCTAGTTTAATTCCTCTCTCCCTTTGGTAGCTATTGGAATGCAGATTTTTTTTAAAGTTTAACTTTTTTGTTTTAATGAGTTCTGTTTTTCCCCCACATCTATTTTGTTTTTCCTCAGAAGAAAAGAAATAAGAATGCCACATATGGTGTCTATGACATGCCTTTATTACCTAGTACTTGGGAACTGTATGTAGAAGGATCAGAGAGTTTTTAAGCCATCCTGGGCTACAGGAAATTGTTTCAAATAATAACAAATAATAACACAACAACAATACAACAACCAGGAGTTCTGGAGAGATGGCTCAGCGGTTAAGAGCACTGACTGCTCCTCCAGAGGTCCTGAGTTCAATTCCCAGCAACCACATGGTGGCTCACAACCATCCGTAATAGGATCTGATGCCTCTTCTGGTGTGTCTGAAGACAGTGATAGTGTACTCACATATATAAAAATAAATAAATCTAAAGAAAAAAAAGAAAATAGGAGTTGTTGACTGTTTGCACCTCACCTAGACTTGGACACATTGGACAGCATCTTTGGGTTCGGCTGGCCCCAAGCGCCAGAGGATCAGTGGGCATTAGTGATTAACTCTGTTACCAATATTGGATCGGTGTTCCATTAAGGAAAGAAATAAAAGCTCTTCCCTTGAACTCACTTAGCCAAGAGCAAGTCCTGATTTGATTTCTCTTCTTCGTGTTCCCTGGGTTGTGTCTGTGCATGCCTGTCCCTCGCAAAGGGCTTCCCTCTGTATTTTATTAAACAGTACAGAAGGCATCACACAGGGAAGGAGAGGAATCCTTTACAGAAATCTTTTACAGAGTTTTATAGAGGATTAAGTCATTGGCTTCACCTGATCCATATAAACAAACATCATTGTTTCTCAACCAATATTCACAGAGTTGCTTTCAACCTAGAGGAAGCTTCTTTCAACTTCTGTATTAGCCACTTTCAGCATAAGATACACATTCATTGTCTGGGTCTGGGGCATGGAAGTGTGTACAACTTAAGATCACAGCTCTGCATTAGCTTAGGTTGTAAAAGTTGATTACATGGGAAATCCAAGACAAATATTTTTGATTGTTAACATTGTTTTCTTTTTTTTTTTTTTATTATTTATTTTTTTTATGTATATGAGTACACTGTAGCTGTCTTCAGACACACCAGAAGAGGGCTTTGGATCCCACTACCGATGGTTGTGAGCCACTATGTGGTTGCTAGGAATTGAACTCAGGACCTCTGGAAGAACAGTCTGTGCTCTTAACCTCTGAGCCATCTCTCTAGCCCTTAACATTGTTTTCTTAAAGAAAGGTTAAACCAACAGGCTGAATACACAGGAAGACAGCAGTCTTAAGTCTCATTGCTATGAGGTAGGTGAAGAAAAAAAATTATCAAGAGGCCAGGCCAATAAGTGGAATTATAGGAGAGGCAGAATAAGTCAAATTATATGGAGCCTTTGTTCACAGCCAGGGAGGCTGTCCCAGGTGGAGTAGCAGGAAGTAGTCATGACTTGCAATTTGTTGAGTTTTTAAAGGCTCAAGACAAAGCAAAACAAAACTAAAAACCCAAAATCCAAAAACCAACCAACCAACCAACTCTCCCCCGCACCACCACATTGTGACATATACAGAAAGGCAGTTGTGGACATATGCAGCAAGCAATCATTGTTTGCCGCAGTGGAAAGTTAAGGGACCCAACATCCCCACCCTCACCCTCTTCTATTCTCCTACCACACCAGGCACACACACAGTACACAGATAGACATGGGGCAAGACGACATCCTATCACATTTCAAGACATCCTATCAATCACACTTTAAAAGTTAACTAAAGAGCCAGGCATATGAAGCAGTAACCCAGAGCTGATGGTAGGGAGGTGGTGTAGAGGTAGGAGGAGGATCATTGGAGTTTGCTGAGGAAAAAAAAAAAAGGCCTCCTTCAGGACCAGTGAGAGACCCTGTCTCATAAGAATAAGGCAGAAAGTGACAGAGGACACTGATATGTTATTTCTACACCTGTGAGTCAGTTCATTAGAATATACTAAAGGCAGGTTTATTGGGAAGCTGCTCCTGGGCAGGCCAGGCAAAGTTCACTGTTCCCAAGGAAGGAGGCCAGGGAAGTCGACAAGGGAGGAGAGGGTGTGGGAAGGGGGATGAGAAAGAGAAAGGGGAGAAGGAAAAGGGGAAGGGGGAGGGGGAAGATAGGAAGAGAGGGAGTGAGAGGGGAGAGAGAGAGCAAAATGTCTGGAGTATATACAGAGGAGCCTCTGGGGAAGGAAAATTCAGAGTTGGGAGCAGGGAATGCCAGGTAGGGCCTGAGGGATGCTCAGAGAACTTGGAAGCCAGGTCTGCTTCGATATGTAAAGTATGCACTCAGTCCCTTTGCCCAAGGTCCAAAACCAAACAAGATACCTGAATCCCTTCTATGGCTTCTGCACATTCGTGATTGGGTACATGTACACACACATATATATGCATACATGTAGATGTACCATAAAACATAAATAGGTTAGTAAATAGCAGGAAGAAAGAGCAACAGTTTGTCAGAGAACTTTAGCTCATAACTGCAATCACGTGGCCCACAGGACACTTAGGGATGCCAGGTTACTGGGTCCATTCCAACGGGTAGCACAGACTCCTTACCAGTTCATGAATGACTAAATTCCCCTTTTCCTAATTTCTTTTCCTTTGGCCAATAGTGAATCTCTGCATTCTGTTACGGCCCCTAGAGCCCTACAGACAGGACTCCCCCTCCCCTGTCTCTAAGGTCTTTCTTGTGTCAGTGCAATGTTATGGAAATATCTCTTACTTCCTATGAGGCTGCAACGTTTACTAGACTTCACAGTCAGAGTTAATAACACACCTTGAAGTCACTTTATGTAGCTGGCCACTGAACTACAGTTACGCAATTTTGTGAAGTATTCTTTGTAAAGTAATTTTAAGACTACTTTAGAGCTGGAGCTGTAGAAATGGCTCAGAGGTTAAGAGAGTTGGCTGTTCTTCTAGAAGTCCTGAGTTCAATTCCCAGTAATCACATGATGGCTCACAACCATCTGTAATGAGACCTGGTGCCCTCTTCTGGCCTGTAGGCGTATATGCAGGCAAAGCACTATAGTAAATAGATACTTTATAAACAAATTATTCTAAAAACAAACAAACAAACAAAAAAACCAAAAAAACCAAAAAAACAAAAACAAAACAAAAAACCGTCCGGCAGTGGTGGCGCACGCCTTTAATCCCAGCACTTGGGAGGCAGAGGCAGGCAGACTTCTGAGTTCGAGGCCAGCCTGGTCTACAGAGTGAGTTCCAGGACAGCCAGAACTACACAGAGAAACCCTGTCTTGAAAAACCAAAACCAAAACAAAAACAAACAAAAAAAGAGAATATTTTAGTGCTAAAACCATCTTGGGTTAACTGGTCATGTAGACTAGCCATCAGTTCATATACAATGTGTCCCTGGCCTCAAACTTATGAGGACTGCTTCCCAGTGCCAGGGCTAAAGGCATGTGATGCTACATCCAGTTCTGCTTTTCTTTTTTTTAAACTATGGAAGACTTCAGGAATTTGAGCTTCATCCTTGTGTATGAACAGTGCTAATGTTCTTCATAGTGGTGGGTGGGTGGGGGGAAGACTGGGAGGGGAGGAGGGAGGGGAAACGTTGGTCGGATACAATATACAAGAGAAGAGTTAAAAGAAAAAACATATGTTTGAACCAGTAAGCTGGGGTCAGAAAACCCAAGATGAAAGGATTCTCATTATAAAGATAACCGGCCTCCACAAGGAAGCCTCACCTCTCAGAGATTGGTGAGCTAAGTTTCTCATAACAGAATAACCTCAAATATTTTAAAAGTCAACAACAATAAAAATTTTTCTTTGTACTGTTCAGTTTTGTATATGTGCTGTCAGAGCAAACACCTCTTCTGATTTTGATACCAGTAAAGTCTATTTGGAGATAAGGTGCCTTATCCTGTGAGACACTTAGCGTCATTTTTGACACTTATCTCCCTTTATTCCAAAATTTATTCCATTACCAAATTGTATTTCTTCTGCCTTAAAAAAATCTATCTTTTTGTTTACTTCTTTTGTGACACAGTCTCTTTACATAACCCTGGCTGTCCTGGAACTTGCTTTGTAGAACAGGCTGGCCTTGAACTCACAGAGATCTGAAACTACTGTTCTTACCCCCAGACCATAGTCTGTTTTCCACAGCCTGCTTTTTCTCCTATGAAACTGTGTATGAACTTGAAATGTAGTTCAACGATAAAATGCCTGACTAGCCTGTATGAGGCCTTAAGTAACCCCCCAGCATCACACACACACACACACACACACACACACACCATGTATCAGATCATATTCCTGGTGAATTAATTACTTGAGTAGGTAAATTAGAACAGAGCCCTGCAATGTGACAGGTACAATTCTAGCTTTTGAGAATGTGTAAATAAATATTAAGAAACCCTTCTTATCATAGTGCTGACAGAGCAAGTCAGCATTGTGGTGCTGTGACAAGTGCTAGGGGTGTGGCTGGGATGAAGGAGAGCTTGGTACATATTCAGTTCAAGAAGGTGGATTAGGAGGAGTCTCCGAGACTCAAAGAAATGAGAATGAAGTAACTGGGGGAAAGTATTCTTGGCAGAGGGAACAGCAAGAGGAAAGACCTTGGGAGGAAATCACATCTGGGTACAGGAAATGGAGTGGGCTGAACCTGAAGAGCTAGTGGAGGGGACACCATCATGGGCTGCAGTTGGGAATCCTTTAAAGCAGTGTTTCTCAACCTTCCTCGTGCTGTGACTCTTTAATACAGTTCATGTTGCAGTGACCACAACCATGAAAGCATTTTTGTTGCTACTTCATAACTGTAATTTTGCTACCATTATTAATCATAATGTAACTATCTGATATGCAACTCTCATGAGAATGTCGTTTGACTCCCAAAGGGGTCACAACTCATGGGTGAAGAAACACTGATTTATAGGCTTTGAATGAAGAGGTAGCCCCTACCTACCCCACAATCTTGGCTACTCAACTTCTCTTACTATACTCTAAACTATATTCCTCTCTCTCTCTCTCTCTCTCTCTCTATATATATATATATATATATATATATATATATATAAAATTTTATTGACGGGATTTCTTGTAACTCAGACTGGCCTGGAACTTGTCATAGAACTGGAGTTAGTCTTGAACACCTAATTCTCCTGCTTCTACCTCCCAACTTCTAGGATCATAGGAAACTGAATTCAGCACCTTCTAAATGTTTGGCAAGCACTCTGCCACAGAATTATAACCCAATCCTGTTTGATTTTGAGAGACAGTTTCAATATGTAGCTCCAGTTGGTCTTGAGTCTCACTCTCCTGAGTGGCCAGAATCACTAACTTGTGCCAGGAGCTATACGTTGTTCTTTGAATACACTCAATTGTAGTTCATGGCTCCATAGCCGCTTCTTTCTTCCTGAAATGCAATGCTCACCTGAGATCTTTTCTTTTTTAGTCCTTCCTTCCTTCCTTCCTAGCTTCCTTCCTTTCCTTCTGTTTTTCTCCATCTTTTTCTTTTTTTTTCCCCTAAGACACACAACAAGGTTTCTCTGTGTAGCCTTGGCTGTCCTGGAACTCATTCTGTAGACCAGCCTGGCCTTGAACTCATAGCCTGCCTCTGTACCCTAAGTCCTGAGATTAAAGGTGTATACCTTTGCCTGGCTCCTTCCTTCCTTCCTTCCTTCCTTCCTTCCTTCCTTCCTTCCTTCCTTCCTTCCTTCC
>NW_021604697.1:410555-429701 GCF_004785775.1 Grammomys surdaster
TCCTTCCTTCCTTCCTTCCTTCCTTCCTTCCTTCCTTCCTTCCTTCCCATCTGTCTGTCTTTTAAGACAGTCTCACTTTATAGCTTAAAATTTGCTATGTAAACTAGGCTGGCCTTGAACTCATGGTGATCTGTCTCTACCCACTTAGTGTCGGGATTACAGATGTGTGTCATGGTTCCTAGCTCTTACAGATAGTTATCCTGTCTTTTGAAGCCTTTGCAACATTTGGGTCCCTCTGCCTGATGGATCTTCTCCAGCAGTCTATACACCTAGGGCCTTGTGAGGGAACAAACCACACTGCTTGTTTTAAATGAGATGGAGTTTATTTATTTATAAAGATTATATTTTTAATTATGTGTGTGAATGATTGTCTTGTGTGTGGGTAGGTGCACTATATATGGCTATCTGAGAAGGTCAGAAGAGGGTGTTGGATTCTCTGGAGCTAGAATAGCATGCAATCTTGAGCACCCTGATTTAGGTGCTGGGAGCAGCCCGTCTTCCAAGAGAACTGCACACATTTGACATTGCTGAGTGTTCTCTCCAGCTCCAAGATGGAGTTTAGTACAAGGAGCTCTCATCACATGAGTGATGGGAAAGGCTGAGGCTGAGGTGGGCTTTGTGGTCAGGCTCCTCAGGAAGCTGAGGCAGGGGAATTTCAAGTACAGTGTGAGGTTCAGGCCAAGCTGGGACAATTTAGAGAGGTACTGCTTTGAAATACAAAAAGCAAAGAGAAGGCTGGGGGTGGGGGTGGGGTGGGTTACAGCTTAGTGGCAGGGCTTGCCTAGCATTAAAAAGGCCCTGGCCTCAATCTTTAGCACCACAAAAGGAAAAGAAAAAAGAAAAAAGAAAGAGGCCACTTGGAGACTAAGAAATGAAGGAGTTGGTAACACGGAAATAATTGCAAGGAAGTGGTGGCTTTGTCCATGTGACCCAATATCTAGAACAGTAGCTGCACATACTAGATGCTAAGCAAATATTTATTGAACAAATAAAATTTGCTCCACAATAAGATTCACAGCCTATATTGTGTGGCTTGTGCCAATCATAGCACAAGGTTGGCACCGTGGCAGCTCCCTAGGACTGTATAACAAGACACCGCAGCCTGGTGGCTTAAGACAACTTACTCCCTCACAGTTCTGAGGCCCAGGTATAAAATAGAAAAGATCTTATCATAGCTACATTCCCTCCAAAAGCCCGAAGGAAGGATTCTTCTTTGTAGGGCAGAGCCTACCTCTCCCTCTTTCTTTACTTGACCCTCTATTCGATGTGTATATGTTGTGAGTTTGCTTTTGATATTTGATGTTGTTGTTTTGTTTTGGAGACAGGGTCTCATGTAGGGCAGGTTGGCAAGATGATTTTGGATTTCTGATTCTCCGGCCTCTACCTCCTTGGTGCTGGGATTCCAGTTGTGCACTCTGGGTCTGTGATTCAAGGTTTTGTGAATACTATCGCAAGCACTTGACCAATAGAGATGGGGGTTGGGGGCGGACCTGGGATGTGCTAGGATCTGAAGGGGAAAGAGGAGGAAGCCAGTACAAGGGGCCAGAGGCAGATATAAGGTACTGTAGGGATGCTGGGACTGACAAACTCTTGGCTTCTATGTAAAGGTATCTGAGACTCAATGTGAAGGGTTTCACGCGCACAGCTTGGACAGATCACAGCAGGCCAAGACGGTTCCATGAGGGAGAGTTTATTAAGAGAGTGGGAGAGTGAGAGAAGAGAGAGAGGAGTAGAGAAGTGGAGGCCGGCCATGACCATGTGGAGAGAGGGGGACACAATGGACAATGGACAGTGAGCTGAGACAGTACAGAGGTCTGGAACTGGGGGTCGAAGGGCCAGCAGGTTTCAGGTTTAGGTGGTAGCCCTGTACTTCCAGGTGGCTAGAAGACACAGTCTGGTGTTCTCAGGCCAGACTTCCTAGATGGGATCATTGTAGCAGAGACTACCTTCCTCATGAGACCGGAATACAGCCAGGGCCAGGTCTGAGGCATGGAGCCAAGAGCACAGAAAGGACAAGGCGGGAGCCCTGTCGCTGACCTCTGCTGAGTCAAGGGGGAGGGTGATAGACTGGGAGATAGATAGGATCTTAGCAGCACCTGTGAAGCAAGAGCTCCCGTATGCCACTCTGAACGTGCAGTGGCCAGCAAGCACTGGCCTCTCGGTGCCTAGCACAGAGAGTCCTATCACAGTGGACTCTTTAGGTCCTTCAGTAGCTGGGTTACAGCATTTCATGGTGGGGGGGGTGTTCCCAGCTTCTAGTGGTCTCTGTCACTGAATGGCCTGACTGTTAGTGAGGGAGGCTTGAGTGATGCCGCCTCCTCACCTCTGTGGAGCTGAAGCAAGGACTTCTGGTTACTGGTGCCCAGTAAGAGGTCCTGGCTATTGGGATCATGTCCTAGGGAGGTCTGGTCACTGAGTTCCTGGTCACCAGGGGTGGGGCTGGAGTCTGAGTGAGTACTAACCCCAGGGAGGATGACTAGAGGAAGTAATGGTGACTAAAGACATGGAGCAAAATCTCTGATCACCAAAGCCTGTGACAGGAGGGAGAAGCCACTTCTTTTAATCCTGAGTGGAAAATAGAGAAGGCCTGTTTACTAGCATGGCCAGCAACGCTCACAATAACCAGCAGATGGCACTGTGGCTTCATACAAAGCCTGAGCCAGAACTGGCCACAGGAGGACTGCCCTTAGTTTGAGGAGGGTCAGCTCAGACAGAAAAGGCTCAGGTGCAGGCTGTGCCAACTGTAGGCACAGTGGGATCAGGGAGACAAAATTAGATGAATCCTCATCAGACTCTCTGAAGAGATGGCCCCAGGCAGAACCCCTGGAGGTAGAGGATCCTAAGTGTGGCTTAAGCTGCCCAGGTCCCTTCCATGTCCCAGGAGTGTTGGCAGCTCAGAGGTCAGGAAAAACTCCTCTGCAAGTGTAGTCTAACTACTTTTCAGGGTTGGATCAATTGTTCCTGTAAAGTCACACACCCCAAACAAGCTAGGATCCTCCAGGATGTCTGTGCCAGACCTTGTAAAACTCATACAGAATTAGACCATGTCCCAGCTCCACCAGGACCTGTCAAAGCCCAGAGTTCATGAGAAACAGGTCACATCGCATGCCAGGGCCTTGTAGTATTCCTGATATAGTCAGACAGCTGTATGTCATATATGGGACAGTCCAACACCCTGTCTTTGCATGCTAGCATGCCCCAGAGTCTTGCTGCTGTCCACACTTGGCCCAGAGTTGTGACAGTGTGTGATATGTCAAGACACTGCGATGTGACAGCACAGAGCTTAGGATGATATTCTATAATATGCCTACATTTGAGAAATTACACATCCTGATCTGTGGCTTGCCCTTCTCTCTCCAGATTATTTTATGTGGATAGGTGTTTTGCCTGCATGCATCTACATCATGTATGAGCCTGGTACCCACAGAGGCCAGAAGGTATAGAATCCTCTGAACTGAAATTACAGATGGTTATGAACTGGGTGCTGGGACCCAGGTCCTCTGAAAGAGAAACAAGTACTTTTAGCTACCAACTCATCTCTCTAGCTAGCCCTGTAAACTGTGGCTTTAGATGTAGTACAGATATATATATGTGTGTGTGTGTGTGTGTGTGTGTGTGTGTGCGCCTTTGACTATAATCTTAATTTTTATTTATTTTAAACATCATCTTTAACTTTATGTGTATGAGTGTCTTGCTTTCATGTATGTCTGTGCACTATGTGTGTCCCTGATGTGCCCCAGGAGGACAGAAGAGGCATTGGTGTCCCTAGAACTGGAATTACAGGGAATTGTGAGCCACCATGTGGTTGCTGGGAATTGAACCCAGGTCTTCTGAAAGAGCAGCCAGCGCTCATAACCACTGAGTCATCTCTCCAGTCTCAGTTTTTTATGTTTGAACAGAGATTTACAGGAATTTTCAGAGTAGAGATTGCTGTGCACCTTTCCTGGTTCCTCTACTGTGAAGTTGTCTGTAACTACCACACACTTGTCATGGTGTAACTGCAGGCTGGCCTCAGTCGTCAGCAGCTCCCCCACCACAGCCTCTCTCCTTTGGGATCTGACTGGGGTTCCTAGAGTGTCTTTAGAGAAACTGTGATTATGAGACTCAAGTGACATCATACTGTTACTCTCATTTCTTTGAGAGACTCACGTAGTCCAGGTTGCCCTCAAATTCAGAATGAAGCCACCTTGAACTTTCTTTTTTCAGGATCTCAGATATCCTGGGCTGGTGTACAGGTAGCAGGGTTTATATCTGGGTGTTGGGACTACAAGCACATGCCACTGTGCTCAGTTTTTTTTTTTTTCCTGAGACAGGGTTTCTCTGTGTAGCCCTGGCTGTCCTGGAACTCACTCTGTAGGCCTCAAACTCAGAAATCCGCCTGCCTCTGCCTCCCAAGTGCTGGGATTAAAGGCGTGCACCACCACTGCCTGGCAACCGTGCTCAGTTTTATGTGTTGCTGGAAATCAAATCCAGGGCTCTGTGCATACTGGGAATACATTGTACTAACTGAGCTACATCCCCCAAGCTCTGACCTGGAACTTGTGGTCCATCTTTCTCCACATCCTGAGTGCTGGGATTACAGGTGTGTGCCACCACACCCAATTTTCAAGTCACTGAGGACATATAATACTAGTCAATAATATAATAGTCAAGCCACCTACTAGAAGAGCTGCATCCCCAGATCCTGTTTTTAGCTCCTTTTGAGACAGAGTCTTGTTATGTAGTTCTGGCCTGGTACTCACTATGTAGTGAGTAAGGCTGATCTTGAACTCAAAGCAATCCTCCTGCTTCAGCCTCCCAAGTGCTGGAATTACAAGAATGTGCCATCACATCTGGCTCTAGATATTATTATTTTGTCAAATTATTATACATGTTTGTTAGTATTTAATCTTAGCCTCTGAACTTCTGTCTGTCTGTCTGTCTGTCTGTCTGTCTGTCTGTCTATCTGAGACAGGGTCTCTTTTATTATGTAGCTCTGGCTGTCCTGGAACTCACTGTATAGATCAGGCTGGCTTTGAATTCACAGAGATCCACCTTTCTCTGCCTCTCAATCTCTGTCTGCTGGGATTAAAGTCATGTGCTACCACACTCGGCTACCAACCTCTGAACTTATAATGACTGGTAGCAAACATAAGGCCTAGCAGTGATGCCTAGGCCACACCCAGAGTAATGATGGTATAAAGACTAGTCTGCTCCTAGTGGCATGGGTGAGGGGGCTGAAATCAACTAAGGCATGAGGGTACAGAAACTGGGAAAGATGGTGGCCACATGGGTGAGTCCTCACCACACCCTACAGAAAGATGACAATTCAAGTCCCATACAACTCCCAGGAAGTTTGTGATCCTGATGGTATAAGTTGTACTGAGGGTTTGGAGTAAGTGTTAGCAACAGTTTCTAGGTCCTGATGACTGTGTATGAGCTCACTGAGCTGTAAAGGTCAATGGGTGGAGAACTGGAGAAGACAAACTGTTTAAGGCGTAAGAGATTGCAGGTTTTGACCCAGGGATACGTCAGTCCAAGAACTCTGGTGAGTCAACGTCACTTTGTAGGGACTCGGGCTGAGAGTATGGTGGCATAAAACCAGGAAGTATGACGTTTCAGGAGAGCAAACATCTCCCAAGGAAAAGGAGTAGACCAAGGTGCTGTGTTCATGCCGTAGCTTTTATTTTGTCCTTTTTGTGATCTGGACTTTGGGGAAGTAGCCACTTCAATCCTCAGTCTCCCAGAGGGGCGGTATGGTGGTGGTGGTGGCGGTGGTGGTGGCAGTGGCTGGCGAAATGGTTCAGTGGTTAAGAGCACTCGATTCTCTTGCAGAGAACTTGGTTGAGTTCACAGCACCTACACAGCAGATCACAACTCCCTGTAAACTCAGTTCCAGAGGAACCAATGCCCTCTTCTGAATTCTGGAAGTCTACATGCTACACACACACATGCAGGCAAACCATTCAGACTCATAAAAATAAATGACTCTAATTTTTTTAAAAAATGGAAAATAGTTTCTTTTCTCATACAAAGCATTCCCCTCCCTTTACTCCTCCTAGCTCTCCATCCTGCGCTTTCCCCCAGACACTCCCTCTTTGTCTCCTTTATTAGGAAAGAGCAGGCCTCCAAAAGACAACAGCCAAACAGGACAAAACAAGACACCGTAAGGTCAGGTGAAAGCCCTTGTATCCGGGCTGGAAAAGTCCTAAGAACAAACAGAAGACTCCGAGATACAATGGCTCTCACCGTTAGGATTCTGGAGAGACGGCTTAGCCATTAAAGGCTAGGCTCACAACCCAAATTACGCCCCCATTTGTTTATTTATTTATTGATTCACTTCACATCCCGATCATAGACCCCCTTCTTCTCCCAGTCCCCCCTCAAACAGCCCCTCCCCTTTCCTTCTCCTCTGAGAAGGGAGAGGTCACTCCTGGTTACCAACCCACCCTGGTACCTCAAGTCACTGGAGGACTAGACTTATCTTCTCCCATTGAGGCCAGCCCAGTTAGGGGAACAGGATCCACAGGCAAGCAACAGATTCAGTTGTTGGGAGAAGCTGCATATCTGCTACATATATGTAGGGGGCCTAGGTTCAGTCCATGTATGTTCTTTGGTTGGTGGTTCAGTCTCTGGGAGCCCCCAAAGGTCCAGGTTAGTTGACTCTGTTGGTCTTCTTATGGAGTCCTCATCCTCTCTGGATCCCTCAATCCTTTCCCCAATTCTTCAATAATAAATCTTTTTAAAATTAGATTTACTCATTTTTAATTTTATGTGTGAGTCTTTTACATGCATGTGTGTCTGCATCATTTGTGTGCTTGGCGCCTCTGTGGAGATCAGAGAGGTTATTACATCCTCTGGAACTGGAGTTACAGATGTGAACCACCATGTGGGGGCTGGGAATTAAATCTTGATCCTTTAAAAGAGCAATGAATGCTCTTAACTGCTGAACCATGTTTTCTAGTCTCTCTCTCTCTCTCTCTCTCTCTCTCTCTCTCTATATATATATATATATATATATATATATATATACATTTATATACATATATATGTATGCATACATATATACATATATAATGTGATATTAAATGTAATCGTGAATTCAGTATATATTGAATATATAAAATATATTAAATAATTATATATAAAAGTATATATTAAAGAATTAACTCAGCCGGGCAGTGGTGGTGCACGCCTTTAATCCCAGCACTTGGGAGGCAGAGGCAGGTGGGTTTTTGAGTTCGAGGCCAGCCTAGTCTATAGAGTGAGTTCCAGGGCAGCCAGGGCTACACAGAGAAACCCTGTCTTGAAAAAACCTAAAAAAAGAAAAAAAGAGAATTGACTGTAAGAAAGATTCTAAAAAAGAAATGGGAATTAAGCAGAAGTGTTTCCTGGTGTTTATTTTGGAGGCCAGCTACCCTTCCTGTTTAGGACTGCCTAAGAAATGACCAGTCTTCTGTATTACCCCTCCCCCACCAACGGGGTCTCATGTAGTCCAGGCTAACCTCCAACTGTAAATAGCTGAGGCACACCTTGAAGGCCTGATATTCCTGCCCCATGTAATTAAATTAGTGCTGGGATTAAAAGTATGTACCACCACAAAGCCAGTTTTCTCATCTTTTCCTCTAGGCTCCACTGGTCTTTTGAAGCTGGAATCAAGTTTCTGGAAGGTTCTAGCCTGGCCCAGGTCTCAGCCTAGCCCAGGTTCTGTTAGTGTGAGAGTGGATGGAGTCCTGAGTGACTGTGAGCATGTCCACAGCCATGTCAAGGATCCCAGTACTTCAGACCCACGGGAATGGCAAAATCTTCTGTGGTCCTTGTGCAGGTGTTGACAGCAAGTGCAGAAAATGTTGATGGAAGCTTCCTTCTCTCTGTGGGATGTTACAGCCAAAGGCTGATCACTACAGATACTCCATATCAAGGTTAGCTAAACCTGCATCCCAGATTCAACTCTATAAAATGCACCCACTGAGTTTCTGAGATGTCTCCATCAAAGTGCATGGCCCACCTGACTTCAGCTTTTCTGTGTGTGTGTCTGTTCTTTCTTCATTCCTCCAGTATCTGGGTCGGATTAGTCCCAAAGCTATGCAGGTGGAGGCACATCGGCTTCCTCAGCTTCCATCTGGACATGATTACATTTCAAGTGTCAGAGAGGAGCCTCCCTGGGGTTGTCTGCAGCCTATGTCTTCACCTCTCACACACTCTTTGTTACCAAACACATTTGCACATTTTGTCATTATAATCCACTCACTCCTGAGCTTAGGGTAAAAGCCTGTGCCTGCTTCATTCACTCTTCCCCGAACTCAGCTGCTGGCTGGCCCACTGTCAACATTTAGTGAATATTTGTTGCATGAGTGGTTGGGTATAAAACATGATTTAGAATAAAATTAACAGAGGAATCCACACCACACAACCAAATGTTGAATAGGCTTTTCAAGACCCAAATAGGTTGCCTGGGTTAAAGCTGACCCTGATGCATATGGATTCAATGTGCAGCACACGTCTGACACTGTTGCTCAGTGGTAGAGTGCTTGCCTAGCACGTGCAAGACACTGGCTTCTATTCTCAGCTGAAAAAGAAAGAGAGAGGTAAATGAATTAATAAATAAAGTGAGAAAGAAAGAAAAAGAGAAAGTGGGCTGGAGAGATGGCTCAGTGGTTAAGAGCACTGACTGCACTTCCAGAGGTCCTGAGTTCAAATCCCAGCAACCACATGGTGGCTCACAACCATCCGTAATGAGATCTGATGCCCTCTTCTGGTGTGTCTGAAGACAGCTACAGTGTACTCATATATAATAAATAAATAAATCTTTAAAAAAAAAAAGAAAAAGAGAAAGAAAGAAAGAGCCTACTATAAAGGTAGAATCAGGATGATTGAGAAACAATACATTCTTTTTTTTTTTTTTTTTTTTTTTTTCGAGACAGGGTTTCTCTGTGTAGTACTGGCTGTCCTGGAACTCACTTTGTAGACTAGGCTGGCCTCAAACTCAGAAATCCGCCTGCCTCTGCCTCCCAAGTGCTGGGATTAAAGGCGTGCGCCACCACCACCCGGCTAATATATTCTATATACATTGGCCATTAAAGAAAAAAGAACCTTTGATCTTCTTGTACTATACACCAAGGATTTTCCATATGGATAAAGGTGTGGGGGGGGGGCAGGGCGGGGGGACAGAGTGAGACAGAGAGACAGAGATAGAGATAGTGAAACAGAAAGACAGAGAGACAGACAGACATAGTGAGAAAGAGAGAGAGAGAGAGAGAGAGAGAGAGAGAGAGAGAGAGAATACACTAAACAAAATTCCCAAACAAATAAATAAGACAAACCCAGGAACATAAAATATTTACTGACTTTCTATAATGGCAAAATGTTTCCAAACTCTATCTCAAAAAGAAAAATATAGAAGCCCAAACCAAAAGAACCCCCAACCCCAAGCTGGGTGGTAGCGGTACACACCTTTAATCCCAGCACTTGGAAGGCAGAGGCAGGTGGATCTCTGTGAGTTCAAAGACAGCTTGGTCTACATAGTGAGTTCCAGAACAGCCAAGGGTACACAGAGAAATCCTGTCTTAAAAAAAAACAAAATAAAACAAACAAAAACAAACAAACTTGCCCCCCAAAAACCTGTCCCAAAAATTGACTTTAAAAGACTCTACCAAAGCACTCATAATCAGACCAAGCACAGAAAGTCAGATGGCTCACAAGCAGCAAGTCAGGGAAGGGACCTGAGCTGATAAGTAATGCCAGGGAGAGGTCAGCCAGGGTCAAAAAGCCAGAAAGGTTTTACGGAGAGATGGCATGTGGGCTACTTCTCAAATACGTAGACTTATGGTCGTGGACTTTCCTATCACCCCATCCCCCACTGTTCTTCTAGGACTTTGTGGGTCTTCTGAGGCCCAAAGCTGACTCCTTCCTTAGTTTCTCTCAACCTTATCCTTCCAAAATGAAAACAATGCACTCCTGGAAGTCAGCCCAGAGCCAGGTCAGGCTGATGAAGGAGACTGACTCAGCCCAGCCAGGCCCCTAGTCACTCCTTTCATTCCCCCAGCTGCCTTAGAGCCCAGAGTCATTCCCAGTCTCTCTGCTGTCTGTCTGTCTCTGTCCCTTTGCCTTTGTGTCTGTCTGTCTGTCTGTCTGTCTGTCTGTCTCTCTCTCTCTGTCTGTCTCCCTGTCTCTGTCTCTCTGTCTCTCTCTCCTTTTATTAAACCTTAGAATTTTCTGACTTAAAACTGCCTGCCAACTCTTGCTTCTCTATTCCTAACCGGTTCTCTCCCTACCCCAGCCCACTTAAATAACTCAGGAATGTGAGCAAAACTTTCTTCCATTCTTCTGAACATAGCTCAGAGTGGCATTTCATTTTAAGGCCTTAAAAAATAGTGCTTTTAATAAATACCTTAAAATTAAACAAGAGCTGCATATTCTTTGGCATAAGAACAGATAGCATTTTCTAAAGTTTTTTTTTTTTCCAAGCAGAAGAGAAAATAGAAATGATTCACCAATTTACTTCTGCGGATTATAGCATCCTGCTGAGGTAAGGGGACCCTGGCCTGGCGCTGGCCTTCTGGGGACCCTGTGCCACGTTTCACACCTGATAGATGTGGACATCTCTGTGGGAGGCCCAGTGGAGAGGCCTGCCACCTGACTGCCTCCAGACTGAGCTGTCACGATTCACACCTGAGGCTCTGCCTGCTCTGGCCTCCCACTCAGCTTCCTTTCTGGTCTGAGGTTCGTGACTCACCCTGAGCTGTGTGCAGCCATGCACGGAGGCCATTCTTAAGCTTTTCTCCCATCACCCACGCACAGTGGATGACATCCATATGCACACACATCTCAAAGGCTAAGCCCAATTTTATCTAAATCCAGGAAGAATTTCTGCAGGAACCAAAGCCAATGGTAAAAATAACGATACCATCTCAACTAGATACAATAATCTGAAGCTGGCAAGACCATGGCTGAGTTTGCAATCTGCCCACTCCTGCTGGCTACGCATGGAACACAGCCCCAGGGTTTCTGAGTGTAGGCTGTGGGATTGTTCCCCATCCAGAGAACTTTAATAGTGGAACTCCACTAAGTTTCACGTTGAATGTGTATCTCTCTGTGTGTTTTAAAGTATTTTCATTATATTTATGTGTGTGGTTTCAAGCATATGTACATGTATGAAGGTATAAAAGGTATATGTGTGTATGTGTCATGGTGCACATGTAGGGGTCAGAGGACAACTTCTAGTAGTTAATCCTGTGTGTGTGGGTTCTGGAGGTGGAACTCAAGCCCTCAGGTTTGGTGGTTAGTCACTGAGCCATCTTACCAGTCCTATATGTTTTGTTTGAGATAAGGTCTTATTCTGCATCCCAGGCTTGCTTGGAACTCACTATGTAGACCAGGTTGGTCTTGAACTCGTGAGGCGGATACTCCTGTCTCACCTGCCTGAATCTTGGAGTTAAGGCCTTTGCCACCACACCCAGCTTGTGCATATTCTTAATTGTACTAAACATGCTATATTGTATGCTTGTTTACCTGCCTATTTTTTGATCATATTTTAAGAAATTAACCACTATGTCCCTGAGTGTCCAGCACAGCAGTGGATTTTGATCAACAGATATATGAATACATGACTGACAAACCATTTTGCCTAGGAATCCTGTGTGCTCCTTGAGCTGACTCCTTTATTGCAGGCCTGTGTGTGGGTCACTGGCAAGCCCAGCCTCTAGAAACTTGCAAATCTGTTTCTTAAACTCAGCCTACCTTTTGTTCAGCATGTATATCTGATCTCTCATGCCAGTCCTGACATTTTGGTCTTAGTTTCTGGGTCTCTTTAATTAGCTTGTTTTGTCTTTATGCACAGCAGTTTTGAGATGTTCCCAAGAACTTTATTTATCTGGTTGTGGTCCTGCACATATACAATCCTAGCACTGGGCAGCCAAGAGCGGGACATGGTGAGTTTGGAGCCTTCCTTAGCTACACAGTGAGATGATGTCAAAACTCACATTAAAGCAAACAAATGAACCCAAAGGAATTTTATTTACAATGTGAGTTTTCTTTAAGCTCTCCCAGCATCTCCCAGGAGCTGCCAGATGTGCATTACTGACAGATGTGTGCTTCACCCACTCTCATCCAGAGCAGAAGGCACAGGCCTGCGTACAGAGGCAGTCCAGCTCATTTTCAGTATTTCTTATGCTTTTTTTGTTTTAAAATTTATTTTTATTTCATGTGCATGTGTGTTTTTGCCTGCCTTTATGTTTGTGTACCACATGTGTGCACTGCTCTCAGAGACTGCAAAAGGGCGTCAGATCCCTTGGAACTGGAGTTACATATGTGTGAACTGCCATGTGTGTGCTGGGAATCAAACCTGGGTCCTGTGGAAGAGCAGGTAGTGCTGTGAATGCTGAGCCATTTCTCCAGCCCCTTCCCATTGATAACCATGCTTTCCATTGATAACCATGCTTCCCATTGATAACCATGCTTTCCATTGATAACCATGCTTTCCATTGATAACCATGCTTTCCATTGATAACCATGCTTTCCATTGATACACCATACAAGGGCTGGGGTAAAGGCTCAGCGAGTAATGCACTTGCTGTGCAAGCATGAGGACTTGAGTTTGGATCCTCAGCTGGGAGCAGCAGTGATGGGATGTGTGGGAGGGAAACATACACACTAAGAACAAAACCCCATGGAGTCTAAAGCCTGTGTCTGCCATGGGAAGGTTAGTTCAATTCTATCCATTATCTGTTCTCCAAATCTAACCTGGGACTTATGTACAATACCGCTCAGTAAATTCACTATAAAGAATGAATGAATGAATGAATGAATGAATGAATGAATGAATGAAATGAGTGGTTTCCCTGTTGTGCCTTTGGTTAACAAGGGGGTGGTTTTGTTTCTCTGACCTGAGTTCTCAACCTGGAGGCTCTATTTATTAATATGTATGAAAGGCTAGAAATAGGCTTTGGGGCAGCTGGTGACCAAAACTACAGGTAATGTTTAAAAGAGCTCCTTGGCGGGAGTCTTCTGTTCAGTTAAGAGCAGGAAGCCCAAGCATGATCCAAAATAGAGGGAAAAGATGGCTCAGGCTTGGGGTGGGAATGGGATGTCCAGGCACTGTTTTGTTTTTGTTTGTTTTTCTGCCTACCTCTAATCTTTCTCATAAATCACACTTACTCCCCGACCCTGTGCTATAGCCTCAGAGGATTTGGGGTCAAAGTGGAGGCTGGTGTGTTTATCTGTGACTAATCCAGGAGGATTAGTGTCACAGGATTAGATGCATTCCAGAGAGTCAATGCTAATCTCTGTTAACACAGGCGGGCTGGGCAGGGGTAGGTGGTGCTGGCCTTCTGGGAAGCAATCTTTAGGTTTATACCGATTAGGTCAGTACAGTCTATACCTCTAGAGGCCTGGACACAGCTGCGTCCTGTGTTTGTACCAAGGGTCTGGGGACAAGTCAGGAGTCAGAAGTCTGGAGACTTCAACTTCTTGGGGGACAGGAGGGAAGTAGAAAGCAGTCAGATGGGTGGTCTGAGGGGACTGTCTAGCTCATTACATTTGCTGGACCTTAATGAAAAATCTTCAACCAAAGTCCCGAGTGATAGGTAACAGGTCCCTACAGGGATGAAGATGGATCAAAACTGTCAAAAGTTTTAACACCTTAACATTGATAATTGGTTTTATGTTATCTTAAACAAAACTGTATTGACCATAAAATAAGTCAATAAAGTCATCAAGCAAGGTCAATAAAGTTTCATCTATCTCACCAATGCTTTTATACAAATACTAAATTTGTTTTCAAAAAAAGGTGTCTTCTGTTTTATTTGGGTGTTTCTGCTTTGATGATGCATATATTCCTTCTTATGAATCCAGTTAAGAAATTCATTGTTGACATTGCATCTGAGGAAGGGTCTCTGTCAATGTAGACCTGGGAGAAAACCAGAGAAGCCCAAATGAGGGGCCCTGGCTGTGAGCTGTGAGAGAAACCGAGGGAGGAACACTGGTCATTGAAGGGACTGTGTAAAGTACCTGGTCAACTTGACTTCAGGCAGCTCCCTAAGAAGTCCCTAGTCCTTGAGGAGATTGGGGTCTGGGTGATCATGCTGAAAGTGGGCTAATGAGGAACCTGGACAAGATGCTCTGCTCTGTGAGGACTTAGGACAGGTCTCTGGTTACTGAGGATCTGAGGCAGAGATCTAGTGAGATGGAGAAGGCTTGCAGGAGGCATTATCACCAAAATCTGAGGGAGTCCCTTATGATACCTCCCCCAGCCACTGTAGACAGAGCTCAGATCATCTCAGAATCTGAAAAAATATGCTACTGAGTTCCATCCCCAGGATTGTTTCAAATTCTTGAGTGTGGCCAATGGTCCTGAGTGTTCGCCTCTGTCCAGGAGGTACTGAGGACAATTCTTGGGTCATTGAGTTAGGGTCACTGGCAAAAGATGAGGCTAAGTGTGGGAACTTTGTCTCCAAGAAGGTTGAAGAAAGGCCCCAGCCATATCAGTGGTACAGATGTTAAATGGTAGGCAAATGCCATTATTTTCTTAAATTCCCTTTACATCTACATCATGACGAAACACCACTTATCTTTCTGAACAGTATATAGAACTGTTGAGACGTGATTTAGGGTCTTTGATTAGTGGGAAATATAACTAAGGAAACTTCCATTAATTTTAAATTCCCTTTGGTGTGTGGGGACTTCCTGGTACAAGAGCAGGATGAAACCAGTGGTCCTAAACCCACCCTAATTATTTCTCCAGCCTGACCTGCAGACATTCCAATTACCAGCAGATGGCACTGCAGCGCCACACTTGGAGGGACATCTGGCTAAGGTCCCAAGGTGGGGCCCAGGTGCAAGCAGGTGAAGTGTGGGAGGGAGAGAGAGAGAGAGATTAACTGTTCCTCACATCACACTCCTTAGTGGCAGGAAGGAATCGAGTTTGATGGCAAATCCCAAAGCACAGGCCACCCAGAGGCCAAGGCCTGCCATGACCAACAACTTAGTTGCAAAGGCAGTGCGATTTTTTCGTTTGGTTCATTCTCACCTTCATTCATCAAGTGTACATTTGAATTATGATAGAATCCACGATGGCCCTAATGACACAAGGCTGGATTGTCCTAGGGTAGTCAGGACTGTTAAGGAGCGGATGTCATGGAAGTAACATTTTAATATAAACAACATAATCATGATGAACATGTTAGGACTGTAGTATAAGGAGGTACATGGTGACGTGGAGCCCAGGAAAGGATTCCGTCTGAGGAGGGTGTGGACTCAGTGAGAGACGACACTGAAGTGGCTCCTTCCAGTACAAGCAGGATCCTTTAGTGAGGCTCAGATGAGGAGCGGTGTGGGGCCACAGAGACCTGACAAAGAGGCCTTGGGTGTGGAGTGTAAAGGAGTCTGGGGCATGGGTGGATTTCCTCAAAGTCCAAATGTCCTGTGCATAAGGCCGGGGTGAGGGAGACTGGGGGCTAGGGAATGGTAAGGAGGAAGGAAGATAAGATGAAGAGGTTACTGAGACCATTACAGTCCGTAAGTCAGGTGTTGATTCCTGTCCTTAGCAGATAAAGATCTGCAGGTAGACGATTAATACCGTCAGCTTTCTGTTTCCTTACTTTGGCAGCCAAGCTGTGAAGCACATACAAAGAAAGGCAGACTTCACAGGCAATCCTGCAATCCTCTGTGTGTGTGTGTGTGTCTGTGTGTGTGTGTGTGACGGTCACTATATAGCCAAGGATGGCCCTGAACTTCTGATCTCTCTGTTTCCACCTTCCAAGTGCCATGATCACAAGCATGACATACACTATAACTAGATTACGTGGTGCTGGGGAGCACACCCAGCGCTTACTGTCTGCTAGGCAAGCACTCTACCAACTGAATCTTACCTCCAGCCCCTGATATTTATTATGAGGATTAAGAAGTGTGTGAAGGGAGAGAAGAGAATCTTGAGGGGTCTTTGAGATGGAGAATGAAGGGGCTTTTTGTGTTGAGATGGATGTGAAGGGTGAGGGGAATGAGGAATTTATGAAAATAATGTTTGCTTAATGTTTGATGTTTGTACAATTTTATCTCATTAGTCATAAAACCGGCTTCTAGGTGCCCCCAACCTCCTCAGTATGTTCCCATGAGGAGCTCAGAGAGCTTATGTGGCCACACAACTTGGTTTGTCTTCACTGGGTTTCCTGTCATCAAGCTGCATCTTTGCAGGTTACCCTCTGCAGGGTTACCCAAGTGAGATTTTGAAAATCCTTCCCTAACACCCCCTATATCCCCATGCTCCTTACTGTAATTCATGATTGCACACAAAGTTCTGGGACACACCAGCTTTGCCTCCCTCAGCCTTTCCTGTCCCCATCTAAGGATCAGGCTGACAGAGCTCCTGGCAGGCAACAGTGATAATCTTTCTTCCTGGTGACACATGCTCTCCATGGAAACCCTCACATACAGATTCTTCTGCCTTATCTATACCCACTTGTCACCCAGACAAATTACTGTGTTTTAACTTAAATATGGTTTCCTCATGGTAGCTTTGCACAAGTCACTCTCAGCATCTTTCTTAAAAACCAAAACCAATTTATTTTTTGTGTATGAGTGTTCTGCCTGCATGCATGTATGTGCACCATGTATGTGCCCTGGTGCCTGCAGAGACAAGAGAGTCTTGAATTTTCTGGGCTGCAGACAGTTGTGAGATGCCATAACCTGGGTCCCTTGCAAATGTAGCCAGTGGCTTGTTGGTCTATTTGTTTTTGAGACAGGGTCTCTTTATGTCGGGATGTCCTTGAACTCACGAGGTAGATCAGGCAGGCCTGTAATTAAATTACAGAAAATGCTGTAATTAAAGGCTTATGCCACCATGCCCTCTGCCTGTCTGTAGTCAGTGTTCTTAATGATTGAGCCATCTATGTTTTCTCTTAAAATTATTGTTGTTAGTGTGTGTGCGTGTGCGTGTGTGCGTGCGTGCGTGTGTGCGTGTGTGTGTGTGAAGACGTCTTGTGGAGTCAAGTCTCTCCTCTACTTTGACATGGGTTCCAGGAATCAGACTCCAGTTGTCAGTTTTACATAGCAGGAGCTTTACTCACTGAGCCGTCCCACTGTCTCCTTTAGCACTTCCTTTGATACCGTTTACCACAGTTATAACTACGTATTTTCATACTCAATGGCATAGTGTCAGATCTTCCACTGCACTTTCAGTTCCTTGAGGTGACTGGGTGCTGCTCTTTAAGGGGTTTCATTACAGCTGTGCCATGACAACACTAATACTGAGCACAGAGGGCTGTTTGGAAAGAAATGGGATAGCCTAGGCGTCCATCACTAAGCAGATGGACTGGATAATAAAAATGTGTTGCATATACAGAATGGAATTTCATTCTTCCATAAAGAAAAAACAACATTATGAGAATTTCAGAAAGCGGGTGAAGCTGGATTATTATTATTAATTATCATTATATTATGAGCCTGGGGTGATCGGGTTCATGTTCTTTCATATGCAATCTCAACTTCCAATTCTTCTATATGTTTAGTTTAGTATGCAGTGAGTGTATGAAGAGAAGAGAATGCTGTAAATGGAAGGGACGATGGGGCAGAGCTTTAAGGGAGAGATGGCTTAGCTAATCACATGTGACAGGAAAGCAGAAGGGGACAGGCTGTGTTCGTAATTGGGGATGGAGGCAGGAAGATGGAGAAGAGGAGGTGCCAACAAAATTATGTATGAAATGCAGAAATTTACTACCTGTAAACTAAATGAAATAAGAAGAGGCTGGAGAAATGGCTCAGAGGATACGAGCACTGGCTGCTCTTGCAGAAAACCTAGGTTCGGTTCCCAGCACCTACATGGCAGCTCACAACCATCTGCAACTTCAGTCCCAAGGGATCCGATGTCTTCTGCTGGCCTCCATGGGCACCAGGCACACATGTGGCATATAGACATACACACAAGCAAACACTCGTATACATAAAATAAATAAAATCTCCAAGATAAAAAATAGAGATGAAAATTATTTTTTTGGTTTGGTTTTTCGAGACAGGGTTTCTCTGTGTAGCCCTGGCTGTCCTGGAACTCACTCTGTAGACCAGGCTAGCCTCGAACTCTTGAACTCAGAAATCTGCCTGCCTCTGCCTCCCAAGTGCTGGGATTACAGGCGTGCGCCACCACTGCCCAGAGAGATGAAATATTTTTAAAGAATAGTATTCTGTCATCAAAATAGATGAGAACTCATGCCACCCTCCATGAAATCCTATCCATGGACTGCTGACAGAAAAACTGGGTAGGCAGAGGACTGACAGGCTGATGTCTCTGTAAAGCTTACAGCCATCAGGCACAAGTGTCAGGCAGAGGGAAAACCAGTCACTTACAGTCTGAATGTCATGTCCTGGGGATGAGCTGATTCCTGGGTGGTATCAATCTCATGGTTTTGTCAGTGACTCGGAAGGCAAGATTGGAGAATTGTCAACAAGATTTAGAACAGAGATTTGTGGATATATCCCTGAGAAGGGCCCAGAGATGGGCTGTGCCACATTTCATGCATGCTTACCAGAAGGCTCCCATCATAGAAGATATTCCTGAGGATTAAGTTGGCAGAATGACTCTCTGAGTGATAGCCATGTTATCCTGGATACCATTCTCCTGAGTTCTAGATCTCTCCCTGCACCATACACACTAACCAGGACCTGAGATGAGGGCTCACAGGGTAGGTAGTCTTCATGGGCTGATGTAATCGTACTTTTGGCTACTTTATTGAGTTTTTTCCCCTCTAACATCCTATTTCACCCTATTCCATCCAACCCCTCAACACTAGGTAGGAGAGAAAATAGGTTCTCGGGGGTGGGGTGTCAGACTTGTTAGACTACTTCTTGCTGATAGGGGCATTGAGTTCCTTGGGTCAAGTTTAATCTTTGTCATCAGATATCTTCAACTAGCAACCAGCAACAGCAGCATCAAGGACAGCAGCAACAGGAGGAGCAGCAGCTGCCTCCTTTCTTGGGGATCTGTCATTTATATATCCTCTGAAGAGTTCCCAGAATTCCAAACATAATTACATCCCTGCCAGAGAATAAGTTAGCTGCTGTGGACAATCTGAAGCAGCCCTATATCTCAGACCTGGGATTAAAACAAAAACAATATTCACATAATCTTTCTTTCTTTCTTTCTTTCTTTCTTTCTTTCTTTCTTTCTTTCTTTCTTTCTTT